>NC_080782.1:41011039-41325118 GCF_028018385.1 Neofelis nebulosa
TACTATCAGAGCTCGCCTCCATGATGGAAGGAGCTGAAAGTGCCAGACGAGCTTTCTCAGCCTCCCTGGAGGCTATGGTTTAGATACCTGACCAAACTCTAGCCACTGCAACTTCAGTGGAAGGATGCTTCCGGGTTTCCTCCCCACTTCGATGTGCAAGAAGTTCCGACTCCTTCCGTCCTACTTTGGGATGTGTGTAGGCTTCTGCAGCTGTCTTGATTCCATGAGAGGCCACATGGACCACTCTTGGAAGGTGGCAGAGCAGAAAGATCCAATTTCAGGTTCTTGATGGCATTGCTGAACTACATAACCAGCCCTGAAACTACCTACCTCTGAACATCTTTACCAAGTGAGATAATAAACTCTAATTGATGCAACTTTTAGTTGGGTCTTTTATTGCTTGCAGCTTCCTACAGATCATGAAAAAACAAGCAAACCCCAAATTTTCAGATCTTGACAAATGTTATTAGGACAATAAATATGATGGAGGACTACTTCAAATTGATAATCCTAGAAGGACTCTCTAAAGTGACAGTTGAGCCTCATGGAGCCAGCCATACGAAGGTCTGGGAGGCGCGGTGTTTTAGCCAGAGCGAACAGTAGCTCTAAAAGCCCCCAGTGGCAATTAGTAGAGGGAATCTGAAGAACAGAAACAAGTCCCTTGGCTGAAGTACAGTAAGGAAGGGCAGGGAGTACAACGTGAAGCCAGAGATGTTACAAGGCATTTTGCTTTTTTGCGAATGCCTTGACACAATGGTGTAATTTTGGTTCTGGGAAGCTGGGTGGAGGGGACATTTGAAAGACATCAAATGGCAAAATCTCATTTTGTAACCAGCTGCTTAGCGTACATATTCAATGTGGTAGCAACACCTGCCCATTTCCTTTATAAGTACCATCCTTCAGCGCCTAGGCTCCTCCTTTGCAGAGAACCATACTCCTCTCCCATGTGGTTACCACAGAAGCAGCTAGATATTATAAAAGGACTCATCTCCCCACCTATAGTTTACTGGACAGGGATGGGTACTTAATCTAAAAAGGCCCTTTTCCTGGGGACTTTGGAATTGGGGGCAGGAGATCAAGTTAGTGTCTTGCAAGTGGTTAAAGATGTAAGACTTAAAGCTTGAAAGATGTAGTCATATCTTGATCATATGGGAAAAAACATGGTTTTCCATCCTGAGAGGAGGAAGAAGGGAAAGACAAGCCTGATGGAATTCAAGTCCCAGGTTACTGTAGGTTCCTAAAGCCCAGCCTTATCTTTCCCTTTCTCAGTTTGGTGATTCCATATCTATACCATGGTTTATTTCAGGGACCCTTTTAGGGAGAAGGGGAGATATCAGTAATTGGAATCAAGAGTGAGATGGTAAAATAACAAATCTTAAAATATAGGATTAGCAGAGTAAAGCTGAGGTGGGGACCAGTAATGATTCAGGGATCCAGAGCTGAATGTCAATGTTTCTGGTTATATAGTAGAAAAGCAGTGGATTGATTATCTATTGTCTCTTGAGGACCATGAGACTATAAAGATTTCAGTAGTGGGGTGCCTGGCTGGCTCAGTCCGTGGAGCAAGAAACTCTTGATCTTGGGGTTGTGAGTTTAAACGCCACGTTAAGTATAGAGATTACTTAAGAATAAAATCTTAACAACAACAACAAAAGATTTCAGTAGAACTCAGTTTCCACCATTTATTTTGTTGTCTCTTTAAGAAAACTAATTTCCAGTTAAAGCTGGCTCACTTCCAAGTATATAGAGAACAACAGAGTCTGCTTTAAGAAAATACTTTTTTGCTTATAAGCAGTGATCTATGACCACTAGCGCTTGGATAATTGTCTTGCTAAATTGCACCAGCCAAATTCTTAACACTCTAAAATCAGGGCACTAATTTGGCAATTTGGGGTAACCTGAAATCTTATCACTCTCCTTCCCTTGTTCCACCCCATCCTTAACTTTTGCAAATTTAGTACCACTGCCTGGCACATTCTCTTCTACTAGGAAGAAAAGTTCCCTTGCTTCTACTAACATTATCATAATTCTGGTTCTCCCCCACCTCTCAATTTTGAGCTCACATCCTGAAACTTCCCTGTGAATTCAGATCTAGATTAGGTACTTCTGCTAAGTACTCATGAAACACTCTGTTTCTACTATCACATAGCATGTAGCATTATAACTGCTTTTTAGTCTTTCTGTACTGCTAAACTCTAAGTTGAGAGCTGGGCACATAGCAGGTGTTTAATAATGACTCTTGTATGAATGAATGAATAGTTATAATGAATACTGAGATAATATATGTACAGTATCTGGCACATGAGCCATCAATACATTGTTTCTTGTTAGTTTTCTTTTGTGATTCATAAAATAACCCTAGAACCTGAGTTCAGCAGGGCATACTGCACTGCACTTCCGTGGGAACAGCTGCATAGGTGGAACTAGGGATCATGCTAAAATGTAACAATTTGGCCAACCATTCTAGCAGGTGCCTAATCCATTAGAACAGAAGAGCCTGGCCTTCTATCTGGGAGAGATGATCAATCTTGCTTGCCCCCACAACAGAGCATAAATTCACTTATTAATAAACTAAACATATGGTGACTATATCTATGAAGAATTAAAATTAAATTGAATATTCCAAGATAGAAAATTATTTACCAGGGATATTCTTAACTACAATCCAAGTAGTTACATTGACACTATTTGTACTGATAAGATCTTACTTATAATATAAATAATCAATAACCCCTTTATACATAAGCAGTAATCATTAAAAACAACATTTCCAAACATATAAACCACAATAAAAACTAAGAATACATTTAAGGTATATGAAGCATAACTAAAAACTATGGAACTTTACTGAGGATCATAAAAATACTTGAATAAATGGAAAAATAGCATGTGCTTTTAAAGATTCTTCAGTAGTATAAGATGCTAATTCTCCTCAAATTGTTTTATAAACAGTGACATTTCAAATAAAGTACCAAAGATTTTTTTTGGCAAAATTTTTGTTGAATAATAACATACATACAAAAAGTACATGTAACTCTACATCTCAACAAAATTTTAATTATTTTTAAATGGGTACAAGTTCAAAGTGTAACTGAAGTAAAAATGGAGGAAAATATCCCATAAAATTTCAGTTTAAAAAAATTTTTAATTTTGGAGCTGGCACTCTAACATAGAAATTAGCAGAAAATAATAGAAAGCCAAAAAACAAGCTTGTGAGAACATGTATAAATAAATGTGGTAAATGTAGCATTTCAGATTGGTGAGTTCAGATTGGTGATAGCATCTTTTTAAAAAATGTTTATTTATTTTGAGAGAGAGAAAGAGCATGAGCAGGGCAGGGACAGAGAGAGAGAGAGAGAGAGATCAAGAGAGAGAGAGTCCCAAATAGGCTCTGCACTGTCAGTGCAGAGCCCTATATGGGGTTCAGTCTCAGGAACCATGAGATCACGACTGAGCTGAAACCAAGAGTCGGACGCTCAATTGACCGAGCCACCCAGGTGCCGACCCCCCTTTTTTTAAAAAAAAATTATTTATTTAATGATAGAAACTTTAATGGTGCTAGAATGATTGTGATATCAGTGTTTAACTAAACATTGGATTTAAAAAATAAATATGAATAAAATCAGAAAAGATCTAGAATAATATATAGCTTAAAATTTAGGATTTGTGGGGTGCCTGGGTGGCTCTGACGGTGGAGTGTCCGACCTGGGCTCAGGTCATGATCTCATGGTTCCTGAGTTTGAGCCCCTCATTGGGCTCACTGTTGTCAGTACAGAGCCCACTTCAGATCCTCTGTCTCCCTCTCTCTCTGCCCCACCCCTGTTTACTCTCTCTCTCTCTCAAAAATAAATAAACATTTAAAAATATTTAGGATTTGTAAGCATTCCATTAAAAACTGAAATCATAGTAAAAAATTAATAGATGTGTCTATATACATTTAATACTTTTCTGTGGTGACCACCATAAGTGACAGACAAATGACAGGTTAGGAAAGAGTGTTATCTGCTATCTTCATTCCCAGGCAGTGTCCTTGATAGGAACGAGGTGTGCTGTATTGATTGCATGTGCAGATCTTGGAGTCAGATTGCTTGGGTCTGAATATGAAATGGCCCACTTACAAGCTGTCTTAGGTTGGGCTCCCTGGAAGCTGTGGCTGAGAGAAAGAATTTTATAAAAGTGACTTATCAAAGATGTTCTCTTCGGTGGAATCTGGAGGAATGAAGGAAGCAGGCTAAGACAAGGGGGAGAATTTAGGCAAAGACGAGGTTTCAGGTGAAGCCTCACCTCAACTTGACTTTATGGGAAGATCTGGAGCAAACGTACCATGGAATCTTCTGGCCTTAAAGCAAGCAGTCCGGGCCTTTGTCCACTGCAGTATATCTCCACTGCATCAGTCGGTCATTGTTTGCAGGCCATCCAGGCATTTGGGACAGGCTGAGGACAATTTTCCAGAGAAGGGTGCAACTCTGAATTGTTAGCCACCAAAGATCATGGCAGCCAAAAAATGAACGCACTAGGTGGACAGGGGATTGAGGGATAGCATGAGTAGCATCTTCTAAAATAACTAAGTCATTCTGGTTAAGTTACTTAACTCTCTCATTATAAACTCATTTATAATGAAAACATATCTTTGATGCCGTAGGGACTGTAGAGAAATGGTAAGGAATAGTATATGTCAGGAAATAGTCTAACAAAAACACTCAAACATTAGCATTCAGAGAGTTTTACAACTCTAAACATTCACTAATTGCAAAATAGGAAAATTACAAAGACTGTAATTTTGTCTGCAAAATGCAAGTACAATGAATAAGTGAAGAAATAGAATTGTCCAAAACATGGAAATATTTTCTCTCTCACTGTAACTATAGAAGTACAAGCTTAAAGCAAATTACTGTTTATTTCTTATCAAAGAGCCAAAATCAAAGATAATACTCAGTATTGGCAAGGTGTCTGTGTGGGAATAGAGGAATCTCTTGCATTCCTATTAAGAGTATAAAATGACTGATTGTGTTCTGGGGGGCATATGGGAAATCTATCTGAAGCTTTTAAATCATGTATACCTTCTATAATGAGCATTCTCATTTCCAAGAATTTATCTGCAGAAAATTTGGCTAAATACTTGAAAATACAAAGGTATATAATATTATTTTGGTATTGGAAAATTGGCATGAGCTAATAAAACAGAAAGGGATAATAATGACAAAGCAGTTACTATAATGAATAATGGTATAAAAATATACTTACTGAAAGGAAATTAAGTCCAAACTTTAGTCAAAAACACAAATTTAAAAATTGTTTTCAGACAAGATGATATAATTTTTAAAAACATTTGGAATTATATACACTAGTGGTGATTATTTTTGTGAGAGGAGGTATTTTTTATCTTCTTTGTGCTCATTTGTACTGCTCTGATCTTTCTACAGTGAACAAGTAACACAACAATAACTCATAAGTCTCAGTTTTCTTCTTAGGAACTCAAGCCTGAGGTACAAGCCTGTAGGTACAAAACTTATTTGAGGATGGCCATTAACCACAATTTCTAGTTATTTTTGATTTCTTGCTATTTATGCCAAGCATAAATTTGTAAGCAAATTCTTGGAACATATTTCAAGAAAGAATCAAGACCATCAGTTTCAAGCAAACAGATTTGTTAAACACATAGACACAAATCACTAGGAACAATGAATGCACATCTTTACCCAAAGAAGAGAAACAGAATTTTTTTTTTAAAGTTTATTTATTTTTAGAGAGAGAGAGAGGAGAGGAGCAGAGAGAGAGGGAGAAAGATAATTCCAAGCAGACATGGAGCCCGATATAGGGCTTGAACCCATGAACTGTGAGATCATGACCTGAACCAAAACCAAGAGCCAGACGCTCAACCAACCGAGCCACCCAGGTGCCCCCAAAGAGAATCTGTTGTGTAAGTGTGATTGTGAGAAAACTATCGTAGACTATTGCTTTAAAACTTGATTTACACTCATTCAAGGGATTACTTTCTCAGGATACTCATTTTATCCTGTCTTTTTTTTTTTTTTAATTTTTAATGTTTATTTTTGAAAGAGAGAGAGACAGAACATGAGTGGAGGTGGAGCAGAGAAAGAGGGAGACATTGGAATTGGAAGCGGGCTGTCAGCACAGAGCCCGACTCGAGACTTAAACTCACGAGCTGTGAGATCATGACCTGAGCCAAAGCCGGATGCTTAACAGACTGAGTCACCCAGCTGCCCTTCATTTTATTCTGTCTTTAGGCTCATTTCACATTTGGTCAATATAGCAAACTGTATCAATCAGAATCACAACAGAAAACAGATGGCACAAATGGGGTAACTGAAGGGAGGTTCAAAAGGGGCAGTTTACAAAGAAGTGGGCAAGGCTCAGGGCTAGCAATATCAGAGAGGGGTTGAAAGAGTAGGGAGGAGGAGCTGTTATCGGAACCTTGAGAAGGTCGGTTGAGAGACGCAGGGACTGAGTGGAACAAAAGTCACCATACCTCTCATGTAGGACAGCTGTGCCCCCTCCAAGTGTTGGCTCAGCATTTCAGGCAGCTTCAACCTCAGGGCACCTCCATACCAGCACAAGTGTCCACAGTCCCCAGGCCAGGATAAGAGAGAGCGCAGGGAAGCCCATGCCAGCTCTTCAGTGCAGCTCACTGGAGGTGATGGGTCATGTCTGCTCGCATCTCGTTGGCCAAAGCAAGTCATGTGGCCTTGCCCAGCTACGAGGGGCTGGGGAAGAATCCTCATATGCACCTAAAAGGCAAGGAGAACTAGACACATTGGTGAAACACACAGAAAGAGAGTAGTCCCTGCTCTTTTATATTATGCTTCATTCCTTTGTATGAAAGACAGGCTCTTACCCAACCTTGGGACATACTCTAAGCTGTGCGGTCTCACGGTAGCCACTAGTCACATGCCAGTGACTGAGCACCTGAATGTGACTTGAGATGTGCTGTACTTGTAAAATATACCTCAGATTTTAAAGACGCAGCACCAAAAGAAGAATGTAAGATAGCTTATTAATGACTTCTAATATTGATTATAGGTGGAAGGATAATACTTTTGAAATACTGGGTTAAATAAAAATACATTATTATTTATTAATTTTATCTATTTTCACTTTTTAAAAAAGTTGTTTTAAGTTTATTTCAAGAAAGAAAGTGTGAGTGGTGGGGTGGGGAAGAGGGAGAGGGAGAGACAGAGAATCCCAAGCAGGCTCCCCACTGCCAGCACAGAGCCCCATGTGGGTTTCAAACTCACGAAACTGTGAGATCACGACCAGAGCCAAAAATCAAAAGTTGGACACTTAACCGACTGAGCCACAGAGGTGCCCCATCTATTTTTATTTTTTAAAATGTGGTTTCTAGATAACTTTGTATGCAGCTTCTGTTTGTCGTTTGCATTATTTTGCTATTGAACTGTGCTGTTCTAGAGTTCTCTTGGTTCCCAGGAGGGTTTCTAATAGAGAGAAAGAATTACCAGCTTCTGCTAGAATTCTCCATAGGATGAATCATTGCTTTAATTACTCCTGTAGCTAAGTAGCTACCCAAGTGATAAGGTTTTCTTCTTTTATTTTAATGTCTAATTTAAATTTCTTTATAAAAATTCAGGATCAGTTTTTTTTTTTCTCTCCTCCATAAAGGCAAAGCACAGGTGGTTCATAGAGACCATTATTCCATGTAGAGTCTTTTTTATAAAACGTATTTAAATGTCACTCAGTTTCATTAAAACAAAGGAGCCATTCAGCAAATGTGCTGCTCTTTTAGTTTCTTACTTTTTCATGGAAACTCATTTTGAAGACTTTGTCTACTCTTTTATTTGGAAAGAGAGTACAGAGAAAGTTGTTACCTTCACCTTTTCCTATATATCGAGAGCTGAAGTTGTTAGGAGTTCTCAAATTTTCTTGGAAATATGGTCACACAGTAACTATTCTACAACCTGTGCCAGAGATGCCCCCTCCGTCCCTCCGGTCCCCTCCCTTCCCCTAGACCCAGCTCTCTGCCCCGGAGGCTGACCTGCTGGTCTACACTAAGTGGTCTGCAAGGGAGAGTTCTGGTAGGGACTAGAAGGGAGTGGAGCAGGGTCAGGGTATTTATTCACCTGCGAGGTAGCCTCTGGCTGTATATTTAGGGTTGAGTCAGGAAAAGGGCATCACTCTAAATAGAAGAGTTTAATACAGAAATTAGAGTACTGACTGAGTGCCACTGCTCCCTTTCATGACTGCAGGTTCGACTGCTCACTCTGCTCAGCCTTGTGGGTCTAGGAGCGGTGACAGCTTTGCTGTTCCTACTCTCAGGTGACTGCCCTATCCCTTGCGACTCCCTAACAGTCCCCTGAGTGCCCTTGAAGTGAGCATGACATCCGCATTCTACAGCAACCGCAACCCAGGTGCTCGGGCATCCTGTGGGAGGGCTACATCCAAACAAGAGGTCGTTGAGTGTCAGGACCCAGAGGGGCAACATTTTGAAGATATTTGCTCAAGTCTAGGAGCATAAGATAGCTTTTCATATATTTCCGCCTGATATTTTTAAAAGCCTTTACAATGTCTTGTTGGAACAACAAACTCTAATATGACTAAGGTAAGAAAGAAAGTTATCAGGATGCATTTTTATATGTTGTAGTTTTTTTCTTTGGCCAAGAAATGTCAATATTTGAACCACACATTAAGTTCTATACTCATCAGTTCTTGGTCTTCCAAGTATATCCTGTACT
Organism: Neofelis nebulosa; assembly: GCF_028018385.1. NCBI lineage: Eukaryota > Metazoa > Chordata > Mammalia > Carnivora > Felidae > Neofelis > Neofelis nebulosa. The sequence continues at coordinate 41,019,748 of NC_080782.1, forward strand.
TCTTAAAAAAAAATTGTTTTAATGTTTATTTTTGAGAGAGAGAGAGAGAGAGAGAGACAGAGTGCAAGGCAGGGGGGGAGACACAGAATCTGAAGCAGGATCCAGGCTCTGAGCCGTAGGCACAGAGGCCGATGTGGGGCTCCAACTCACAAACCACGGGGTCATGACCTGAGCCGAAGTCAGATGCTTAATCAACTAATCCACCCAGGCGCCCCTACTTGAACTTATTTTAGATGGGAGGTTGAAAAATTTACTTTGTTTCCCCATCTGTACAATGAGGAGTTTAAGACTAGATGATCTTAAATATCCCTGTGCACTAACATTCCATAAGTCTATGATATTTCTGTCAAATTTGTGAAAGAGTTTTTTGGCTCAGGTGAGGTGAAGGTGCAACTGTTTTCAGTTGTCCTGCATCTGGGCTCACCCAACACCAGCCACCTCTACCATGCCTAAGTTTGACCCCAACGAGCTCAAAGTTGTATACCTGAAGTGCACCAGTGGGGAAGTTGGTGCCATATCATTTGCCCTGGCCCAGTAGACTGGCTCCCAGGATCTGTCTCCAACAAAGGTTGGTGATGACTTTGCCAAGGCACCAATGATTGGAAGGGTCTGAGGATTACAATGAAAATGACCATTCAGAACGTACAGGCCCAGATTGAAGTGGTCCTTTCTGCCTCTGCCCTGATTATCAAAGCCCTCAAGGAACCACCAAGAGACAGAAAGCAGCACAAAAACATTAAGCACAGTGAAAATACCTCTTTTGATGAGCTTGTCAACATTGCCCGACAGATGCAGCACCGATCTTTAGCCAGAGAACTCTCTAGAACCATGAAAGAGATTCTAGGAACTGCTCAATCAGTGGGCTGCAATGTTGATGGCTGCCACCCTTATGACATCATAGATGACATCAACAGTGGTGCAGTATAATACCCAGCTAGTTAAGAACTACAAAGGAAAACCTTTCAATAAAGGATCATTTGACAACCAAAGAAAAAGTTGTGGGATATATTGGTGAGGTGAATGTGCAGACTTCTCTGGAGTATTGGGATGACTATTTTGTGAAACAATTTCACTTTCCCACTTGACCAAGAAAATCAGAGAGAATTATTTTTACCAATGCCCTTGAAAGCAGGACATAAAAGAATGCATGGTACTAAGAGCACCAAGCTTGGATCAGAGGTCAACAAATAATGGCCCATGAGCCAAAGGAAGCCTGCCACCTGTTTTTGTAAAGTTTTATTGAAACACAAGCCATGCTGAGTTGTTTATGTATGGTGTATGGCTGCTTTCTCACTACCATGCAGAATTGAACTGTTGTAACAGAAATTATATCGGCCCATAAATCTTAAAATGGTTATTATCTGGCCCTTTGCAGAAAAAGTTCGCCAATCCCTGGCTTAAAATATGTAAGCAGCTCTCTTTAAGCAAAATTCCCCACCCGGGTTTTTTAGAAGTGACGTACCCAAGACCCTAATAGTGGGTGATTAAAGGTACAAATAAACGTCTATTTTGAAAGCACCTAAATTTTAACACTTGGTATGACACTTGAGAGGCAGCCTGGTAATCCTAGGATCTGATCCCAATTCCATTCTTTACAAGCTTAACAATCTTATGAGAGTTACCTAATTTTTCTTAATTCTAAAATCCCATGAGATAATACATGGAACACCTTAAATTTCTATCCGAAAGTCAAGAGTTATTAAATAGCAAGTTGACACTGCAGAAAAGGAAAATCTAGATCTATGAAGTCAGAAGGTTGGAAAATGCTTCATATGGGCACAGAGCAGAACATGCGATGTTCAGTAAATTATTGAATAACCATCTCCCTCCCAGTGGCCCTCATAAAGCCACTCCTTCAGCAAAAAAACCTTGAATCTCTCAGGCAGGTGACATGCTAGGAATGATGCATGGAATGAGAAGCCAACAGTAGAATTTGGAGTGACTGCTGCCCGGCAACTGTGCGGACTAGGACCCTGGCCAGGAAGATACGGGGGTATCACAGCTCTCAAGCTACAAATGCGTCTGCAGTTGGCTCCATGAAGTTGCTCTGCAATGGAAGCTTCCAACTATGCATTCACAGGGGATTGATTTCCAAATGAGGAACAGACAACCTGCCGAGGAATACCTGTGTTCCTCAAATGTCAAAGCTGGAACTAGAAGGATTTAGAGATACACTGAAGGGGAAATCTTCAGGAACAGACTGAGGGTTAAAAGGATCATCCTTATGTATTTGTTTTCAGAACAAAAGCGTTTTTGTTTTGTTTTGTTTTGTTTTAAAGGTCATTACAAAGAAATCTAATTCTTCTCTTCTGGCTGGGCAGAGTTTAAAGTCCAACAACTCACTCCTATTTCTCTCCCAGAGCTGGAATTCAACAGATAAGAAGAGAGTCTTAATGATTAATCAGCTCAAGTGCAGCTCTAAAACAAGAAAGGGACTTTATTTTCATTTTAAAGATGAACAAACTGAGGCCCTGAGGTATCAAAACGCCTATTCGAGGTCATATAGTTCTTTTGTGCATAGTGAAAATGAATCCCTGGGGCTCTGATTTCCGCTGTACTCTTCTCCAAAGCATCCTGCTTCTCCAGAACTGAGAACTTGGGTAGACCACACTGGTCCCGCCACTGACCTACTGCATGATGTTGACATATTGGAGGACCTCTCTGTGGCTCTGTTTTCTCCTCCGTAAAATGGTCAGAACACCTACTTACCCCTCCTCATCAAGATGGTGAAGCTCAGCTGCGAACACAGACATGAAATTGTGATTCAGCGGACATGGCAGATACTTATTTTTCTGTATGAAACCCATTCCCTTCTTCCTCATTAACCTGATTTTACCCCAGCAGCCGTATGTCCCAGAGAATAAATCATGCTTAAACCATGGCAGCCAATGGTGGTCCCATCTCCTTTCCAGTGACTGGACTACAGATTGTCATGTGACCCAGAACTAGTCAAGAAGATAGAGAGGAAAGCCTGGAGAGGGGTGTGGAAAACTTGAAGGAAGTTCTGTTCTACCTGGTAAAAGGCACAAATGGTGGGACACCTGGGTGACTCAGTCGGTTGAGAATCTGGCTCTTGGTTTCAGCTCAGGTCATGATCTCATGGTTTATGAGTTCAAACCCTGTGTCAGGCTTTGTGCTGACAGAGCCTGTTCAGAATTCTCTCTTTCTCTCTGCCCCTCCCCCAACTCTCTCTCAAAATAAATAAATAAAAACTTCTTTTAAAAAAGGCACAAGTGGTAACGTGAAGAAAAGTTTAAGTGTCTGGAAAGGATGCTCTTATGTGTGATGGTGAACACCATGGGTGGAAAAAAGCAGGTATCAGTGACAAGCTTGTTCACTTTTTTGACAAATACTAATGGTGTGCTCACCATATGTGAGGCACTGGGAATACAGCAGAGAGCAAGACCCAAATCCCTGGCCCCATGGAGATTACATTCTAGTGATGGGGAGACAAACAAGATAAATAAGCACAATATGTAGGATATTGGGGAGAAGTGTGGAAGAAAGAGATGAAGGCATGAATAGGAACATGAGTGATTGGGGGCTGAAGGTTTAGGCAGGATGGGAAGGATGTCTTCATGGAGAAGAAAAGCCTGAAGGAAGTGAGGGAGTAAGCCATGGTGGAATCTGCCATTAGAGTCACCTATCAGAGGGCACAGCAAGGTGGCTTGTGTGGCTAGAGTGGAGCAAGCAACAGGGGGAGGGATAGAAAGTGTGGTCAGTGGTATCGACCGCAAGTCATGTGGAACCTTGAAGCCACTGTGGGTCTTTGTTTCTTACTCTGAGTCACAGTGGAGTCCACTGGAAGGTTTTGAACAGAGAGATGGCTTGATCAGACCTTCATTTTAGCAGGATCATTCTGGCAACTTTGTGCAAATAGGCTGAAGAGGTACAAGGGCAGACATGAACTACTCAGGGGGATATTTAATTAACTACTCCAGCCAGAGTGGTAGTGTGGAAATGTAAGAGGCAGTCCAGATTCTGCATATATTTTGAACACGGAGTTGGCAGTACTTGTTAAAGATCACACTGGGGGTTGAGGGAGTTGAGGACAACTGAGGTTTGGGGTTTCAGCACCTGGGATGGTGGAGTTGTCATTTACTAAGTGGGGAAGAGTGTGGGAAGGGTGTGCTTTGAGAGCAATGTCAGAAACTTGCTTTTCATCTTGTCTGAGATGCCAAAAATTAGTCATCAAGATGGATATGTCATGTAGGCAGTTGGATAACAAGTACAACAAATTAGGCATTAATCAAATGGAAGAAACACCAGGAATGAGTCATAGGGAAGCATCTGGCTTACTGCAGGATGATTTCTATTTACTAACACTGATTCTAAAAAGTGAACATTTCCCCTCCATGTTTAACAAATCATTTTGGGGAAGATGTTCTCAAGATGTTTTTAGAGAACACAGGTCTAGAGGGAGAAATTCTTACCTATGCTAGCAACCTTTGTAGCAAGTATGGATGTTTTATAATGAATGATGGTAACCCCCTGGGTCTACACCTACTGAATACATATCTACCTGAAAAATTCTTTAGTGATTATGTGACATTTCCAATCTTCAGTGGATCTATAGTGAGAGTAATACAGTTTTTAGCAAGTTGCTTATTGATCAAAAAAATATACCAAACTGTGATTTAATCTTTTGGTGTCAGGATCCCAGCCCTAGGATAAATTTAATGGAAGGACAGTGTTACCACAATGCTTGGATTTCAGTTTAATCCCGAGTCAGTCCTGAGGTCCAGAGGACTCTTGGAGCTGACAGTCGTTACCTGGATTAGGAAGTGGTTGTTGAGCCATGAGGGCTAAATTGTGACAATGAAGGTGACAGTTGTGATTGGGTCCATACATGGATCTATTCACTTGGGCTGAATTATAAAGCAGGCACAGAATATGGTGTTCTCTCTTTCCCTCCACCCCTGCCCCTGTGTCCATCTCCGAATCTTCCACAAATCTGCTTTACAGAGTGACCTTTACTCTGTGAATGTTTAAAACTCCAATCCATTATTAGTAAAATCAAACAGAACTAAGGAATCTGGAAGACTTTAACAAAGGAGAGTTAAAGTCCTCAGTGGGCTATTCATCCATGCCTATCAGGAACAACGAAATCCCAAAAGATGCACAGGCACAAAGGACATGAGCCAACAATTCACAGAAATAATGCAAGCCTCAGGAGGTGACTCACTAGTAACCAACCCCAGAGACTTCAACTGAAGAAACAATATCACTTTTCACCTATCAAATTAGCCAAGGTTTAAAAATAGTGTTCCATGTCCCTGTGGGATGAAATCAGGATTCCTTACAGTGTCAGTCACAGTATAAATGGCAAAAACTTTCTGAGAAGTGATTTGGCGACAAGCTACAGTAGCACTAACCATGTATCTGTGCTCAGATCCTGTGATTCTATTTATTTGTGGGGTTTCTTATAAGTTTTATTCAAATTCTGTTAGTTAACATACAGTGTAATGTTAGTTTCAGGTGTACAAGGTAGTGATTCAACACTTCATACAGCTCTCTGTGCTCATCACAAAGTGCCCTCTTTAATCCCCGTCACCTATTTAACCCATCCCCCCACCCATCTCCCCTCTGGCTACCATAAGTTTGTTCTCTATAGCTAAGAGTCTGTTTCTTTCTTGGTTTGCCTCTCTCTCTCTCTGTCTCTCTCTCTCTCTCTGTCTCTCTCTCTTTTCCACCTTTGCTCTTTTGTTTCTTAAATTCCACCTATAAGTGAAATCATAGTGTTTGTCTTTCTCTGACTTATTTCACTTAGTATTATATTCTCTAGCTTCATATCATTGCAAATGGCAAGATTTCATTCTTTTTATGGCTGAGTAGTATTCCATTGTGTGTGTGTGTGTGTGTGTGTGTGTGTGTGTGTGTGAATACATACCACATCTTCTTTACTCATTCATCCGTCAATGGACACTTAGGCTGTTTCCACAGTTTGGCTATTGTAGATAATGCCGCTATAAATGCCAGGGTGCATGTATCCCTTTGAATTAGTATTTTTGTATTCTCTGGGTAAATACCTAATAGTCCTATTTTTAACTTTTTGAGGGTCCTCCATACTATCTTCGACAGTGGCTGTACCGGTTTGCATTCCCACCAACCGTGCAAGAGAGTTCTTCTTTCTCCACATCCTCACCAACACCTGTTGTTTTCTGCTGTTGATTTTAGCCATTCTGACAAGTATGAGGTGATCTCTCATTGTAGTTTTGATTTGCATTTCCCTGATGATAAGTGATGTTGAGCATGTTTTCACGTGTCTGTTGGTCATCTGTATGCCTTCGTTGGAAAAATGTCTGCTCATATCTTCTGCCCATTTTTAATTGGATTATCACTTTGGGGTGTTGAGTTTTATAAATTATTTCTAGATTTTGGATATTTTCTTTATCAGATGTGTCATTTGCAAATATCTTCTCCCATTCTGTAGGTTCCCTTTTAGTTTTGTTGTCTCCTTCCCTATGGAAAAGCCTTTTTTTGATGAAGTCCCAATAGTTTATTTCTGCTTTTGTTTCTCTTGCCTCAGGCAACATTATTTAGAAAGAAGTTGCTAGGCTGATGTCAAAGAGGTTATTGCCTGTGTTCTCCTCTAGGATTTTTATGGCTTCAGGTCTCTATTTAGGTCTTTAATCTATTTTGAATTTATTTTTGTGTATGGTATGAGAAAGTGGTCCAGTTTCATTCTTTTGCATGTTGTTGTCCAGTTTTCCCAACACCATTTGTTGAAGAGACTTTTTCCCATTGAATCTTCTTTCCTGTTGTGTGATTAATTGCCCATATAATTGTGGGTTCATTTCTGGGTTTTCTATTCTGTTCCATTGATCTATATGTCTATTTTTGTGCCAGTACCATACTGTTTTTATCACTACAGCTTTGTAATATAACTTGAAGTCCAAAATGTGATGCCTCCAGCTTTTTTTTTTTTTTTTTCTTTTTCATGGTTGCTTTGGCTAGTGGGGGTTTGTGGTTCTATACAAATTTTAGGATTGTCTGTTCTAGCTCTGTGAAAAATGCTGTTAGTATTTTGGTAGGGATTGCATTAAATGTGTAGATTGCTTTGGGTAGTATCGACATTTTAACAATATTTGTTCTTGTAATCCATGAGCATGGAATATCTTTCCATTTCTTTGTGTCATCTTCAATTTCTTTCATCAGTGTTTTATAGTTTTCAGAGTACAGGTCTTTTATCTCTTTGGGTAGGTTTATTCCTAGGTATCTTGTTGCTTTTGGTACAATTATAAATGGGATTGATTTCTTAATTTCTCTTTCTGCTGCTTCATTATTGGTGTATAGAAATGCAATATTGCATTTGTATCCTGTGACTTTACTGAATTTATTACTTCTGTGAGTATGTTTAGAAATAAATAAAAAGATGGGGTGCCTGGGTGGGTCAGTCGGTTAAGTGTCTGACTTTGGCTTAGGTCATGATCTCATGATTTGTGGGTTCGGCCCCACATCGGGCTCTGTGCTGACAGCTCAGAGCCTGGAGCCTGTTTTGAATTCTGTGTCTCCTTCTCTTGCTGCCCCTCCCCTGCTCTCTCTCTCTCTCTCTCTCTCTTTCAAAAATAAATAAACATTAAAAGAAAGAATTAAAGAAAGAGAAATGCAAACTGGTATAGCCACTCTGGAAAACAGTATGGAGTTTCCTCAAAAATTAAAAATAGAACTACCCTATCACCCAGTAATTGCACTACTAGGTATTTATCCAAGGGATACAGATATGCTGTTTCGAAGGGACACATGCACCCCCATGTTTATAGCAGCACTATCAACAATAGCCAAAGTATGGAAAGAGCCCAAATGTTCATCAACAGATGAATGGATAAAAAAAGATGTGGTTTATATATACAATGGAGTATTACTTGGTGACCAAAAAGAATGAAATCTTGCCATTTGCAACAACGTGGATGGAACTAGAGGGTATTATGCTAAGCAAAATTAGTCAGAGAAAGACAAATATCATATGACTTCACTCATATGTGGAATTTAAGATACAAAACATGAACATAAGGGAAGGGAAGCAAAAATAATATAAAAACAAGGAGGGGGACAAAACATAAGAGAATCTTAAATACAGAAAACTGAGGGTCACTGGAGGGGTTGTGGGTGGGGGGATGGGTTAAATGGGTGAGGGGCATTAAGGAAGATACTTGTGATGGGCCTTGGGTGTTATACATAGGGGATGAGTCACTGGAATCTACTCCTGAAATCATCATTGCACTATATGCTAACTAACTTGGATATGAATTTAAAAATAAATAAATAAATAAATAAAATGGAAAGAAAAGAAAAAGATGTTCAACAAAGTTGTTTACAAAGCAAGCTTTAAAAAACTAATATTGATCAGTAAATGTTTAAATTATGTTTAGCCATATGGTATACTCCAAGTCATCATGGGATGCCTAAGAAAAGCTGATAAATGGTGTCAAGACAAGAAATAGGACTTGTACAAGACTGCCTAACTTACATGAAAAATACACTTTGGGGCACCTGGGTGGCTCAGTCAGCTAAGCATCCGTCCAACTCTTGATTTCGGCTCAGGTCTTGATCTCAGGGTTGGTTGTGAGATCCGGCCCTGCCTCAGGCTCTGTTCTGGGTATGGAGCCTGCTTAAGATTCTCTCCCTCTCTCCCCCTCTGTCTCTCTCCTGCCTATGTGCGTGCATGCTCTCTCTCTCAAAAAATAAATTAAAAAAAAAAGAAAAATACATTTTATCATATTGCTTTAACTGTTTACTGATATTTAGCTGTTATAATACCAGGCAACTGCTCAAGTGTCTACATGTGCCAGACCTGGCACTGAGCGCTCTACAGATATCTTCTTTTAAACAGTAAACCTAAGATGAGATTTTATCTTTCTTTCCCCAACCCTTACCACTCACGCTTTTACTTTTTAGTGCAGACTATTACAAGTGGGATGACTAGCTCCCATCCTTAAAAAAAAAGGCTTATTGAAGTACATTTTACACATCATAGAATTTATCCATTTCAAGTGCACAATTCAGTGATTTCTAGTAACTTTACTGAGTGGTGCAATCATCACCATAATCCAGTTTTAGAACATATTTATTCCCACAGTAAGATTCCTCATGCCCATTTATAGTTAGTCCCCATTTCCATTTCTGGCCCCAGGCAACTACTAATCCCCTTTCTGTCTCTATAAATGTGCCTTTTCTGGACATTTCATATGAATGGAATCATATAACATGTAGTCCTTTGGCCTTTTGTATCTGACTTCTTTCACTTAGCATAACATTTTGGAGTTCCATCGATGCCATAACACGTCGATAGTTTTTGCTGAATAAATCTTCCATTGTATGGATACAGCACCTCTCGTCTATCCGTTCACCAGATAACGGACATTTAGTTTGTTTCCAGTTTGGGGATATTATGAATGTATACGCATTTTTCAGATGAAGAAACTGACTCCTAGATGCTCTGAACGCCCCCGACATTGCATAGCCACTCAGTGTCAGACCCAGAGTTCGCTTCCAAGCTTACCCAACTCCAAAGCCCAACCACTCTATTGCTAGTTACTAGAATCAGGTGATTAATTTTTCGCTTCATACTTTTGTTTGTATACATTCTACAATGCATGTTTTGTAATTTAAAACTTTGAAAGAAGTCTTTAAATATCTTTAAATTGTGAGCAATAAAATGGTGATATGTTACCTCTTCCAGAGACAGGTACATTTTATAGACAAAACATTAGCCCTATTCTTTTAGTAATACTGTCCAATTTCAGTCCTCAACAAAGGATCAACTGAAGATGGAAACCATGGCAGCAGGCTACTCCAGAAATGCTTTGAAGGTTTATCTCCAGCTCCCACTGGAGCCTCCTGGATTCTGTGTGCTCACCACTGCTGTAGAATCATTGTGGGACCTCCAGGATCATCAGATATCTGGAGCTTCTGTTTCAAGCTGAACACTGAAGACAGAGCAAAACCCAGCTAAGTGACAATAGTAAAACGTCCCTCAACGAAAACATTTTCTAACCAGTCTGCCCTTTCTGAAGTCAGACAGTAGTTGAATAAATCCTGATATTTTTACTGGTCCTTTTGTCTTTTATTGCTTGGGCATGTTTTATAGGCTATAGGCATTTTCCTGTATGTCTTTTATGTCACAAAGATACGAATTTTAATTAAAGTTGAAAATACATGAAAAGGTCTTGACATTACTAATCAGCCAGGAAATGCAAATCAAAACCACAATGAGATATCACCTCATACCTGTCAGAATGGCTATCATCAAAAAAGACAAGAAGTAACAAGCATTGGCGAGGATGTGGAGAAAAGGGAACACTGGAAATGCACATTGGTGGAGCCACTATGGAGATTCCTCAAAATATTAAAACTAGAAATACTATATGATCTAGCAATCTCATTTCTGGGTGATGAAGATCACTATTCTTGAAGAGGTATTTGCACTCCCATGTTTGTTGCAGCATTATTCATGATAGCTAAGATAATGGACACAACCTAAGCGTCTGTAACAGATAAATGGATAAAGACGGTTTATTTATATTTAAGCACACAGTCGAATATTATTCAGCCATGAGAAAGAAGGAGATTCTGCCATTGACAGCAACTTGGATGAACCTTGAGGGCATTAGGTTAAGTGAAGTAAGAGAAAGACAAAAACAGTATGATATCACTCACACGTGGAAACTAAAAAGGCAGAACTCAGAGAAAGAAAGTAAATGGTTGTTATCAGGGACTGGGCAGGTAAAGGACAGGGGGAGATATTGGTCAAAGGGTAATAATTTCTAGTTAAAATATTAAATAAATTTTGGGGATCTAATGTCCAACATGGTAATTTTAACTATAATACTGTTTCATATACTTGAATGCTGCTAAGAGAGGATCTTAAATGTCCTCACCACAATAAAAAATAGTAATTATGGGACAAGATGGACATGTTAGTTACTGCTTTGTATGGCATTTTTGCAATACGTAAATGTATCAAATCAACATGTTGTATACCTTAAACCCATACAACATTATATGTCAACTATAATCTCAATAAAGTTGGGGTAGAGGAAGAAAATACAGATCATTGGGATATGGTGGCCAGTAAGAAGTCCGCACCTCCAGATATTCACACTCTTCTTTTTTTAATTTATTTATTTTGAGAGAAAGAGAGAGCACATGCATGTGTGTGCACGTTCACATGCACAAGCAGGGGAGAGGCAGAGAGAGGGAGAGAGAATCCCAAGCAGGCTCCACACTGTCAGCACTGAGTCCAACACAGGACTTGAACTCACAAACCATGAGATCATGACCTGAGCCAAAGTTGGATGCTCAACCTGCTGAGCTAACCAGGCACCTCTCTCATCACTGGTTCTGGGGGAAGCCATGTCACAGTTTTATGGAGAAGCTTGTGTAGCGAAGAGCCAGAGCCTGTTGCCAACAGCCATAGGTAGGAGTGAGACTTGGAAGAGAATCCCCAAGCCCCAGTCCAGTTTTCAGAGACTGCAGCCCTCGCTGCCACCTTCACCATGACATCCCGGGAGATCCTGAGATCCAACCAGCTCAGCCCCTCCTGATTCCTGGCCTTCAGAAATTGAAAAATATAATCAACGTTTATAGTTTCTAGAGCTAAGTTTTAGGAAAATTTGTTATTTATCAATACATAAGTAATACTTAGGGGAAATTAACCCATAATTTCACAACCCAGAAATCACTGCTAGCATTTTGGTATGTAATCTTTGTCTCTCTTTTTCTGTGATTTACAAATAGTTATACAACGTGAATATAGAAGTGGCTATGGAAAACAGTATGGCATTTCCTCAAAAAATTAAATAGAATTACCCTGTGATCCAACAATTCCTCTTCTAGGGTTTAACCAAAGGAATTAAAGGCAGGGACTCAAACGGATTTGTATACCCATGTTCAAAGCTGCATTATTTACAATAGCTAAAAAGTGGAAACAACCCAAGTGTCCACTGATGTATGAATGGATGAGCAAAATGTAGACTATACATACAATGGAAAATTACTCGGACTTAAAAAGGAATTGAGATTCTGATAATGCAATAACACAGATGAAACTTGAAGACATTATGCTAAGTGAAATAATCCAAATGCAAAAAACCAAATATTGTATGATTCCACTCATACAAGGTACCTACAATAGTCAAATTCATAGGGACAGAAAGTGGAATAATGGTAACCAGAGACTGGGGAAGGACATAAAGGGGTGTCATTGTTTAAATGGGTATAGAATTTGGAATGACAAAAAATTTCTGGAGGTGGATAATGGTGATGGTTGCACAAAAATATGAATTTATTTAATGTCACTGACTTGCACACTTAAAAATGGCTCAAATGTTAAATTTTATGCTATGGATATTTCACCACAATAAAATATATTAATATAGAATGATACCAATTTATAACCTACCTTTATGGAGGTTCCTCAAAAAGCTAAAAATAGAACTATCTGATGACCCAGCACTTGTGCTAGTAGGTATTTATCCAAAGAATACAAAAATACTAATTCAGGGGTGCCTGACTGGCTCAGCTGGTACAGTGTGCAACTGTTGACCTTGGGGTTGTGAGTTTGAGCCCCACATTCCAAGTAGAGATTACATAAAAATAAAATCTTATGGCACCTGGGTGGCTCAGTCGGTTAAGCATCCAACTTCAGTTCAGGTCATGATCTCACAGCACATGAGTTCAAGCCCTGCATTGGGCTCTGTGCTCACAGCTCAAAGCCTGGAGCCTGCTTCAGATTCTGTGTCTCCCTCTCTGTCTCTGCCCCTCCCCCTCTCACGCTCTATCTCCCTCTCTCTCCTTCAGAAATAAACACAATTTTTTTTTAAATAATAAAATAAAATCTTTAAAAATGGTAATTTGGGGCACCTGGGTGGATCAGTCAGTTAGGCGTCAGACTCTTGATTTCAGTTCAGGTCATGATCTCATGGTGCGTGTGTGTGAGCCCCACATTGGGCTCCACACTGATAGTGTGGAGCCTGCTTGGGATTCTCTCTCTCTCTCTCTCTCTCTCTCTCTCTCTCTCTCTCCTCCTGTCTCTGCCCCTCTCCTGTTTTCTCTCTCTCTCTCAAAATAAATAAATTTTAAAAAACTAATTCAAAAGGATACATGCACCCCAATGTGTATAAAAGCATTATCTACAATAACCAAATTATGGAAGTGGCCAAAGTGTATGTGGACTGATGAATGGATAAAGAAGTGATATTAGCCATAGAAAGGAATGAAATCTTTCCATTTGCAATGACATAGATGGAGCTAGAGACTATTATGCTAAATGAAATAAGTCAGTCAGAGAAAGACAAATACCACATGATTTCAGTCATATGTGGAATTTAAGAAACACAGCAAATGAGCAAAGGGAGAGAGAGAGAGAGAGAGAGAGACCAAGAAACAAACTCTTAATTACAGAAAACAAACTGATGGTTACCAGAAGGGAGGTGGGTGGGGGATGGGTTAAATAGGTGATGGGGATGAAGGAGGGCACTTGTGATGAACACCGGGTGTTGTATGAAAGTGTTGAATTACCATATCGTACACCTGAAACTAATATAACGCTGTATGTTAACTAACTGGAATTAACATAAAAACTTAAAAAATGTATAACCACCCTTTTTACTCAATATCATGAACATCCTTCCACGTCAAATAGAATGTACGTTATTCTTAACGCCTGGGTAGTGATGTATTTGATAGACCTCTTCTGACGTGGGTTTGAGGAAGACATAGAACTTGGAGTGATAGACCTGCTGACGTCTCCAACCAGGTCTCTTAGTATGGTTGCGTGTCCCTGTTTCTTTCTCTGTCTCTGTCTCTAATGTTTTTGTTGTTGTTGTTGTTTTGTCTTTTGTTTTGCTGCAGAATTTAAGAGTCTCCGTCTCTAAAAGGTCAGGTGTTACTAAACAAACAAACAAACAAACAAAGTGGGGGATGGGAGGACTCATTTAAAACCCTCTTTCTGACAGATTTGTTCTTTCTTGCCTTGCTTCCTGCATCCCTAGTCCATCAAGTATTGTGGGACAGAAGTCCATAAACAATGAAAAGGCATTAAATAAATCTATCTGTTATCTGGTTGTTTCATTAGTCTTCCTTTAATTACAAGTCTGTTGCCTAAATTTATCCATATTTGCAATTTCCCTTATTGACTATTCTATCTCCTTCTCTGGCTAATTGAGAAGCTTTCATTTATTTCTCTCCAATTAGCTTGGGATTTTCTTGCCAATAAAGTGCCACTTGGTGCTGCTCAGAATCTTACCACACTTGTAGGCTCACTCTGAGCACATTCTTACCATGCTGACATGCAATTATGGGTTAGAAGGAAGAAATGCTAATGGAGTCCTGAGAAACCTGCTCTCAGTTCCAGTTCCACATCTGTTACCTGGATGACAGATGTGCCCTGGCAGGATGACCCTCAGTGAACTCTGCTGAGAAGCAGGATAGGAATAAGTTCGGGACGGCCCTTCGAAAGCTGCTCCTATGAATAGAGAAGAGGTTTCAAAGAGATCTTTCTGAAGTTGCCTTTTGGGGTTTGTGAATGTGCTTACACAGGTACGGGTGACCATGTGTTTGGGGCTGTGCCACACAGGAAGGATGTGTCCTGGCAGGGTCATCACAGGGTAAGGTAATCATTCTTTCCTTCACACCTCATTTTGCAGGTTCAGAAATCTGATTTTATCAGAGGTTTGTAACATGATTTGTTCAGTTACCAACAAGAGCCTTATTTGTTGTAAGAGCCTTATTTGTGGGGGGCTGGGGGGAGGAAAGAAGAGAAAGAAAAAAAAGAAAGAAAGGAAAAAAAAAGAATAAAGGAAAGGGGAAAAAAGTGGTCAGCCTGAGAATTTCCACTGAGCAGCACTTATCAGGTAGGTCAGGTCAATACTTTTCCTTCTCAATAGGGAACTTTTTTTCCCTCTTGAGTTCAGATTTTGGGTTTTTGGGGTCAGACCACCAAAAGCACAATAGTTTGTGGTGTTGGGGAAGCTACCTGAACCTCAATTTCCACCCTCATGAAATGGAAAAAAAATAACTATATTGTAAGATTGTGAGGAATAGGTGTAAGTACATAAAACACCTTGCACAGTTACTAGCGATGCTCACAGTAAGCTCTTCATCCTTTTTCCTCCTCCTAGGTGGCATTAAGAAGTTTATAATCAAGGGGTACCTGGGTGGCTCAGTCGGTTAAGCGTCGACTCTTCAGCTCAGGTCATGATCTCATGGTTCATGAGTTTGAGCCCCACATCAGGCTCTGTACTGGCAGTGGGGAGCCTACTTGGGATTGTCTCCCTCTCTCTCTGCCCCTCCCCTGCCTTGCTCTCTATCGTTCTCTCTCAAAATAAATAAAAATAAACTTTAACAAAAATAAAAGGAGTTTATAATCAAGTTAAAAATACCCAGGGCACCCACTCTCACAGGAATGCACTTGACAAGCCGGCATAGTGTCAGGTCCGGCTAGGCCTGGGACGCTGTGGCCTGGCCAGCTCAGCAGATGTGGGGGGCTTGTACTGTGCTAAGCACAGAGGAGGACACACGATGGCCCAGCATCGTTCCTGCCTTCTGCAGACGCATGTGCATATGCATAAACTCACAGAATCTGTGTTCGGGGGGACTGAAGTCTCACCAAAGTGTGAATCCTGGGCCTCTGGCCGTCTGACATGTGAATGCCCTTTCAGGGACCCTGTGCAGGCATTGTAGGTAGCTGGAAAAATCTCTCGCATATATGTGCAAGGTCTTATTCATGTGTAAATGTGAACGTACAGCATCTAGTTTCAGGAAAAAAGAATAAAACTCAAATAGAAGCTTCTTAATTTGTACTTTTGGTCTTAATAAATAGATGATGAAGAAGCTATCATGGTGGGAAATAAGTTTATTGATAAAATGATGGGGGATCTCATCCTTGGGGTGCTTGGGGTGGGAACACTGGCCCCCTGCATATGATGCATAAGGGGTGTTTCATGATTACAAACAAGAGGTTTTCCTTTCTGGGATTCTTTTTTTTTTTTTCTTAAGTTTTTATTTACTTATTTTAGTAATCTCTACACCCAATGTGCGGCTCGAACTCACAACTCCAAGATCAAGAACCACCTGCTCCCCCAACTGAGCCCGCCAGGTGCTGCACTTTATAAAATCTTAAAGTAGTTGAGCTTTTGGTCATCTAGCTGCCTCCCAGTTTCAGCATCAGCCATGTTTGCTGTCTAAATGACTTCCGCTATTCACATGTGTTCTTGTTAGCTTAGAGATGGTATCTCTTACTGACTGATCTGTATCCTAAAAATGGGGTTTCCATTTCTCCTGAGGCCTGTACCCTCATGTGAATAGCCAAGGAAGCAAACTTAACTGTCTACCAAGGTACTTTGATTGAGTGGATTGGTGTGCTTAGATCTAAACTCATTGCTCTTAAGCAGTACTCATGTTTGCTATGTGTTATACAATATCACCGCTTTATTTTCTGCCTGATTTGAAGGCATTTGAGTTTTTCATCCTAACTGTACAGCATTCAAAGCCTTTCCAGTTTAGCTGAATCTTACCTCTCTAGCCCAATGAATAACAAAATTCCTTCCCTAGTAACAGCTTGATAGCTGATATTCCCTAAGGAATATCCCAAAGGCTCCGTGACTCTGCCAGGTCTGTTCCTTTTGGGTAGAATGCCCTTATTTTCAACCTGGCCAATCTCTACTGTTCCTTCAGGTCTCAGCTTGAATATTGTCTCTGTGAGGCTTTCCCCTGCCCCTTCCCCAGAGTTAGTCAAACCTCCCTCCTAAGAGCTAGTTGTCTGTACTCCAAGCATGGTGTGTTGGTTGGAAGACAAATATGCCACAACCATTTTGGAAGCTTCTTAAAGGCAAAAACCAGGTTTTATCTGTTCTTTCCCCGATGGAGGATCCTTCATGGCCCTGAATCCTTTCTCGAGCATCTATTGTGTATGGAATCTCAAAAGATAACAGATAACAAGTTTCCTTACCTCAGACCAGGATGGGGGGTGTGAGGCCAGTAAGCAGATCTCTCTGGGCACTTAACCTGTTCCAACACAGCCCTTTGTCGCTGCCAAGGGGGCACTTCTGATGATATTCCTCACAGTGCCAGGGCCCCTGACATCCTCTGCTAGGGGAAGGGAGGAAAAGCATAAATCTGCTCTTTAGTCTTTATGCTTTGCTTCCCTTTATACCAAAGGATTGGCAGGAGCAGGTCTGACCTCCCGATATGGATGTTAGACTTGGGGGAGCCTCTTGGATCTACTTAGTACCAAACACTGTCTTTTGTCTGGCTGTTGCCCAAACTGTTCTTGGCCAGGTGCATATAACCACTTGGGTGGGTGGCCACCTCTAGTGATTTTTAAGTTACAGGAGAGTAGAAATACATGAATCTTGTTGTTTCAGGAAATCCAGTTATCCTTCCAGTTCTAACGTAAAATCTGGCGGATGTTTGTTAAAGACTACATAATTCGTTCTTCAAAGGAAGGAAGAAAGATTAAATATTATTTACATACCTACAACTGGGATAGGCAGACATTTGGGCTTTGGAATAAGCAATGGTCTGGGGAATTTTGAAGGAAAGACAATCAAGGAAATTGCAACTCTTTGAGCTCAAACGGAAGCATCAATTAGAGAAGAAACCAGAAACGGAGAGAATGTCTATTGCCTAATTCAAGGCTGATGGACTTCCTAAGTGTTTTAGACCAGAACAAGCCCACATTTGGAAAGTGCTCGGAGCTCTTTAAATAGTAGTTCAGATATATTAGACATAATCAAATATGTAGTCACTTACAGTTATTAAACTTTTTTTCTCTCTCAAAATTCTCTGTGTTAGGGTCTAAAAATACAAGTGATGGCAGAGTCACTGCAAAGTGATTGCCACTGCTTTCTATCCGTAATGGTCTACAAAAGTTGCTGCATCTAAAATAAAGTTATGTGCAAGCCTGACTTTGCCCAGCTTATATTCTGGCTATGTTGGACTATTTGAACCTGATACCCAGTATGCGATGCGTGCAAGCCTCCTGTTCACTTCCTACTGTGGATATTTCCCCCTCTGTTTCGAAATCAGGAAAAGGAAATCCAATCCCGAGGGTTCCATTCCTGGCATATTTATGCCCCAGGCAGATTGAGAGTGTAAAATAGACTTTTCACAAATGAAGAGACATCCCGCTTTTCAGCCCAGGACAGGAATCTTCAGCTGTTGCCAAGACAACTGCAGGATTCTGGCTCGTGGACTGGCTGCCTGAGGAGTACCTCAGAGCCCCAGCCTTCTCTGCTGTCACTCACTGTCAGACCAAATGCAAAAAGCCTTGGTAGTGAATTCACAGTGAGGATCGAGAATCACTCTACCAGCCTTCCAGAAACAATGCGACCATCTCTGAATTATCAAAAAAAGCAGGTTGGGCCCCTCAGGAACAAGGAAGATACATAACATACTTTAAAAATAAATAATAGAATGAGACTATTGCGGCAGATACATGTCATGGTACATTTGTTAAAATTCATCCAGGAATGTACCAAACCCAAGAGTGAACCCTAATGTAATCTAGGGCCTTTGGGTCATTATGATGTATCAGCTCAGGTTCATTCGTTGTAACAGATGTACATCTCTGGTGGGGGACATGGGTAATGAGGCAGGCTGTGTGTGCTGTCGGGGCAGAGCGAGGGGTATATGCCAACTCTGTATTTTCTGCTCAGTTGTGTTCTGAACCTAAAACTATTCTGCATAATAACATTATACATAAGCAAACAAACAAACAAATCAGTAAGTGGAATCATTTGAGGTGTGGGTGGGACAAATCGGAAGGGCTCAAAGCAAGGCTGTGCAGGAAAGCTGCACTAGCTGGGGTACAATGAGCACAGAAGCCCAGTGGGTATGAAAGACCCAAGGAACACTCTGCTGCCTGTAAGAACACCATGCTGCTCTCTGGGTGAGAAAACAATTTGGTTCACTCAGGCTGGGAGACTAGTCCCCCTGGGATTGACTTGTGTTTCTTGTTTATATTCATGGACGCAATGTGCAAACATGCTGGGATTTGTAAAGGTTACAAAGGAGAGAGTGTGGCCTTAAGAAAGGTGATGTTTTATATAATGGTCTAATTAATGCTGCTATCTATCCATCTTGGCCCCCTGCCTTGAGCCAGGAAACCTTACTCCCCCGTGTCTATCCAGGGCCCAGACACTAGGGACTATTGTGTAACCTCTCAAGGTGAGGTGCGTCTGCAGCTACTGCTGTTGTTCTGGGCCCCTCCCTTCTCTTTCCTAGTCTCTGGTAATAGTTTTTGTTGCAGCCACTGCGGTTGCCCTTTGCAAAGCGAGTGGGGTGTGTAGTGCCAGGGAGTAGAGGAGATTAAGTGTCAAAGGGAGGGTGAGGGGTTCCCCCTCCAAAGAAAACAATCTGGGGAAACCTGGGGTCAAGGTGGCATGTGCTCAACCCACACCTTGCCACCCTGGGGTCCTTTCCCCACTCAAGTGGACCCATCCAATCCAATGTCTGTGATCTTGACCTTGACAGGCCTAAAATATGACATTGGTATGAAGTATTTATATTGTTGAAAACAGAAGAGCAATTAAGAGACTGGGCTTTGGAGTCAGACTGCCAGGGGTAGAAGTTCAATTCTATCACTTATACCTACATGGCCCTGGGCAAATTCCTTACCATCTCGTCTCTCAGGTTCTTCATCCGTAGAATGAGGATAATAATAGCACTCACCTCACTGTGAGTGGTTGTGAGAAATAGGTGACATCATCCATGTAAAACACTCAGAGCAGCACTAGCACCCCATAATCACCCAAGTCCTCTTATGGGTGTACTATTCCTTTTCTGGCTTCCTCTTGTTTAGAACAAGGCTTGACCATCCCACTGCTTGATATAGTGCACTTGGGAACACAAAGCCTAAGCCCCAAGACAAGGAACAATGTATTCTGTACAGTGGTATTAAGTTTCAGTTTCATAACACAACTGAAAAAATAAACTTCATAAAATGTTGATACTTTTCTAGATGCCGGCAGTGACTGAAGGACAACCAACACAAATTGATTTGAATCCCTTTAGCACCAAGGCCACTTGATGAGATCTGTTTCACGGCATGTTTACTATAAGAGGCGAAGAAGTTTTAGGTGATAAAATCTGTCCTATAATTTAAAAAAAGACTGTGATCATAAGAAATACTATTCTAGAGGTTGGGAAAACCTACTTTAGCTTAATTCTTATACTAGGTCTTGTTTTGAATCCATAATGAGGAGGACGGTGTCCTCTGTCAACTTCCTTTCTGCTCTCTGTGGGCCAAGATTGTGTCTAAACATGCTTGTGAGTTGGCTCTGAGCCTGATGGACCAGACACCGGGCAAGTATAGTTCTTCTCTCCTTCTTCCTCCATGTGGTCTCCTTACCAGTCAAGAAAAAAACTGGCCTCCTGGATCACTATCCATTGAATTGGGGGGTAGATACAGAGTGGGGGTGTCTCTTGGATTTGAGTCACAACTGTATTTTGCCCAGGAGGCTACCGCTTTTATTGTAGTATTGGGTGTTTACAGACATACATGCTGAGTTGCCACTTGGTTAATTTTTTAAATTATATTAATCATTCTGTGATAATAATTTAAAATGCTTCTGAAGTTACCAAACAACTAGATAAAAATTAAATCCAATGCATAGCAAGATACAAGTTGGTCTTCTGCCATGTTTCAAAGAAAATTTTTTTAAAAATACATGTGGGATTTTTTTTTTCTGTTACCACAATGACCAAAAGAATTCCCTGTGATGGTGGGAATTTCTGTTTGCCATGCTGCCCAATATGGTAGCTACTAGCCATATGTGGGTATTGAGTCCTTGAAAAGTGACTAGTGCAATCAAGGAACTCAATTTTTAATTTTATTTAATGCTAATAAGTTTAAATTTAAAGGTGGCCAAGCCTACCAATTGGACAATGTAAGTTTAGAACATGGATTTAACCACTCCAAATTTAATTTTATTAATGTGCTAAAGGTTTGAACTAAGCCAGTGGTTCTCACCATTGGCTGTAGAATGAAATCACTCAAACAGCTTTAAAAAATACTGATGTTTGGTCTCCCTTCCCAGTGCTACTTAGTGTGAAGCCTGGACATTGAGATTTTTAAAAGCCACTCTGGTAATTCTAAAGTATAATCAAGATTGGGAACCAGCATGGAAGTACATTTTCTTTAAGTTCCTTTCCAGTTCTAGATTTAGCTGCAAATTACACTGACTCCAGAATTCTATAAGGCAAATAGAGCACTTGTTACTTTAGTGTTTTGGTTGGAAATTACATATGGATATAAGCTTTTTGCAAAAGCTGTCCTAAAACTTATCTGAAACTTAATTATTTGAAAACATTAAGCCAGGCTGACCTGATGTACTCCTCTTTGGAGTTTTTCTTAATTGATACAGACCATGGGTTCAAGCTATAGATGGGAGGCTATGTGTATGTACTTGTTTGGGGATCTGACTGCAGCCTTGTGTCAACGTTTGGCCATCTGCCTGTGAACCTGCAGGGGGTGACCTCACTGAGTTATCCAAGCTGCAAGTTCATGGAGATCTCAGTGGGAGGTCCTTGGGCAAATCACTTGGAGCACGATACAACAACTGCTGAGTTTGTATCTTCCCTGGGATTAGAAAAACAAGGTTTTTGGCCAAGACATTCTCTCTAAAGCTACCATAGACATGGTTCCAGAAAGTGTCAGGACATTTGTTCCCAGGAATTTTAGGGCCTCAAACAAACGTACAATTCTTCTAGCTAATAAATGCCTCAAAAGTTAGTGAAATAGGTATGAGTATTTAGTTTTTTAAAAAGACTCTTCAGTTTTAAAATACAGTTTGACTCATAACTGGGATTTTTTTTTTTTTGGAAGGCCTTGACTAATTGGTATTATATTTTCATTAAAGAGTAATGTACTACATTTAGCCAAATTTTAGAGATCACCCAGAAAGCAGGGAGGGAGGATCACTTTACTAGATTGCTTTATTTGCCATCATTTTAAAATAAGAGAACAGACAATGGACAATGGAACAGAACAGAGCCTGGTACCAGACTCCAAGTATCTCCACACATTTGGTACGACAGACATGGAACTGCAGAACACTGAGGACAAGACTGTTGAATAAATCTCACTGGGAAAATGCAATGTATACATAAAAATAAAATAAAACTAGATCCATATCTCACACCAATAAACTAGTCGGTTCCAAGAAGATTAAAGATCTATGTGAAAAGTGAAACTTTTAGGAAAACTGTAAGATGTAAATTAGTCTCTACTCCTTCCATCATAAAGATAAGACAAAAATGCCAATGAAAACACTGAAATTTGCACAAAATTTATAAGTTCTATATATTAAGATAGCAGAAAACAAAATAGAAAGAAAAAAGTCCGGACTGGGACGATATATTTGCAACACACAGTTGACAAAATTGAAGGTTCTTACAAGGCAAGAAGACCAAAAGAAAAATGGGCAAATATTCCCAACAAACTATTCACAGAAAAAGGCATCCTATTTTCCAATAAATGTGCCTCTCTACTAATTAGGTAAATCCAATTTTATTTTATTTTTATTTTTATTTCTAAATTTTATTGTAAGTAGCCTCCACATCCGATGTGGGGCTTTAACTCATGACCCCGAGACCAGGAGTCACATGCTCTACTGACTGAGCCAGTCAGACACCACAAGGTACATCCAATGTTAAAGTAATATATCATTTCATACCCATCAAATTGGCAAAATGTATAAAGACTGACAATATCAGGGGCTGATAAGGAAGTGGAACAGGGAATCCTCAAACACTGTTATGAGGGTCAAATGGGCTTAACCGCTTTAGAAAGGAACTTGACAACACCTAGAAAAGCGAAGGGGGTACACATCCTCTAGCCCTGGAGCGTGTATCCCAGAGAAATGTTTGCACATGTGTGAAAGGAGACATTAAAGAAATATCCATTCAGTAGTTTTTATAAAAGCAAATAATTAAACAAAATTGCTACCAATCAGAAAAATGATAAGTGGTGGTACAGTTCTGTAAATGACTTACTTAGAATTGTGGTTGTCAATATGGAAATGTGTCAAATAATACTGAGTAAAAACTACTTGCAGAAGGATATTCAATATAGAAAGCTTAAAACAAACAAAATAATTTATTATTTTTACATAAAATATCTACACATATGTGGTTAGTTGGCCTACATATGCAAATAGTTATAAAAAACATACATGGCTTCATTTACTTTATGGAAGTAGGAGGAGATCCAGGAGAAAAACACATAGGGTTTTAAATATATTTTTTAAATGTTTTTATTTTTCAAGCAGAATGGTGGATTTGCAGATGTTCATTATACATAGTTAGGATCCCCAAAATTCTTCATCTAGAAATAAAGGGCAGTAGGTTGATGATCTTCCAAAGAATACTTAATGATAAGATTTTTGTGATAAGGAAAAAACAACCAGGTTGCAACTTAAGGAACTCTCTGATATCCAACAACGTAACTGATGGTTGTAAAGTTTGTATGTGTGATGGGTGTGTAGATGGATTCCAAACTCAGGAATGTAGGAAATAACTCTTAACTTTTTTTTCAACTTTTTTTTTTTTTTTTTAATTTATTTTTGGGACAGAGAGAGACAGAGCATGAACGGGGGAGGGGCAGAGAGAGAGGGAGACACAGAATCGGAAACAGGCTCCAGGCTCCGAGCCATCAGCCCAGAGCCTGACGCGGGGCTCGAACTCACGGACCGCGAGATCGTGACCTGGCTGAAGTCGGACGCTTAACCGACTGCGCCACCCAGGCGCCCCAATAACTCTTAACTTTAATGAAGATCAACATCTTTTCTATTTCAGGCTACTATTTGGGGTCTTATCCTTTGTGAAAAAGGGGAAGATGTTTGATTTGGGGTATAATCTATTCTGGAGTCCTTGTCTGGCTTCACTGCCCTGATTGGCCTTCTGTCACTGACTGTTGCAAAATGTGCCCCTCCCCCATCACTCTCTATGCTCTTCCCCAGACAAACTCTGGGAGCAGAAATCCTTCCATGAGAATGTCTGTCCTGACCTTGACTGCATAGGCAGAGATGGAGTGGGAAGCATTATTTGCTATTTCAAAAATAGTACTCTATTATATACTTACATTTTTTAAGGGAGCTTGCAGTCTAGAAAGTGAATGGGATTAGAATATGCCACCCCAGGGGCGCCTGGGTGGCGCAGTCGGTTAAGCGTCTGACTTCAGCCAGGTCACGATCTCGCGGTCCGTGAGTTCGAGCCCCGCGTCAGGCTCTGGGCTGATGGCTCGGAGCCTGGAGCCTGTTTCCGATTCTGTGTCTCCCTCTCTCTCTGCCCCTCCCCCGTTCATGCTCTGTCTCTCTCTGTCCCAAAAATAAATAAAAAACGTTGAAAAAAAATTTAAATTGCAGAGACTCTTCTCTCTGTCATTTAAAAAAAAAAAAAAAAAAAAAAGAATATGCCACCCCAAAATATGCCACTTCGCCATAAGGATTATTTTGAGTTGTAAGTAACTGAGAAACAGCAGACACAGGAAAAGCTACCTTCTCATTTCTGTATAAAGTAGGGCATAAATTCCTTTTTGTGAAGCTGCCCCGTTCCTCTTTCCTGTCCCAGGAAGAGAAGGTGATTCTTGCTACTGGAGACATCGCCAACTTGAATCTGCATATACAAACCTTACTGACATAATCCTTATCGTCTGTTGTTTTCTCCTATATATACACCTTCCCCAAATTTACTGCTCCTAGAAATCCAAACCCCTTTTCCTTTCTCTTGTTACATCTCCACAATTTATTCCTCTTTGTTATATAAGTTCTCAGGTCTGATTGTTTCTTGGGATTTGACTTCCTTTCTATGTAGCCCCCCACCCCCATGCCACATAAAAGTATTGACATCAAATAAAACTTATACGCCTTTTCTTCTGTCAATCTGTCTTTTTTTTTTCATTTGTAGGGCCTGTTGTTGAACCTAAGAGGGGAGAGGAAAAAAGATTTTCCTTTTCTACAAAAGGAAAATGACACATGGTTTGGGGGGGGGGGTGGGAGGGGAAAGGCAGCTGCTTAGGTAAATAGGGCAAGAGTTAAAGACTTATCTGATCAGGAATTTTTTTTTTTTTTGATGTTTATTTTTTGAGAGAGAGAGAGAGAGACAGAGTGCGAGTGGGGGAGGGGCAGAGAGAGAGGGAGACAGAATCAATCTTAAGCAGGCTCCAGGCTCTGAGCTGTCCGCGCAGAGCCCGACACAGGGCTCAAACCCAAAAGCTGGGAGATCATGACCTGAGCCGAAGTCAGATGCTCCACTGGCTGAGCCACCTAGGTGCCCCTGATCAGTAATTTTAAAGAGCTCACTTATTTAAGAAAAAGTATACATATTGCAAGACAGCTCAAAAAAAAAATTACATTTCAACTCCACATCTTGTCAGAAACATTGTTCATACTAGGTAATAGGTAATAAATGCTAACAATTACATGCTTAGTATAAACTAAATAATAAATAATAAAAATAACAAATAAAAACAAATGTTTTGGAAAATAGATTTCCATAGACTGCTGTGTGTCCCACCCCACCAATTTCATATATTAAATCCTAACGCCCAGTATGATGGTATTAGGAATTGGGATCCTTGGGAGGGCTCTGCCCTCATGAATGGGATTAGTGCCTTTACGAAAGAAGTTCCAGAGAGCTCCCTTATCCCTTCTGTCATGTGAAGTTACAGAGAAAAGATGGCCATCTATGAACCAGGAAGCTGGCTCACCAGATCCCAAACCTGCTGACACCTTGATCTTGGACTCAGTGCTGGGAGAAATACATTTCTGTTGTTTATAAGCCACCCAGCCTATGGTACTGTGTTAGAACAGCTCAAACAGATTAAGATGCAGATACTTTGGAATACTTTCAGATTCAGCTAAGGCTGTTAGAATTGTGAGGTCCTCATTCAATTCACGCAGTTAAGAGGTTGGCGTGGTTGTGTGGGCAGACTTACAGAGAGATGACGGAGGCCTCAGATCCTAGAAAGTTTTACTGGAACACCGTGCTCTGCCTCGCCAGGTCTCAGTGTGGCTGCTTCAAGGGAAGTGGTCTCCAGATTCTCTTTTTCGTCCTTTCAGGCTTACCCCAAAGGTCAGAACCAGGTTTATCTTAAGGAGTCTGGAATATATTCAGGAGCCTGTTGGTACCCCATATTCTCTCTACCTACTTCCTGATGTCTATATAACTCTTTTACAACTAAAGACACTTTTTTTAAAATTCAAAACTGGAGACATGTTTGAGATCTGTTGCTGGGAGAACAGTGGCTGAAACTTTTTGTTCAGCCAGTGATCCTCAAAGGATGGTCTCCAGATTTCAGCACCAGCAGCACCTAGGGACATGTTAGCAATGCCAATTCTTGCCCCCCATCTAGACCTCCTGGATTAGAAACTCTGAAGCGGCGGAGCATGCTGAACTGAACAAACAAATGACTAACAGTGGAGCTTTCCACACCTCCTAGTTACAACTTAATTGGAAGTGAAGTTGATAGACAACACAGAGGAGCCTTAGGGCCTGGAGGAGCAGGTGTAGAAAGCACAGACGCTGCATCAGTCGGTGGTCAATGGGAATGAGGCTTGAAGGTTCATCCTGTTCTTGGCTGCCTAGTGCCCTGGTATAGAAGCCAACACTGACATTTGGCAGTTTCTTAAGTACTTAATTACCTTGTTGGATGACTGGCTAAGCACTGATGACCTACTATGTGTGGGGTGTGAGGGACAATAGTGGATAAGCTTCGATCACTGCCCACACAGAACTTGCAGTCTAGTGGGAAAAGCAAATAAGTGATCAGCAGTTGCCCTTGTTGTGATCCCTGGGACAGTGTGGTAGATGCTATGGAAGCTGATGAAGGGTGCCTACGCCAGACTTGGGGTGTAAGGAAAGGTGTTGAAACTTAGAGCATGAATGAATAGAAGTATGACGGGCAAAGGGAGTGGGGCCTAGGATACAGTGTTCATTGAGTTTTCTTTCTTAATAAAGGAGGCTCTGCTTCTAGATGATTGATCTCTACCATCTGACATAGGACATAAAAAAAACTGCCCAAGATGTTTCCTGACTTGTTAAGAAGTAAAATATAATGTACATGCAGCATTTTCTCTTTTTTTAATGTTTATTTTTAAGAGAGAGAGAGAGAGCACAAGCAGGGGAGTGGCAGACAGAGAGAGAGAAAGAGAGAGAGAGACAGACAGACAGAATCTGAGGCAGGCTCCAGGCTCTGAGCTGTTAGTACAGAGCCCAATGTGGAGCTTGAACCCACGAACCATGAGATCATGACCTGAGCCGGAGGCATATCCTTAACCGACTGAGCTACCCAGGCGCCCCTGAAATATAATGTGCGTAATAAATAAGACAGCTTCTGATTTTTTTGGGCCCTTGAGTCCCCCAGTTTGGTCAGATAACCCTGACACTAGGCTACTCACCCTACAAATTTAGATTTGAAGTTATTCAGAAAGTGATACCCATCAAAATTAGAAAATGTGATAAAAAATATTACAGGATCTTTTTGCATGGAACTTACAAATCATCATTGCTTGTTTGATCAGTGTTTCAGAAATAAATGGTAGAATCCTTAATTTATCGAAGGAGATTTTTGTTGAGTGACTCTTTTTGACATTCACTGAGTATCGACTACATGCTAGGCAACAGAGGGAGATGAAAGAGGTTAAAAAGAGCATTATCAATAAGGCATAAGGCCCAGTGTGGTCCTTCTAGTTTACTCCACCTAGCTCCTTTGAGGGCAATTTACTCCCAAGAGGGGTTTCCTTCAGTGTACATCCTCCACAGTAGGACCCTCAGTCATCAGAAGACCTTGCTCTAGTTCTGTCCAGATCTGTGGGTCTCAAATCTGTCAGACCCAACATCTATTTCTATAGTAAGTACTTTGCTATATACTTTGACTATCCCTAAAAGAAACATCTGCAATATAACTACTTTCTTTGTATCTATCTTTTATATTTCCACTAGTATATCACACTGTATTGATTTTTATAATTGCATGTAGGGAGATTTTTGATTTTTTAATAATTGCATGTAGGGAGATTTTCTCCATAAATGTCAGTATGTGCAGTAGGGCTAAATTGCACTAGAAGACATAATGAAATCGTCTGTAAGAATATTTTTGTAGAATCACCTCGAATGCTACAGATATGAATGCAGATTGGTAAGTTATGGTATTTTTTTTCCTAATTATGACCAACTTAGTGAAATCCAAACAAAACAATGCATACCAGTTCCTTGATTTATGTGGTAGTTGCATTCTTGGAAATTTTATCCATATTAAAACATACACAAATTCCCTTCCTTCCTTCCTTCCTTCCTTCCTTCCTTCCTTCCCTCCCTCCCTCCCTCTCTCCCTCCCTTCCTTTTTCTTTCATGTAAAAGAAAACCTAAGTCCTTTGCCTAGATAATTATAAACAGGTTTTTAAGCAAGGTGAATGTTCTTGGCACATTAAAGTTCCTGCAGGTTTATTCTCTGTTGTGTGAGATCACCCCTTTCACTACAGGCAAGCTAGCATCCGTGGACAATGGCCCATAATCAAAGACCCCCCTCAATTTCCAAAATGCCTTCCGGGAGATAATATACACTTTCCTCCCCACACACTTTGGGAACCATTATTTTAGCATCCATGATCTAGATGAATTTCATCTACCCCTTACTCAAAGCAGGCTTGCAACTACCTGCCAAAATAGAAAACATCTGAAACTCAACACAAATGTCTTTGCCAACTTTACCTCTATCTTTCTTCCAGGGATAATTTACATTTGGTTGGAATAAGTGCCTCATCTAAGGGAGAAAACTGGAGTTCTGAAATGTAGCAGCAGTTTTGGTGATAGGAATTTTGCCAGCAGATCCTTCCAAGTTGCCTCTTGCCATTTGGTATGCCCGCAGAGCAGGACATATGAGGGCCAGAAGGTGGTGTTTTGCACCTTTAAACCAAAGTAGAGGTGTGAGCCTGACCATCTGGACAGCAGCAAGAATTCCAAAAGGTTACTGGTTTTTAGGAGGATGATAGGAGCCTCAGGCAAAGTCACCTGGGCCAGCTCTGGGAAAGCAAACCTGTAAACTGTGTCTGAACACGTGTGTACTCGTGGTCCCAGCAGGAAGTGGTATGCTCATGTTGGGATAATTCAAGGAGGTAGGACTAAGGGATTGTTTACAAATGTGTGCACAGGGAGAAGGAAACCAAATGGATAGTGCAGGACTCTCAGGGCTGTTACTGCCCTTAGGCCTTGAAAGGACAAAGGAGGGAAGAATTCCTAAAAGCTGGAGGGAAAAATTTCCACAGAGCAGCTGCTTGGGAGGACCAGCACTTTCTGTGAAAGAATGCAGTCAGTCCAGGTGACCCTACTGGAAGGGAGGTGGGGAAATTGCCTTCCTCCTCTGCTTGCTGTGCGGGGAGGATGAACCCAGTGGGAAGCCCAAGGGCCAGGGAGCCTCTTGTAGTTCATGGAGGTCCACTTCCTGGACAGCGAGAGGGTGAGGGATGGACCTGGAGGGCCAACAGCCACATAGTTGTTGAGATGAATATTTTCTAACTTCTTAAATGGAATGCTTAGAATGCTAGTACATTACAATTTGACAGTCTTACTCTTTCTCCTTAAGGGTAAACATATTAATCTGTTTCTAAGATGCATGTACACGGACATGAGGCCAAGTTGAATATGGTACCTAGTGTGCAATTAAAAAATGGAGAAAATCATGCTTGAGACCACAGTTCAAGAAGATGAGTGTGGAGTGAGTGGAAAGCAATTCCAGGAAATTGCTGTTTAGTTTCAGGCTACACCCTGGGTCCTACCAATATTCAGTCCTTAGTAACTGATTGCAATCTTGTGTAGAGGAAAGACCGCAGGCTTTGGACTCAGATCTGGGTTTCAACATTGGTTTTTGGGTGACTAGCAGGATGTAAGGTTGGCCAAACAATGTCACTTCTGAATCTTCGTCTCTTTGTCTAATGCAGGGAAAAGGTTAATGAAATCAACCTTACACTGTCCTGATGACTAATAAAACTGTGAATGAAAAATGAGATACAGGGCGCCCAGTTGGCTCAGTTAGTTGAGCGTCCGACTTCAGCTCAGGTCATGATCCCACAGCTCATGAGTTTGAGCCTTGTGTCAGGCTCTGTGCTGACAGCTTGGAGCCTGGAGCCTGGAGCCTGCTTTGGATTCTGGGTCTCCCTGTCTCTCTGCCCCTAATCTGCTCACATTCTGTCTCTCTCTCAAAAATAAATAAACATTAAAAAAAAATGAGATACATAGGGGTGGGCTCAGTCAGAAGAGCAGGTGATTCTTAATCTTGGAGTCAAGAGTTTGAGCCCCAAGTTGGGGGTAGACTTTACTTAAAAAAAATTTTTTTTAAATGAGATACATATAAAGCACCTGTACATCTTAGGTACTTGGCCAGTGTTAGGTCAATGATTCTCAAAGTGTGTTTTCAACTCAGCTGCATCAGCACTATCGAGGAACTTGTAAAGAGAAAAGCAGATTCTCCAGGGGTGGGAGAATCTGCATGCTCGAGTTTGAGAGCAATTGTGTTAGACCCTCCTGTGCAGATGAATAAGAGGCAGCACAGATTTGGGGAGATGTGTTGCATAGGGGACACCTGAGAGTATTCCCTGAGCCCCCAGAGAAATCCATGGTGGGTACCCCATTTCCTGTTCTTGTCTGTGTAGAAGAACTACAGTTAGAGGAAGCTTGGTTGTCCTTTTCCCACACCTCTCTTGGATTAAGAGTGCTTCTCCCTGCACGTTTGTTTTGCTGTTTATGTGGTAAGCTGATCTGGGGAGGGTGAGATGTCCCGTTCTTTCTGTGATTGGGCGGGTTGGTCTAATTCTGAGGTCAAGTATCAAACCTCATTGTGGCCATATAGTTAAGCCACTTCCTCTGACTTAGCTTCTATCACTAATAAAGTTCATATTTTGAACTCTGCTTAATTCTTGCATAGCAAGAATTCAGAACTTTTCAATTAGTTCTGGGAAGGGTAAATAAAGGAGTGTGTTTTTCAAATTATACCCTGTGATAGTTAGCCTCCAAAATCCTCCTCAGTGATCCCAACTTCAAGTATTCTCACCTTACCACACAGTTCCAGAGTTGGTCTGTGTGACCAATATGATATGGCAGAAGTGATGGTATTTTGCTTCCATGATTAGATTATAAGAGATTCTGTGACTTCTGTCTCTCTTTTTTTTTTCTCTCTTTCTCATCTCTCTTTCTCTCTCATAGATCATTTACTCTGGGGGTCACCAGTTGCCATGTAACAAGCAGTGCTATTGAGAAGCCTACATGACAAACCATGTGAGAGAGAGTGTAAGTAGAAACTTCAGCTCCAACCAAGTCTTCAAGGAGACTGCCACCCTGGCTGACACTTTGACCACAACATTGTGAGAGAAAAGAATTGAGCTACAATAACTCAGTTAGACTGCTTCTGGATTCGTCCTCAGAAATTATGAGATGATACATATTTGTTGCTTTAAGCTGCTAAATTCGGGGACTAATTTGTTACATGGTAATGGATAACTAGTATAGATTGTAGTACCTGGATGTGGGGCACTACCACAAATAGCTAACATTTAAGAGTGGTTTGGGAACTGGGCAGTGGATGGTGGCCGGAAGGATTTTAAATAGTGCCTTAGTGAAAACCTAAATAGCTTTGAACAGACTGTTAGTTGAGTTTTGGACTTTGAGCAGGCTGCTGGTTGGGGTTTAAAAGAAAGTAAGAAAAATTTTATTGAAAAAGGAGGACAGAGAACCCTTCTTAATGTAGGGGCAGAAAGTTTAGCAACACTGTCATCTTCAGTAACGTGGAAGATGGAAAATGTACCTGAAGAACTGGGTGATCTAACTAAGGAGATTTCCAGCCAGAGTGTGGAGGGTGCCACTGGTTTCTTCTAGCTCTTTCTAACAACACACAAGAAGAGAGTGATATGCTTAAGGAGGAAATGGTAAGCTAAAAGAGCCAGGACTTATTAGTTATAAAGATGTCAACCCCTACCGATGGCAAAACAATGCTGAAATTGAGAAATGTCTTTAGAGCAAAGGTTAAACCTAGGGCACCATCAGGGAAACATGGTCTAAAGGTGAAGCTAAGGGTGTGACTATAAAACCCTTTGCTATGATCTCAGAAAGATCAAAAGTGGTACCTCTGAGTACCAATTTAGTCACATAAAAGGTCCTCCAAAAATTTTAAGGGTGTAGCTCACAGATCCTCTCAAGCAAACGATAGGGCTTCTGGGAAGCTTCATTGCACTGCTCCTCAACAGAATCACTAGACAGAGAAGGGGTTACCTTAAAGAGATTTGTGGGTGTGACTTTTGTCTAATAGAATGGATCTGATGAAATTTATAAGAGACTCACAAGATTTTTTAAAAGAATTATATCAGCAGAAACGTTACCTATTAGAACTGAAAGGGACAGAAAAAGTATAAAATGAAAGAAGCCTTCATACCTCCCTGCTCCCAATCTCCACCACACACATTCTGCCGGTTTGGAAAATTCTTCACCTGTTTACAGGTATTACTTTTCATGAAAAATAAAGGATGGCTCAGGAAGTGTAACCAAGAGCCCTGGAGAACAACTCTTGGGTAGGAAGAGTGCTGAGTCCTCAAGAATTTCCAACATACACCTGGCTGGATTTTCAGAGCTGCTATGAGGACTCCTGTGTGCTTCCAATCTCCTCCCTTTTGGAATAGTACTGAATGCCTGGGCTGTTTACACTGTGCCTGTTTCACTTCTGTGGAGGGCTGTGTGGAGGGCAGCTAAGGTATCTCTTTAGTTCACAGGTTTTTAGAGTAGAGAGGAACCGCACTCAAGGAACTGTACCCGAGGAGCCTTGTGTGAATCTGGACCTGACTTAGATGACATGATTCTGGATTTTGAGTTGATGCTGTAGCAGGATGAGAATTTGAGAATCCTTGGGATGGGTTAAGTGTACTTCATAAGTGGTGGGGGGACATGAATCACTGGGGCCCAGAAGGCAGACTGTGATAGCCAGTCTCCCAGGCAGTCTCCTCCTGGTATCCACACCTTTGCCGAGTCTCCTTCTGCACTGTGCCAGGATTCACCTGCGATATACCACTACTTCCAAGATTAGGATATAAAAGACACTGCAGCATCTCTTTGTCCCTCTCTCCTAATTATTCTGATGGAAGCCAGCCACTGTGTAGTGAACATTAGCCCATGTGATTAACATTCCAAGCGATGAGGAACCGAGGCCTGTCAACCACATGAATAAGCCTGGAAGCAGATTCTCCAGCCCCAGTCAAGCCTTCAGAAGTCTTTAGCCCTCGCTGCCAGCTTGCCTATAATCTCATGACTCAGAACTATCCAACTAAGCCACTCCTGGATTCTTGACCCTAGAAGCTGTGTAAGGTAATAAACGTGAAGTTCTTACATTTGGGGGCAATTAAAAATGCAACAATAGGGGCGCCTGGGTGGCTCAGTCGGTTAAGCGTCCAACTTCAGCTCAGGTCATGATCTCATGGTCCATGAGTTCGAGCCCCGTGTCGGGCTTTGTGCTGACAGCTCAGAGCCTAGAGCCTGTTTCGGACTCTGTGTCTCCCTCTCTCTCTGACCCTCGCCCATTCATGCTCTGTCTCTCTGGGTCTCAAAAATAAATAAACGTTAAAAAAAATGCAACAATACATAATTAATATGTACCTCCAATGCATTCATTATACTTATACCACATCCCATAAGATCTTACAGAAGAGCAATTTTTAAATTTGTTTGGATAGATGGTTTATATTTTGAGAACAAGTCTTTCAAGCATGAAGGAGCAAAGAAGGCTCTTCTGTTTCCTTCGGTATAATCCTTTTGATAGCAAACTTGAATCTGGCAGAAGTCTTAATAGGTATCGTTCACACTTCTTTATTTTAGGCGATTCTAAATAGATGAAATCAACCTGAGAATTTTCTTGGACTTAATTTAGAATCAATTCCAGTCAAGTTTTCATGCAACTTTTTAAAATTTTTAAAAATTATTTATTCATTTATTTTTTGAGAGAGAGAAAAAGAGTGTGAGCAGGGGAGGGGCAGAGAGAGAGGGAGACACAGAATCCGAAGCAGGCTCCAGGCTCTGAGCTGTCAGCACAGAGTCTGAAGCGGGGCCTGGAACCCACAGACTGTACAATCATGACCTGAGCTGAAGATGCCTAACCGACTGAACCACCCAGTTGCCCCTTATGCAACTTTTAAATTGGACTGGTTTTATTGTTAGGAATATGGACATATTTTGGAATTCATCCAAATCTCTACCCAATAATCTTACTCAATTTCTTTTAGTTTCTTGAAAGAAGAGCCTAGTAAGTTGTTGGAAATTCTGTTAGGTTTAGTTTTTGTGGAGGTATCTTTAAAATATCCAAATGGGCTCTAGACAGTCAGGATAGGGAAATGTCACTCATAACTTCTATTTGTCTATGTTTTGTCTATTTTTCTAAGTTCCTGTGTGAATTTTGATATTGTATTTTGCTCCTTACTCTTGTAGGGTGTAGTGGTGAAAGCAGTGTTTGTTTAATTTTAGAGACAGAGAGAGAACACAAGTGGGGGAGAGGGGCTGAGGGAGAAAGAGAAAGAATCTTAAGTAGACTCCATGCTCAGCATGAAGTCTGACTCGGGGCTCGATCCCTTGACCCTGGGATCATGACCTGAGCTGAAATCAAGAGCTGGATACTGGACTGAGCCACTCAAGTGCCCCGGCAATGAATTTTTAAATGACCTAGCTCTAATATTTGCATGCTCTTTCCACAAAGCCCATACACAGTGATCAAAACCCACCTTCCTCATGGCATGACTGATGTCACCCTCAGTGACATCACATTCTTCTACACATTTCACATTCTTCTTCTACCTAGAACTAGTTTCTCTAATCAACTGGACATCTGCTTTTCTTCTCCCTTTTTGGAAAACAGGCTGCCCCCTTGTTTTCAAATCCTCCTTTCTGGAACATGTGAAAGCTTGTTCTCAGACTCCTTGCAAGAAGACACTCTCTCTGAGGATCCAAGTCTGGAAGCGGTTTATGAGAAACAATTGGAGATCTGTCTGTTAGTGCATTCCATGGGAATGTTACACTGTCTGGAAAGAAGAGCTCTGTGCAGGGCATAGCTGCTACTACATGGGCAACACGAATGGTATTGAATGTCACTTCATTTATTGACATTAAATGCCCGATGACCACTTCATTTGGAAAAATGAGGACAGAGTGAGGAAGGTTGATTTAAAACCTAAATACTCCTAAGGATCTCTTAGTTGGTCAAAAACTTCCCTCCTTCATAGTTCATGCATTTTTATGGGAAACACAAGCCCCTAGAGGCTACACTTCTACAACAAAACTGTGAATCCTTTCAGGATATAATCCTGCAAATTCTTTTCTCTTAGCAACTTCCAAATATATAACATTGTCAGCTATCGTCACCATGCTGGACCTAACATCTCCAGGACTTACTGATCTTAGTAACAGGAAGTTTGTACCTTTTGACCTCCTTTACCCATTGCCCCTATTCCCTACTGCAAGAAATCCCTTGCAGTTCTTTATTATTTTTAGATTTCTTTAAAAATTAAAATATAAGAAATACATGATGATAATGTCAATATGTGACACTCCCAGGCATGAATAACTCCTCTTCCACTTCTTAGTATTTGAGTATCATT
The DNA here is from genome assembly GCF_028018385.1 of Neofelis nebulosa. Classification (NCBI taxonomy): domain Eukaryota; kingdom Metazoa; phylum Chordata; class Mammalia; order Carnivora; family Felidae; genus Neofelis; species Neofelis nebulosa. Next base: position 41,055,369 of record NC_080782.1, read on the forward strand.
CCTGCCTTTCTTGTTCCTACTTTCTTCACTCTACTCTGCTTTTTCTCCTTTCTCTTCCAGACAAGGCCACCATCCTGGAAGGGACCCTCAGTGAGATCTGGTGCTGGGTGCAGTCTGGGGACGCCTGGAGTCAAAAGGGGCTGAGGCATCATTAAAGAGGCTGCTTAGTTCTCAGGCACCAGTGGGGACAGACAGGGTGTGAATCTGAGGCAGTCTCACAGAGGAAGCCTTAGGGCCTTGTTCCCAGCAGCCTGCTCTTGAGTCTTAGGGGAGCTTCTGTGAGCTCCTTGAGGGAAGATCCAGGGCCTTACTGTCAGTTCAGCCCTGCGCTTTTTAAAACTCTCCTCGAGTCTGACTAAATGCATATGAAATGGCCGTATTGACTATAGTTTCTGACCGGGTTCCCTCCGTACCTGTTTCCTCTGACAGAAGAATTTGCTGTGTGAACCCCTTCGGGGTTCCCCTCGACCAAGCTTTGGCAACCAGAAGCAATGAGGAGGGCACGGGGGTGACGGCATGGAGACTGAGGCCCTGGCACTGGACTCTGAGAAGAGATGTCAGGCGCTGGCTTATCACAGACTGGCAGTGGGATGCCTGGAAAGGCCACTGGTGGGCCCCAGGACTACTTCTCAACATACCAGATACTAACCCGAGTTACCATCACAAGAAGCAGGAACTTACCATCTTCTGAACTTAGCACGGTTTGTCTGTAACAATCAAGACAATGGGACAGGGTGTGGCTTCATTTGGGGTTTGGAGCTGCAGACCAGAGGAAGGAACAATGAAAGACTGCTTGTGTTTCTGTGGTTTGGCTCAGCTGGAGATGAGACTGTGGGATAATCACTGAGTGTTCATGTCAGGATCTCTGCAACTGGCCTCGTTACTTCTAAAGCTGCCTGGCTGAGCAGTGGTAGGTAGACAATCAACCTGTCCTTGGACAATAATCGCCACTATTTATTCAGTGGCCCTCGTGTGCTAGACGACATTAGGCGCTTTATACACACAGTCTTAACAATCTGTAGAGTCAGCTGGTATTCCCATTTGTGACATAAAAAGTCAGGCGGTCCAGAGAAATTTAGTGGTTTGTTCAACATCAGGTTTCTACCAAATGGTCAACGTGGCAATTCTAGTATATAGTTATTTTTCCTATAATCTCATATGCATCCCTAAAAAACCTTGCAGTTGATAAAACAGTAAGCCAAAAATAACAGGGGTTATGGAAGAAATGGGGTTGGTGCTAGAAAACTTTATTATTAGAAACAAAAATCCTAATATCAAGACAGACGGAAATACGAGCACATTTGAATGCCCATCAGTGTTTGCAACTAGCATCACAGTGGTCCGTCTACAGCCTTACATCCTGGGGCTCAGACTTCTTCCTAGCGATGCTCAACCTCAGGGCATTCGCCGCCAGTAGAGGATGTCTGAGTCAACATTAGAGATCTGATCCAGGGTTTGAATACAGAGGGGCGCATCTCGGACACATTTTCATCTGCACCTGCCGTTCAACACGGCAGTTTACTGTGATGAAAATTTTAGTGGCGGGTTAGGGCTTCAAGAACCACTACTTCACCTCACTGTGTAGACATACAAGCTTTTCCCTAAAGTCTTCATATGTTTTTAAGACTTTCTCCCTAAATGTAAGAAAGCTTACCTTCATCACAAAAATCATGTATTCAGAAACATAACTACTGAATCACAGTTTTCATTCCCCCAAATTCCTAGTTACTTATGAGGTGCACTGCATCAAAGGGAACGAAAGCTGTTTGGGATCAGAAAATCCCATTTCAAAGCCTATGCAATTCCCCCCCCCCCCCCCCACTCCCATACCCCCGCCTCCTGTTCTAGAAAGGCCTCATTGGACTTGAGGAAAGTTTACCCTGGCTGGAGCATTTCTAACTGATAAGGGCTGTTTTTTCTTATATAATCACCACGTCATGATCAGATCTAACAAAATTAACAGTGGTTTCTTAATTTCACCTAATGTCCCACCCACATTAAAATTTTTTGATAGTCTCAAGTGCTATTTATAGCTGGTTTGTTCAAATCAGGATCCAGACAAGGCCCATTTATTGCATTTGGTTGTTATATCTACTCTATCTTTTGTTCTATACCCTCCTGCTCCTCTTAAATATACTTCACGTGTTGGAGAAACCACTCCTTTGTATTATGGAGCATTCTACTATTTGAATTTGGTGGATTGCTTTCTTATGGTGTTTGGGTAGTTCCTCTATTTTCCATTTTTATTACCTGTAAACTGGTAGTTAGATCTGGAAGCATGATTTAGGTTTGGGTTCCATTTTATTGGTAAAAATATTTCAAAAATGGGGCTTTATAGTTCCTATTGCCCTGTATCTTGCAGGACAATGCTGACGGCTAATCTTAGTGATGCTAAGCTAGACCAGTTTATTAGGAGGTGGCAGCTGGATCCCTCCATTATAAAGTCCCCAGCAACTTAGAACTTAATGATTTATCATCCATGGATCATTTCTCAGATCTGCTGTTTCACTAAGATTGAAAAATGACGATTTTCTAGGTCTTTATTCCTTCTGTATGAATTAGCTGGAATTCTTTTTGTGAAGAACTTGACCTCATCGGCTCTTTGATAAACTGAAATGGCTCGTTCAGGGAAGGTGGAGCCTTGATTCTTTTTTTTTTTTTTTTTTTTGTATCAATTTTGAGAATAAAGAGGTGGTACCCTGGAACACTCAGATGGTGACTGGTGTTTCCCTGAAAAAGTACTGAATTTTTATATATTGATGTTTTAAGCATTCCTTTTTAGCTCAAATTGCCCCAACTTTGCCAGAAGTCTTTTCAGTTTAGTTGTGTGCTCGTGATGTGACCTCCTCACAGTCTGATTGTTTCCTTGTTTTCTGGCACACAAACATGTCTGACTCATTTTTTAAATGTCCTGATGTGGACCTGAAATCAACTTTTTCTCAAAAGGAGCAACGTTTAGCAGAAAATAGTATTTGAAGATATTAATTTGGTCATCAAAGAGAATTTACTCTTGAACAGAGCTTTGTATTGCAATTTCTTCAGGGGAAAATATCCTTCTCGCAAATTGAAACTTCGTAGTTTGACTCAGTTTGCATGGTGAAAAAATTGTGTTCTGCTCTTTGATAACATGAGTCTTAGGAATACGATTCAGTTTAGCCAAGTAGATAAAGAAGTGAACTGGTAGCAAGTACTAGGAAACTACCCCTAAGTATTTCAAAATGTCCCATTATGAAGTTTTGGACTCAGAAGTTATGCTTCAAAATTTAGTTTTCTTTTTGAATATTAACACCCCCCCCCATTTTTTTCACACTCACTTATTTTTGAGAGACGGAGTGCAAGTGGGGGAGGGGCAGTGAGAGAGGGAGACATAGAATCCGATGCAGGCTCCAGGCTCTGAGCTGTCAGCACAGAGTCCGACACGGGGCTCAAACCCACAAACTATAAGATCATGACCTGAGCCTAAGTCCGATGCCTAACCAACTGAGCCACCAGGCGCCCATTGAATATTAACACATTTAAAAGAATAAGCCTTAACATGCATTTGCTCATTTTTTTGGTTGGGACATTAATATATTTTCCGTTTTATAGATTATGATAGCTTTATGGATATTTCGTTTTTGTCCTTGGTTGAGAAATCTGTTCATTTTATTTGTGGCAGTCATTTGCAATTCTTCAAATTAGCACATGAAAAAAAATCCAACTCCAACTTTATTAGTAACCAAATGAGATGCAAATTAAAACAAAAGCATTTTTGTTACAACAAATTAACAAAGACTTAAAAAATTATATTCTGTTCCAGGGAGATTTAAATGACAGTCTCATTTTATAGGCCTGCTTTGCTATCATGATTCCAAGATTTTGTTCTTTTCTACTTGGGGTGTCTCCTATCTCCTCCCTTCCCCCAGTATCAGAGCTCTGTCCTCCCTGACACCTCTTCTTCTGACCAAGCCCTTTCTTCTAACCTGCCAGACTTGAAGAGACATCAGATATACTCTGCACAGAATTCACGCCTCCACTAATTCTTTTTGGTGAGAGAGTAGGGCAAGATAGCAAATAGTTTAGCCTTTATAGGCTAAGCAGCAAAGTAATCAATATGTTATGAAGTTACTTACCTAATCATTTGAAATGTAACCATTAAAACTATAAAAAACATTTTTAGCTTGTAGGACTCTGCAAAAACAGGTGATAATCCCGGCTTGGCCTGTGGCCACATCGTGTCACCCCCTGGCTAGATCCTCCTGTAAGGAAGAACTCGCTGTCCAGCTGTGGGAGTATTCTTTAATGGCCTTGAGTGGTTAGCTTCACCACAGTCCACCTCAGCCCTGAGCCCAGGCTGTGCTATCCTTGGGTATCCCCCAGTCAATGACCGAGCAAGGTCTAGCCTCCCACTGGCAGCCAGCAAGGAAAAGGGACCTAGCTGGAAAGAATCAAAGTCTGCCAGCACCCTGAATGGGTTACAGAGTGGATCCTTCCTGAGGGCCTGCAAATTAAGAGCCCGGCTGCCACCGTGAGGGGGCCTTAAGAGATCCTAAGCAGAGAACCAGCTGAACTCACCCAGACTTCTGAATTACAGAACTATGCGATAATAATTGGGTGTTATTTTAAGCCACTTTGTTTGTTGTAATTTTGTTATCCAGCAACACAAAATGAATGCACTGGGAATTCTTGTTCTCAAGGGACAGCCTGTGTGACACAGAACAGATGAGAAAGAGAGAATGGATCTGAGAGCAAAGAAGCCAGTGACCAGATGAACCATATCACAGTTTTCTTGAGTACCTCCTCTACCTTAGATGCTTTTGGTTGGCAAATACAGATGATTCTGTTTTCCCAATAATTATAAAGATATCATCAACTATTGGATGAGGCTTTATTTGTGATAACAATAGGAGTGTTAGAAATTTCAGTTGATTATTGTTAGTTTTATTGGAGAAGGACTTAACTAATTGATGATGGCCATGTTAGCCTTTTTTCTACCCCCAGACTGGTTCTCTCCATTTGCTTTGATGTTTATAATTGAGGAACAGCTACTAAGAGGTAGGGGATGCAGAGAAAAGTCCAGGGCCATGCAGATGAATAGCACTGAGTATTCCCTACAGGGAGGTTGGTAACCAGCTGCTGCTACCCATAGCAAGTATCTGTGACAGCACACAGGGAGACTGAGACAACCAGAGATGCGTTTAAGTATAACAAAGGCCAGCCCCCAAATGATTGCTCATAAAAATCCAAACAGAACCTAGAAGTCTCACCCTAGCTTTTAAAAATCCATTATTTCTCCCAGACAGAAGCACTTAAGGGGGAAAAATGGCTTATTTCAGTATACATGTAGAGAAAGCAATGTAACAATAGAGCAAAGCTTCAAGATCTTCTGATCAAAGACTTGTGAAACTAATAGCTAACACAGAAAAGAGATAATAGCCCTTTTGAATGCATTTTGAGTGCTTCTATGAGACGTACAATCTAATTGGGGTATAATTGCCAGCTACTGATAATGTTTTTTTCCCTATGGCTTGTGCTACCTGAGGTCTGCATCCATTAGGGCTAGAACTATATGGATGACCAGGGATAGCCAGGATACTTTTGTAGCAATAACTGGAGCTGAATGTAGTGTGTATCAGAAGGCGTAGCGCTCAGTTTCCCTGATAACCAATTCAGGCTTAACTATACAGAATTCTGAGGCCTCATTAATGAAGCACAATGTAGAGAATTTATACTAGCAATAGTATTACACTGATCGCCTGATTTCAGAATAAGGAATTGAAGGGCGGGGGGAACTTACGGTGTATTCTGCTTTTATTGTAGCAACCACAGTCAGGAAAAAGAAATAGCCCTTGTCATCAAAGTAAAGCTTTTAAAGAAGAACATTAGCAATAAATGTAGAAGTAGAGATAGAAAAAGAAAATAAGTTTATGAGACATAATGAAATAATTAATCCAGACAAGGACCAATAATGAATGTTAAAGTTGCTGGCAGAATGGTGGACAGAGCCCTAGATACTTACTAGAATATCACCCCCACAGCTTACTTGCTAATAGTAAGTGGGGGAAAGAAAACGTTTTAAAATAGAGAAATATAGCTATCATCACTTGGTAATCAAACTATCCAATTTTCTGGCTACTAATGATGCTATGCAACTCCTAAGATAATGCCTAATAAATTATACAGTGTTTACAATGGAAGCTGGATCTGAAGGCTTGATTAGATTCAAGTTAAAGAACATACAAGGCAGAGAAGAACAAATTAAGTAACACAATGAGGAAACAATTGGATACATTCAGAATGTGGGACTTCTATGGCAACTGGTCTCCTAAAAAAGTCAGTGGCAAGAGAAAAGAGTCAACAGATTAAAAGACTAACGAGGCAGAACCAAGTCTAACTCCGGATCATTGATTGGATTTTAGTTAAAAAAAAAAAAAACAAACACAAAACTTTTGGGGCACGTGGGGGGTTCAGTTGGTTAAGCATCCGACTTTGGCTTAGGTCATGGTGTCACGATTTGTGGGTTTGAGCCGCACGTCGGGCTCTGTGCTGACAGTTCAGAGCCTGGAGCCTGCTTCGGATCCTGTGCCTCCCTCTCTCTCTGCCCCTCCCCCACTCTCACTTTGTCTCACTCTGTCTCTCAAAAATAAATAAATGTAAAAAAAAAAATTAAAAAATAAATAAATAAATGAAACTTAAAAAAATACCTTGGGCCAATGGTGAACATTCAAATATGGGTCATTCAAATATCAGGCAGGATCTTCACAGGAAACAGATGAGAAACTCCAAAGGACTTAATCATGAAGTATTTAATGGTGATTAACTACTATTGGAAGATGTGGTCAGGGCCAGAGAAACCAACAAGGGATGCTTTTTTAAATGTTTTTTATTTTGAGAGAGAGGGGAGGGGAGGGGCAGAGAAAGAGGGAGAGAAAATCCCAAACAGGCTCTGCCCTGACAGCACAGATGTGGGGCTTGAACTAAGTAACTGTGAGATTGTGACCTGAGCCAAAATCGAGTCTCGCAAGCTTAATTCATTGAGCCACCCAGGTGCCCCCGTACCCGGGATTAATAGGGAAGCCTGATGTGATGCAGCCAATGCCAGACCAGCAACCTGGCAGGGAGGAGCAGAGTAAAAGTGTCCCAGCCACCTCCACCCTTCTCATCTCTTCCTGGTGCTTCCTGTTGGCCTTTGGGCCTGTGGGTGCCTCCTGTTGGCTGAACCCAACTGGGAGCCTGCCTGTGACAGTCCCTCTCTGGGCTCAGAGCCCAGCAGAGAAGGTGGATCATACCTCTGCAGGTGGGGAGCAAACGGACAAGCACAGTTGGCTAGTAGATTAGATTAGAGAATTCTTGTTACTTGTTAGGTATGATAATGGTGCTGTGGTTATATAAGAGAATGTCCTCAGGATTTTTTGTTTTTTGAAATGCATGTTAAAGTATTAAGGGATGGAATGTCATGTCTTTTTTCCTCCATGATGTCTTATTTATTTTGAAATGGTTCAGCCACATAGATAGAAGGAAAGAAAGGATAGATACCTGAAGCAAACACATGCTTGTAGGATTTTCTACTTTATTGCTACATGCTTTGTGCTCCCAGGCGCCAATTGTGTCACTCTTGAAGAAAGTCTTTTTCCCTTTTCCTAAACGCAGAATCTGTCGCATGAGGTATGCCAAAAATTGAATTCTGACCCATACATCCCTTTCTCAGTGATAACTACATTTGCTGACTATCCTATACAAACTACTACAAATGAATGTATGACGTTGTTATAGTTTGTCTCTCTTGCAAACTTTGAATCCCCTGGTAGTAAGGGCTTTGTCTTATCTTTAAGCACTACTGTGTGCCTCATACTACCTATAAATATATCATGACTCAGTTCTATTGTTCCCAAAAGAAATGCTGTAAGAGGTGACAAGATTGAGAGACTAGAAAAAGTAGGAACAAAAGTTATATCAGGTGGTAGAGCTTTGTTATGGACCCAATATTGTGTCCTCCCCAAATTCACATGTTAAAGCCCAGTACCCAGTATGATCCTTTGTGAAGGTGGGGCCTTTTGGAGGTGATTAGACCATGAGGGTAGAGCCTCATGATGGGATTAGTCCCCTGATGGGGAGAAACATAAGAAATGACCTCTCTTTTGGCTATATAAGGATACAGCAAGAAGACAGCCATCTGAAAAACATAAAAAGATACAAAATCAGCCAACACCTTGATCTTGGACTTCCCAGCCTCCAGAACAGTGAGAAGTACACGTCTGTTGTTTAAGTCTACGGCATTTTGTTACAGCAGCCTGAACTTAAGACAACCTCGTTGAAGGGTCATACATGACCTCAGAAAGGAGAAGGGAAGGTAAAGGACAGGGCTTTAGAGGAGGATGGAATGGCAGACCTCAGTCCAGGGTGAATGGAGGTTCTAGGGTATGGTGACACCAGCAGCAGTAAGGGGCCTGGGAGAAGTGAAGGTCGTTGGGAGTTCTGGGATGACCACAAGCAAGGAGGAGCCAGGTGATGCTTAGTCATTCAGACCAGCTAGCTCATAGGCAGAAGTGAGGTCCAGATGTGGACAGGCCTTGGGATCCAGGGATCGAAACAAGCAGACAGAAAAGCAGAATATAAAATCCAGATAGGGAAGCTGACAACATGATCTGAAATTCTGTAGAGGCAGATTTGAGAGGGGGCAAACTATGGATTGATATAGATGATTATTTCTGGAAGTTCTAGTTAGTGACTCACTCTGAACTTGCATAGCATGGTATCACTTGAAAGGCACATGTGCCATAATTATATGCACATACAGTTGGGGTTAATACTTATTGAGCACTTTGCATGCACTAGTTATTCTTTCATGTATACTGCATGTAACCCAAGTGAACCCACATCAACACCATTGAGGGTAGATACTATTATTATGCCTATGTTTCAGATGAGGAAAGTGAGAGAAAGTCCACCTCTGTGCACCCCTCTTCTTATCAGGGAGGGACTGGTACATTCCCAGCCATCGATGTTAAGGTGATGGATTCTTCCACAGGCTTGTACCCCAGTTGCCTGATTTTGCAGACAGAAGGGCTGGTGTGATCTTCAACTACCACTGCTGAATTAGAAGAATAGGGCTAGAGGCAAGCCCTACCCCACCATATTGCTACTGCATTGCAGCCTCTCATGACACTAGAGAGAAGCCTGATCTTTCTAATCATTCAGCTTAAAAGCTCCATAATCCAAGGGTAGAGGGCCCCTCTCCTGAAATCTGATGTCCAGATCTATCAGATTGCCGTGTGCTGTCCTAGAATGAGTAACTGGAGACTCACACACCTAGTTGTTTTCCTATGTCCATTAGTGTTTCCCAGTGATGCTGCTTTAGAAGTTTGGCCACTTGCCTTTATTTGCATGATTACCTGAAGCATGAGGGATTTTCGAAGGTCACATAATCCGTAAGTGGTAGAACTGAGATTTTTAACTCAGGAGAGTCTAAGGGATGAAGCAAGAGATAAAGATGGAAATGGAGTAGTTGGCATAAGACTTCTCACAAATGGGTCTCTAAGTGGATTTAGGAGGAGGGACATGATCTGAAGAGGAAAAGAAGAGGAAAGTTGCCTACAGGTAGAAAAAAAAGCACAGAGGCAGAAGCACACACAGACGATATTGCAGGTCATTGGAGAAGGTCATGATTTAGATTTGGGGAGCATATAATTTTTGGCAACAGTGAGAGAAGGCTGGAAAAATATGATAGGACATATTGTATGTTTTCAAACATTATCAGCGGACACTTGAGCTAGAAAGTAATACAGTGTTCACAGGTGGTAGCAAGGTGTAATGAAAGGAAGCTGTGCTTTGCAAAAATAATACTGATAGTGGGGTTTAGAGGGATTTGAAGGAAGACCCACTAGAAGGTTATTTGCAGACTCCCAGCAGCATAATAAACTGAGCTGATGCACACAGATGCTCCTCCCACTGCTCAGAAATGTGGGATCAAATATTAATGGGTGATGGACAATGATGGCAAAAAGGAACAATATGATAGAAGACATGAAGAATGGGAACTGAAAGGATGAGATTTAGGAGTCTAAGGACTTTAAATGTGATGTGTACCTGGGCTTGAAAATGTAGTACTCAAATAATGAGAAGAAACATATCTTCCAATCTAGTAGCAGGAATAAAGAAAACAAAGAAGGAATAGTTCCCACTGGAGCACAACAATACACTATAATATAAACGGTGCATCTTTATATGTGATATAAGCATTAAACATACGGTGGAACAGCTCCTATCAATGATAGAATAGTGGTTCATTCCGGAATTGTTAAACACAGGAAGGGAAGCAAATGGAGCTGGGAGAGTGTTCAAAATGGCTTCCACTCTATCTGTACTGCTTTTGGTTTCTTGAAAATATCTGAGGCAAGTACCTTTATCTCCTTACTAAACCTTGGGATGAGTACATAGCTGTGTATGTTCTTTCATTTGATGTTGTATAATAAAAAATTTGAAAAGTTATTGGAGTAAATAGAGCCTGAGGGGAAGGGTCAAACTAGACGTTAGACAAGAGGAACCTTGTATTATTACGTTAGGCACCTCTGCCCTGGCAGGAATCCCCTAAATAATAACCATGAAGTTGGTATGGCAATGAGACATGAGGGTGCAAATTCACCAAGTCTCAGAGAGATACACCTTCTCACTTTTATTACTAACAGTGTAAGATTCTGTAAGGCAAACAAATGCTGCGGTCAGCTCTGTAAGGGACGACAGGTGCTTGGGATTTGTTCCATACTCTGTTTTTAGTGCCCTCTAGTGGTGGCTCAGCACAATTCTCTAACACAGGGCCCGCTTTTTCATGTATAGGTTAACTTTGTATATATTTTCCCACATACTAATGAAAACACACATAGTGGTTCTTTATCTGATGTTGTAAGTCAACAGCACAATAGGGTTATCAGTCATAATTTCATTTATTATTTAAAACTTGGCCACAACCTGACTTTAAATTTGAACCTAGCATCTTCTTGGCCAGTGGTTTTTAGTTGGTGATGTATGTTAAACTTGCCTCTGAAATTTTATTAAAATGTAGTCTTTAGAGCTTGCTCCAGACTTACTGACTCTCTTATTCTATATTCTTGGTATATACCACAGCAATTTCTGATAAATATAGGAAATCTCATCAGAGCTATTTCATATTATTTCTGTGCTTTCCCCGCGCTTCACACATGTTATTGAAAAATTAGCATATTGACATATCTTCTGGGGCTTCCCATGAAGTATGAAATTGCTAAAGTATTATATTGATAACGTTTTACCTGTACAAATTTAACAGACTTAACCTACGGTTAAAAAGAAAAGCATGATCCTTTTACTGTAGGGGACGATGAACAATACAATTAAATACGTGAATATTCTGGAATTTCTCATATTTGCCTAATAGTAAAAACAATACCTGCCCCAGAACCCCATAGAAAGTAAAATTAAAGTACTTTCTAGGTACTTTAAACTAATGATACTTCAAAGAATAGACTCCTGGGTCCATGCTCTTCTGGGTTTTGCTTACGCAAATTTTAGTCTATCCCTAAAGACTGAATCAGGACTTTCAGAATTCTATAGTTGAGAAGCAGATGGCTTCTGAAAGCTGCGAACCCAAGATATGACAGAACAAGAATTGGTCACATTGTACTGAATCAACTGATGAGGCATGATTGTAGTTGTATGTTCAGAATATTGTTGATGTTGTTTTAATGCTGTATTTTCTGCACATACAAGGAAGACTCTTCCTCTTATGCTTATCTGTACCCCATAACAATTTAGTTGACTTTATAAACTGAAATAAAACATTTTTAAATGATATGTTTTTCTCATTGACCTCACTTCCTATCTCTCGAATTCAGAAACTATTGTTGAGTATTCTTACTTTTCACAACAATATGGTTATTTGCAAAGGTTCAATAAAAACCTGTTCTTTTACCAAGCTATCACTGGGAAAATTGATTGAACAATCATAGCCTTGCCTAGAATGTCATCTTTGGGAAAGATGCCCATTTAATCAGATATGACCAGACGCTTTTGAGGAAATAGGTAGCTTCCCAGAAAAACTGTTCTGGTACCTGGCTTGCAGGGTCTAGTCGCACAAGGGAGCAAGGAAGATCACTTCTGGGCAGGCCAACAAGCTTGGGGTATTTGGGGGACCTCAAGAACAGAGAAACTGAGAATTTGTTCACATTTATAGGTACTGCCAGTAAAATCTGGAGGAGAGAAACTTTTCCGTTTGGCTAAGAGGTTAACCTCAGGATAGCAAATAATAAAGTCCATCTTAGATTCCTTACAATAACAGGCAACGAAACCTAAGAAGGTCCATATCATAAATTAATATCTTTGTTATTCCTATGTAAATAATCAGGCAAACCTATGTGGCTTTTCTTACTGGTCTAGATGTCCTCTATATTTGCTGGGTGTTAATGTTCTAATTAAGATTTATGGCTAGGGGTGCCTGGGTGGCTCAGAGGGTTAAACTACTGACTCTTGATTTCAGCTCACATCATGATCTCACGGTTCATGAGTTCGAGCCCCACATTGGGCTCTGCACTGACAGCACAGAGCCTGCTTGGGATTCTCTCTCTCCTTCTCTCTCTGCCCCTCCCCTGCTAACATTCTTTATCTCAAAATAACTGAACTTAAAAAAAAACTATAAAAAAGATTTATGGTTAAATATACTATTAATGTGGTCTCTAGTTCTTTATTTAGGTTATAAACTGATGCTTTATTATATTGGGCCTGGTTCTTTCTTAATAAATCAGTTCCTTGGTTCACTATTTAACACGAATAGGATGGAAAGAAGAATGTAATCTTTCTATGTTCATGAATTCATGGCTCCCTTCTGGTGGGGGGAAGGGTATAGAAGGAAAGAGAGGATAGTTAGGGGGACAGAGTCCAGGAGATTAAAGAATGAAGAGAAGTTAGGGTTAGGTTTCAGAAATAGGACGCAGGACTCTTGGCAGAAAGCCACTCACCTTTTTCTCTTCTGTCACAATTGGGAGAAAGGAGTATTTCCAACTTTGCCCTTAATTCTGGGAAAACAGTACTGTTGCCCTAAAGGTGTGTTTGATCCCTAATAATGATTTGAGGTACATTCAGATGTTTATTTACACAAAATTCCTGGTATTAATTTCTTACTCTTTTTACCATTTTCTTTCAAATTCAACAAAGGAGAATTGGAGAAAACCTGGCTTAAACTCAGCTTTGATTTTGCTCACTATGCCTCACATCACGCTTCTGGCCACAGCACAGGTGGAAGTATTTTCTCGTGCTTTCGTGCGGCTCCCCACCACATACTTCATTGACCACCAGTGATTTCAATTACTCGCTTAGTAGTTCATATTGTGCGCTAAATGGTGTAAATCCGTCGTGTTCAAGACAAAACAAACAAAAGGACATTTAGAACGGAACTGACAAATTCTAGATGGCACTGGCTCTAGTGGGCTTTTCCTCCCCTGAGTTGCCTGTGCTATTGTGGAACTATGAGTGCAGAGGTCATGATGAGGGTTCTTTCAGAAGATTTCAAACCAACCCTTACTAGATTAAAATTGGTTTTGTGAGTGCATTTTCAACATACATTCTCCTTATTTTATTTCTGAAAGTTTCTACAAAATGCACATACCAGTTGCCAGCCATCCCTTCCCACTCCTTGTCCCCTTTATCAAAGACCTTTCTCATCTCATATGAAGTGTATAGGGTGTGGAAAGCAAACAGCCGCCTCCAGGGTGTAGCCCAATGGTTAAGAACTTGGACTTTAAGGCCCTGATCCTCACACCCCATCTCCCTACCTAAAGCAAGCTATTTCTATTCCCTCTTCTCAAATCTGGAAAATGGGCTTGGTCATAGTTCTTAGGTCATGGGATTGTTGTGCAGATTAAAGACCAGAGCTGCATATAAAGAGCTTCGTGTATGGCTAACACATATAAAGCTCTCTGAAGTTAGCGGCTACTGTTATTACCACAGTGTTATTTTTAGCCACTCAGAAGACATCATTCTCCCACAGAGCTCCAACAAAAGTATAACCGCAACAGAAAACCACCACACAATAAAAAATGGCGGGTAAACTTCTGATTTGGAGGTCATTCTTTCTGTGTATTTGATAGAAGTTGGTGGTGACATTTTAGAAAAATTAACTTTTGTTTACAGCAATTACCAGATGGCAAGTAATTGCATTACTTACTTGCTACTCTTCAGTATTAGCAGAGGCCCAGTGCCTGGAAGCTGGAGCCAGGATATCTGAGTCTCCTGAGGACTTCTCTTCATGAGAATCAGACTGAGGAAGTCTGATGCCTTCTGGGAAACCCGTTAAAGGGGCTTTCCCCTAGGCCTCCACTCACTTCAGACACCATTAGAAAAGACTGAGTTCTTAACTATGTATTTCTTTTCCATCATGCCTTTCTCCCTAGTTATTTTCTTCCACACCAATGTATTGGAGAAGCTAGAACCCCTTTCTCATACGGCACTTCTATGTAGCATCAGCCAATGGGAACGGGTTTTGTTCAATATTTGTTGGCTCATTACTCTTAGTGATCATTTAGGGGGACACTTCAATCCCCCTACAGAGGATCTTCTCTACAAACCTTTCTAAGGAACCCTAGGCAGTGTCTCATTTGTACTCAGATCAGCCTGTGCCTGCTGGGCCCCCTTGGGTAGGTCATGTTTTTCCTGTTTGTCACGGTTCACCTCCTGGAGCCTGCAGCCCTGCCTGGGGTGCTGAGTCTTGGGCTGCAAGAGCTTCCAGATGCCAAGTGGAAAATCATGCCCATCAGTCTTTGTTGGATCAGAAGTGGTCCAATCCTTGCTCCGTCCGTGTTCAGAGCTCCTCTGTGAACCTGAGCTGGGCACCTGCTGCCAGACTGAGCCTGCCACTGTCCTGCCTCTCCCCCATGGCAACTCTCTCAGCACCTCCCTCCCCTCTGCCTCATTCATGCAAACTATCCTCCTGGGGAGGTGATCCACAGCCTCTTGGTCAGACTCAGCTTAGCCTTCCATCCCCTGCTGTGTTGTGTCACCAGTCAGTCCTTATTCTCCCTAGGATATTTTCAGCCCTTTTGGGTCTCTTGTCTGACAAATAGATGAATAGCCCATAACCAGGGCATGGTGCTGCTTCTGGGCGAGAGATGGTCAGCAGCTGATAGACTCTTGAAGATTCTAAAACTGACCCAAATGAGTTTGGCTTCTGAGGAGAGTTCAAACCTTCCCCAGTGAGAAGCTGACCCCCATGCAGCACCTCTTCCATTCCTGCACTGAGCCCTTCATAGGTGCTCCTGATCCTGGGGAAGCTCCTGGGCTGTGTGTGTGTGTGTGTGTGTGTGTATGTGTGCGTAAGAGGTAGGTGTGGCAAGACAGGGATGAGTCTACTGTCTCAAATGCACAGCATATTGGAGCTGACTACTGGCCACATGGCTGGGTTCATTTCTTCTATTCTCATCTCCAGACTCACCCTGTTCATCCTCAGGTTTGGGCGTTACTCTCTTTGTTCCCAAGAGCAGCTATAGAGACATACGAGAGCTTCTGCTTGGAACCTTGTTCCAGGGTCTTGCTTTGGACCTGACATGAATTGTATGTCTGTTCTTTCTAAGGTCTATGAAGAGCCTGGTGTTGACAAGGTGACACTTCTCTCTACCCTGCTCCTCCTGGTGTTCATCCCCTCCCCGCCATTGCTGCCATGCAGCAGCCAGGGCCCCAACAGGAAACAGATGGTATATTGGAATTGGGATAATTCAAACAGGGATTATTTACAAAAGGACCAAATATAAAGGAGTAGGTGGGATATAGAGGAGTCACAGCGGTGGCACTGAAATGCAGGGCTGGCAGCAATAGAATTATTACATGACAAGGTAAGGACTGGCAAGACAAGGAAGGGAGAGGTGATTCAAACTTGGAATGAGGGAGTCCTGTCGAGCAGGTGCCCTTGAGAGGAGTAGTAATCTCCAGTGAGATACACAGCCAGCCTGGGGGGACCTTGTGGAGAGGGAGTCAGGGACTCCCCCCTCCCCCAACCCAGCCTTCTTCTCTGCTCTCTCTCTGATCTGCCAGGGACTCCCACAGGCTGAACCCAAATGGGCTCTCTGGAAGCCAGGTGATATAATCCCTATTGCTCATCCCCCAGGAACAGGATGGAGGGGCTTGCTGAAGACACTTGGCACATTCAAGGGTCTCACAGCTCATGAGAAAGAAAAAAAACCCCAGGTATCTATTTTAGAAACTTATTTAACATTTAGTTGGTGTCTGTGTATTGGCTCCACCTGGTATTCTTTACTCCTAAGAAGATTTTAGCTTCTGAATCGCTGGTGGCATGGTCATTCATTTTCCCACTTAATAGTCTTCCTCCCCGTGACGTTAAAAAATAACTGTGGCCGGGTGTACTGCACCGAATCTTGGAGTTTTCCCCTTCTAGGACTGGATATGTCCCTTCTAGACTCTCAGGTCCCCAGGCCCAGAGCAGGGCCCACGCTGTGTCTTCTGACTCCCTTGCAAGTGCAGTTCACACTGTCCACTGGAGCTCTGGGCTCTTTTCCAGATGTGCCCCATTTCCGCCCTGGTGCCTTCAACACCCGAAAGTGGTTCACCTAGCAGCTAGAGCTGACGTTCTTAGGCCCATCTTCACAGTTCCTGGTGGCAGAATAGTGAACCTTAGGTCTCCTTCTAGAAGGACCTTTCTCTCTTGGTTCCATTGCATAGTGACAATTCGCAGTCTGCTCTCCCAGGCAGAGTGAGATCCCACGGTGCCTGGAAGGAGCACCTTAAAGTTTGCTCCCACATGGCCTGGTTTCTCAGACCCCTTTCTACTGCTCCCTCCTGTGCTGCCTTCCACAACAGGCTTGCGAAACCTTGCTCCCTCTCCTTTTCACGTGTGCTTCATATTTTCCCATGTCTTCCAGTGATGTGAAGCAATTGTCCATGAACTTTAAGACGTTAGCCCAGTTGGAGTCATCCATAAGGACTAGGAGAAGGCCCAGTCTCCCGCCCTGGCCAGCCCCCTCCAGGATTCTGATGCCTAATAGAAGTGCATTCAACCTCCTCCCTCTCTTCGAGGCAGTTTCTAAGCCTTACTATCTTGTTCTACTATCAACCCACTCTTTCTCCCAAGGGCAATGGAAATGACTCCTTTGAGTCTTTGGAAAGAAAAAAAGTTGGATTTTTCTTCCCATTGAAAAGAATCTTTTTTTAAATAAAATAGAGGGGCACCTGGGTGGCTCAGTTGGTTGAGCATCTGACTTCGGCTTAGGTCATGATCTCACAGTTCATGAGTTCGAGTCCCACATCAGGCTCTCTGCTGTCAGTGCAGAGCCTGCTTTTCGTCCCCTGTCCTTCCCTCTCTCTGCCCTTTCCCCACTCTCTCTCTCTCTCAAAAATAAGTAAACAGTAAAAATTGTATATATTTAAGGTGTACACTGTGATGATTTGATATACATACATGTAATGAAATGGTTACACAGTCAAGCTAATTAACATGTCCCCTCACATAGTCACATGTGTGTGGTGAGAAGACCTAAAATCTATTCTTTTAGCACATTTCCAGTGTGTAATACCACATTATTAACTATAGTGACCATGCTTTACATCAGATCTGTGGTCTTACTCATTTTACATAATTGCAACTTCGTACCTTTTGACCAACATCTCCCCATTCCCCCCCATTCTCCAGCCTCTGGTACCCACCGTGCCACTCTCTGCTTCTACACACTTGACTTTTTAATTTTTTTTTTTTTTACGTTTATTTTTGAGACAGAGACAGAGCATGAACGGGGGAGGGGCAGACAGAGAGGGAGACACAGAACCAGAAGCAGGCTCCAGACTCTGAGCCATCAGCCCAGAGCCCGACGCGGAGCTCGAGCTCACGGTCTGTGAGATCATGACCTGAGCTGAAGTCAGACCCCTAACTGACCAAGCCACCCAGGCACCCCCACACTTGACTTTTTTATATTTCACATGTCAGTGAGGTCAGGAAGGTTTTGTTTTTTTGTATGTGGTTTATTTAACTTAGCATATGCCATCCAGGCTCATCCACGTTGCAAATGGCATGATCTCCTTCTTTTCTAAGACTGAATAATACTCATAGACAAATCTATGCCACAATTTCTTTATCCATCCTTCGATCTATGTTTTCGTGTTTTGGTTAATGTGGATAAAGCTGAACATGGGGACGCAGGTGAAGTACTAACTACATTTCCTTTGGATATAGACCCAGAAGAGGGGGTGCTGGATCCTAGAAAAGCCCTTTGTGAACCACTTGAGCAGGGGTACAACCCCCCAACTATGTTTCTGTTTGGGCTAATGCTTGTCCCCTAGCTTCAAATTATGACTGACTTGCATGGAGAAAGAAAACAGATGATGTTTCTCTGTGGGAAAAGGGTAAGGGGGCCGAGATCACTGCCTTCTTTGTTTCCCAGCCTACCATTAGGGACTAGGTCTGATTCCTGTGTTTTGGAGTGTTAAGTGGCAGTTGAAGGAGCTTCTGATATAGGGATTTGGAGACTTGGGGTACACAGCAGTACCATCTCCAGATCTAGAGGGCCAAGTGTGACTTGGCTGGGGAAATCTTTTCTCTCTTTCTGTGCTGTGCTTT
This sequence comes from Neofelis nebulosa, assembly GCF_028018385.1. Classification (NCBI taxonomy): domain Eukaryota; kingdom Metazoa; phylum Chordata; class Mammalia; order Carnivora; family Felidae; genus Neofelis; species Neofelis nebulosa. Next base: position 41,073,931 of record NC_080782.1, read on the forward strand.
GTACAGTGTTTGGGAGAAATAAAGACAAAAGCTCCTTCAGCACATCTCCTGCAGCTTTGGGAACCCAGGGGTACTTTGGCAGCGGGGGCAGTCTCCCTGAAGTAGCCAGAAGCAACAAATACCAACAAGAAGGGTGGAAGATAACAGTAGGAGGGGACCTGCCCACCACCATGCCATACATCCAAGATTATTTCTGGGAGAGCCCAAGGGGCATTTGGGTTTGCTTAAGACTCGAGTCTTGGGGCGCCTGGGTGGCGCAGTCGGTTAAGCGTCCGACTTCAGCCAGGTCACGATCTCGCGGTCCGTGAGTTCGAGCCCCGTGTCAGGCTCTGGGCTGATGGCTCGGAGCCTGGAGCCTGTTTCCGATTCTGTGTCTCCCTCTCTCTCTGCCCCTCCCCCGTTCATGCTCTGTCTCTCTCTGTCCCAAAAATAAAAATTAAAAAAAAAACAAAAAAAGACTCGAGTCTTATAGGGGTAGGTGGGGGCAATAGGCCAGCAAAGTGGGAAGAAAGGTCAGCTGGACAGCATAGGGATGAGGCTTGAATATAGGAGGTCTGGAACATTCAGGTTACGATCAGAAAACTAACATGTCTTTAGTAACTTCACTAAATGAAAGTCACGAAATCTGTTTCCTTTTCTGTTGACTCCTGTTCTTGGCTGCTTTTAGTTACTCTCCAAATATAGATCAGATGCACAAAAGAAATCAACTTCCAGCATGCTGAATAAATGATCTCCTAGTGATTAACTTCCCTCTAATCCTTAAGCTAAAATCAGTGGGTATCATGAGTGAATATGAATATCCTGTGTGAAATTGGCTCATTCGTGTGGGTTTAAGCAGCTCTACTGAGTATCCGGCTTATTTTCATGGGGCCTTTCTTTGTGAGCTCCAGGTTTTAGGCAGTAGCTATAATTATGATGATTAGTTATAGAAAGTGGTTGTTTTAACCAACTTGTTTTATTTTACTACCACTTTAAAGCAATTGAGATGGAAGAAAATAGATGCCATATTTCTCTTTAGAGGTTTAGAGAATATATAAAACAAAGTTTTGACATTCTTCCCAACCAGGGACGTGTTTCCATTATCAGAAGGAATTGAGGTTTCTAACCAAAACATACCTGCTGAGTCCATGGTGCTCAACAGCATTTTTCTTTTGGTGTTTTAAGAAATGTCATTAGTTTTCCCAAAGTGTTCTAAGGTTAAATGAGTGAATCAATGAGTTAATGTCAAACAGGTTTGATTACTGCAAGATTACCTCTCAGAGACTTGTTTTTAATGTTTATTTTTGAGAGGGAGAGGGGAGGGGCAAAGAGAGAGAGGGAGACACAGAACCTAAAGCAGGCTCCAGTCTCTGAGCTTTCAGCACAGAGCCTGATGCAGGGCTCAAGCTCAAGAACTGCGAGATCATGACCTGAGCTGAAGTCAGAGGCTTAGCTGACTGAGCCACCCAGGTGGCCCTCAGAGACTTTAATATGCTCATGCATGTGGCCTGGCTCTCCCGATAGGGGGCTATGAATGGGAACCCCGCGGACCAAAAGCTTTGGGATACTGTCAGTATACCTGGCAGAAGGCTGGTGCTCTAGAACATAATTTCGAAAGGTCTTATATGAGAGACAATGGAGCAGCACCACCCAGATCCCTTTTCAAGGCAGGACTTGCTATCCAGCTGCAGGGATGTTAAAACAGACCATCTTGAGTTGTCTGCTTCTTTCACTTGACTTCTTTCTCTGCTTCATCTCTTTTCACAGGTGCTGATCCCCAGGAAGCATCTTGTACACCAGGCTCTATCTCAGCATCTGCTTCTATCAAGCCCAATCTGGGACAGTACTTAGATTTAACTAAGTGAGATTACTGTAGTTTATGAATGAGGACCTTAATGCAATGGACTGAATGTTTATACCTTCCCCCATTCATATATTGAAAACTAATCTCCAATCACATCCCCCCAAATTGGGATTATAGTAAAAGATCTTCATAGGATTTGAGTGAGGATTACATGAGGTGTTAATAAATTCCTAAGAACAGTGCCAGGGACATTTTGAGGGCTATAGGCCATTAGATGTTATTGTTGCCGAGGCAAAGTATATGAACCTGTTACATTTTAAATAGCTGATCCCGGAGAGACAGTCAGGGGCAGACCATGCAGGCTTTGTCCAGCTCTCTCAGAACAAAGAAGTCCCTCCCATGATGCAGAGGATGTGAGAGGAGAGGTGGCGGATTTATTTTAACAGTAGTAATGGGATCCTGTTCACTCTGCAGCCACCGTCATCCCACATGGGGAAGAAATGAGCCACTCAGCTCAGCCACTACTGAATTTCTGACCCACAGAAACTAGGATAATAAGTATTTATGGTTTTAGACCAGTAAGTGTTGACCAACTTGTTTCATAGCAATTGACAATTACAGGAGTCTGGGTTGCTGACCTTTGTGTCATCCTTACTCCTCCTTTCTTTCTGTCTACCGACCAAGTATACTGTAATAAAACTATTCTTAGGAATCATTCTTCATATAACCCTGGAAAAATCTATTTATTCCTTCAGTTGTGAGATCACACCAAATATTTTTCTAAAATTTTTAAAATGTTTATTTTTGAGAGAGACACAGAGTGTGAGCGGGGGAGGGTCAGAGAGAGAGAGAGACAGAATCTGAAGTAGGCTTCAGGCTCTGAGCTGTCAGAGCTCAAACCCATGAACCGTAAGATCATGACCTGAGCCGAAGTCAGACGCTTGACCGACTGAGCCACCCAGGCGCCCCTCACACCAAGTATCTTTCTATTCATGTTTGCCTCAAGAAGATTAGAGTGCCACAGTAGGTAAATAGCAACTCCACAGAGGGACTCTTAAATGACCAAAGAGGAATGACAGCCAGAGCCAAGTGGGAGTCACCCCAGCCACCTGCAGGAGCAGAAACTAACTACTTCAGTCAAGATGAATCTTCAGACAAAGTGAGATTCACTCTTTAAGAGAGTCATGTTTCCAGGTTACACTGCCCAGAAAGAAAGGGACTGCTGTGGCTTAGGTGGGTGGCTCTGTCTCGGGTTCTCCCATGAGGTTGCAGTTAAGATGCTGCCAGGGCCTCAGTCATCCGAAGACTTTACTGGGGCTGGAGGATCCACTTACAAAATGGTCCCCTTGCATGGTTCTGACTGTTGGAGGGAGTCCTCAGTTTTTCCCAGTGTGCGATGATGGGGGCTGGATTCCCTCACAGGGAGTAATTAGAGAGTAAGGTGAAAGCCTCAATATCTTTTGTAACAGCCTCAGAAATCACACAGTCATTTCTGCAATATCCCATCAGTTACACAGATCAGCTTTATTTAATGTGGCAGAACACAACCAAGGGTGCAATACCAAAGATCTTTGGGAGCTATCTTGGTTGTTGACTCCCACCAATCAAAATAAGTTGAGATGGAATTCAAACAGAGTGGAGGGAGGTAGACCATAGTGGCTAGACTGTGGGCTCTGTCTGTGAGGCTAGAGAAAACTTGTATGGAAATGGCCATGGAGGGCCTAGTTTTGGGGGATTCTCACCAGTGGCATAGCCCACATGAACTTCTCAGGAGGAATTTAGGCAGGCCAGGCTTGGAATTGGTACTCTGAGGAGACATAGTTCAAGGTAATTACCTGTTGACATTAGTGTGGGGTCTTTTTAGTCTTCTCTTGATAGATCTTGGTAATGACACTTAGTATGTCTTTCCTCTCACTCATTTCAAAATGTGTCTAATTTTCAAAGAATTAACCATTCTTCTTTTTAAAAGAGTATTTTTTTTAATTAACAAATTTTTTTTTAACATTTATTCATTTTTTGAGAGACAGAGTGAGACACAGAGGATGAGTGGGGGAGGGGCAGAGAGACAGGGAGACATAGAATCTGAAGCAGGCTCCAGGCTCTGAGCTGTCAGCACAGAGCCCAATATGGGGCCTGAAGTCACGAACTGTGAGATCATGACTGAGCTGAAGTCGGACGCTTAACCAACTGAGCCACCCAGGCGCCCCTAAAAATAGTATGTTTTATTATTGCTCCCACACTTCAGTGACTCTTTGGAAAACTTCTCTTGTCCCTGGCTACTGCCTTTCTTTACTAACGATAATACAACCTAAGTGAAGGAAATGTCATCCCTGAGTGTTTATCTCCAAGCTGCTTTTTCATTACTTGCTCCTGAATGTTTCTGAGATTTTAAGAGATGAGTCTTTCATCTTTGTGTAACCAATACTTTTTCCAGACCCGGAACATAGTAAGTACTGAATTAATGTATGCTGCTAAAATATATTTGAACATATTAGAGGTCACTGAACATAGATATATATTCTGTATCTTCTCCCCTTTGCTGCCTGCAGAGCCAGTGCTGCACATTTCTTAAAATAGCTTTTTAAAAATTGCTTCATAGTTACATCTTTATATATATATATATTTTTTCTTTGTTAATTAACTTAGCTGAAAATGACCCTTTCTTCCATAGTATAAGATGATTATCTCAATTAGTGTTAATGATCTCCTTCCCCATGTCCCTTCTTCCACTTTGTCTTGGAGAAATTTTCTTGGTGATTTTCCTTCCCTTTCAGATGTAATGGTGTGGATGGTGGATGGGCTGGAGGTGAATACTGATAGAGCTATATAAGGGGTATCCCTAGGGTGGTGGTTTGGTGGCCCTAACTCTCCCCTCTTTTTTGAAGAGCCTATCAAGAACATATTAATTATGTACTCTCATGACAAAAGAGTAAAAACCTAACTCAAGAAAATATAAGAAATTTAATAGTGTCCCATGGAACTCATGGATGAAAAAGCAGTCAAATCTCTGGAAGGAAGTGGAAACAAGTACTGAGAAGCTAACAGGACCCAAATTTCTCCTCTCCTCTCTTTTTATCTATAAACAGATTGGTTTCCTCTTCTCTTCAATCCCATGGCCAAGTATAGCCACTGAGTTCATTGGGCCCTCTGTGATGGAGACCTTGAGATGGAGTTAGCAACATCAGAAGTTTGTTGGGATGTAATGCCCGTGGAAGAGAAAAGGAAAAGGAAGCTAGATTGGACAGAAGAGGTCTTCACAGCATGATGCAGACTGACCCTTGTTACAGGAAAGTGGGGAGGAAGCAGGATCACGCAGGAGAAGCCTCAGACTATGATGTAGACACAGTAAGAGCTCCAGCATGAAGATTATCTGTTGGAGGTGCTCTGTATTGGCAGAAATGTCCAGACATTACTACCCTGTAGTGCTTAGTCCTTAGGTAGGGGTTGCCTGAAATAAGGGTGGCCTGGGCTGGAAAGCAGAGGCAGGTTCTGCAGTTGTCAACAGCTTGGAGGCTATCAGCTGACTCTACTCGCACACTTCTTGACTCCATGCCTTTCTTGAACAGAGAAGTCTATGGCTGCAGTGGTCACCAAGAAATCAGAGTTTCCCTGTTGTGAGCATCTCTGTAGAGAGCTTACCTGTGGGAGAGTGTGTGTATCTGCCCCCCAAATCACCAAGGAAGAAGCTGGGCCTAGAAGAGTGGGTTCATCTTTTACAAAATGGCCTCTGGGGCCCACTGCTATGGTTAAGAAGATGAGGGGCTGGGAATTTTCTCCATAAGATACTGTCAGTGTAAACCTGGATAAAATTTGAAGGTTGGAGGTCAACAAACAGAGGAACACGTTCACTACTTTATCCATTTGGTGCCAAAAGACATGATGAAGACTATTTTTGAAAAATAACTTATTTTTCCTTTTTGAAACGTCATTAGAAGAAAGCATACTTCTGTTCAAATGTGTTACTCTGAGATAATAATCTTATGGAAAATTATCTTTGACTTTATGTTTAATTGCTTCAATCATAAATAGTCTGTTCTTTTTCTCCTGGCCCCACGTCTCCCTCTTAGAATTTCTCCATGATTCTTTTTACCCATTCTATTCAGATTTATATCATTCATCATGCAAAGGAGAGTGGAGGTAAATTAAATGTAGTATTGGCAGAAATACGTAAAGGGAAAGAAATACTGCATTCCTGGAGGAACTGCAGAGATTATTGTCACCATCAAGAATTTGAAAGATGTAGGAGTAGCAATTCCCACCACATCCCCATCCACCTCTCCTGTTTGGCCTGTGCAGAAGACAGTGGAATCTTGGAGAATGACAGTGGATTGTCTTAAACTTAACCGTATGATGCTTGGAGTATCAGTTTTAGATAAAGATATTCTTTGGAGCCTTTGGCAAGCTTCTATAGGTGAATCATAGCACAGACTTCTAGGATTTTTGGAGCAAAGCCTGGCCATCATCTGCAGGTAACTACTCTCCTTTGGAGAAACAACTCTTGGCCTGCTACTGGGCCTTAGTACTGAGATTCAATGTGTAACCATGGGCCACTAAGTTACCATGTGACCTGAGCTGCCCATCACGAACCGGGTGTTATCTGACCCACCACATCGTAAAGTTGGGCATGCACAGCAATACTCCATTGACAAATAGAAATGGGTAGGTACATAATCAGGTCTGAGAAGGTCCAGAAGGCACATGAAGAAGTGGCCCAAATGCCCATTGTCCCCACTCCTGCTGTACTTCCTTCTCTCATGGGGAAGTTCCCTTTGATAGTTGACAGAGGAAGAGAATAATGGTTTACAGATGGTTCTACATGATACACAGACACCACCCAGAAGTGAACAAAGCACTACAGCTCCTCCCTGGCACATCCCTGAAGGATCGTAGTAAAAGGAGATCCTCCCAGTGGGAAGAACTTCAGGCAATATGCCTAGTTTTTCTCTTTGCCTAGAAGGAAAAATAGCCAGCTATGCAATTCTAGACTGATTCATGGGCTGGGGCTGATGGTTTGGTTGGATGGAAACGTGACTGGAAAATTAGTGGCAAAGAAATCTTGGGTAGAGTTATGTGAAAGACGTTTCTGAATGGGCAAAAAGTATGAAAACATTTGTGTCCCATGTGAATGCTCACAGAGAGTGACCTCTGCAGAAGAGGATTTTAGTAATCAGGTGGATGGGATGACCCATCATGTGGATACCAGTCAGACTCTTTCCCACCCAATGGGCTTCCTTTACCCAAGGGGCTTATGGCAAAGGGGCCATAGTGATGGATATGGATGTTATGCATGGGCTCAGCAACATGGACTTCCACTCACCAAGGCTGACCTGGCTCTGGCTACCACTGAATGCTCAATCTGCCAGCAGCAGAGCTCAACACCAAAACCCTGATGTGGCACCATGTTCCACAGACAGGTTGATTATATTAGACCGCTTCCAAAATGGCAGTATTTTGTTCTCACTGGAATACATGCTTACTCTGAAGACAGATTTGTCTTCCCTGCATACGATATTTTTGCCAAACTACCATCCATGGATTAATAGAATGCCTTACCCACCGTTATGGTACTCCACACAGCATTACTTCTCATCAGAGAACTCACTTCACAGCACAAGAAGCACAGCAATGGGCCCATTCTCAGGGAATTCACTGGTTTTACCATGTTTTCCACCGTACTGAAGCATGTGGCATAACAGAATGGGGGAATGGCCTTTTGAAGACCCCATTACAGTGCCGGCTAGGTAACAATAACTTGAGGGCTGGGGAAAGGTTTTTCATAAGGCTATGCTCTGAATCAGCATCCAATATATGGTGTTGTTTCACCAACAGCCAAGATTCACAAGTCCAGGGGTTGGGTGGGGGGACTGGGAGTGGCACAACTCACTATTACCACTACTGCCTCACTAGCACAATTTTGCTTCCTTTCCCACCACTTTATTGTGTGCTGACCTAGAGGTTATAGTTCCAGAAGGAAGAATCCAGAGGCTCTCACCAGGCCACACACAATGATTCCACTGACCTGGAAGTTAAGACTGCCACCTGGCCACTTTGGGCCCCTCATGCCTCTGAGTCAATAAGTAAAGAAGGCAGTAACTGACTGGGGTGACTGATTCTGACTGGAATCCTGCTCCATAATGGAGGTAGGAGAGCATGTCTGGAATACAGAAGATCCCTTATGGAACCTCTTAATGTTACCAAGCCCTGTGGTTGAGATCAGTGGAAAACAAAATCCAATCCAGGCGAAACTACTGATGGTCCAGACCTTTTAGTAAAGATTGGGTTACCCTCCCAGGTAAAGAACATCAATCAGCTGAAGTGCTTGTTGAAGGCAAAAGGAATACAGAATGGGTAGTGGAAGAAGATAGTTATGTATACCAGTTACAGAAATAAGGCCTGTAATTGTCATGAATTATTTCCTCCTTATTTTACTATAGATACATTTGTGTGTGTATATGAATGTACATGTGTGTGTATCTTTTGTGTGTACATTTGTGTGTGTATATGAATGTACATGTGTGTGAATGTACATGTGTGTGTATCTTTTTTTCTTTTCTCATCCCCTTTTGATATAACAAAAGATATCTTGATTTTACATATCAAATATTCAGTATCCAAGTATCGTTAAGTTTACATCAGAGTAATTAAGTTATAGGAGATCAAGGAGAAGAATAAACATCACTCAAGGACTTTACCTGCTCTTCTGGGAAAGGGGTTAGTGCCTTTGTGGTTATATATAGGATAGTTGTATCATGTTAATTATGGATTTATGGAATTAATGGAATTGTGGAATTATTATTATCTTCATTTGGAGATTAAGTATGGTTTAAGGAGATGCATATGAAGGCCAAATTGACAAAGGGTGAATTTGTGATTGTTAATTTTATGTGTCAACTTGGCTGGCTATGGGGTGCCCAGATTAAACATTATTTCTGGACGTGTCTGTGAGAGTGATTCTGAATGAGATTAGCATTTGAATTGGTAGACTCAGTAAGGTAGATCACCCACCTCATTGTGGGTAGACATCACCCAATCCATGGAAGACATGAACAGAACAAAAGGCAGAGGAAGAAGGAATTCACTCCCTTTTTTTCCTGACTCATTGTGAGTTGGGACATCTTATCTCTTCTTCTGCCCTTTGGGATTGATACCAACAGCTTCCCTGATTCTCAGGCCTTTGGACTTGGACTGAATTATATCACTAGCTTTTCTGGGCCTCCATTTTACAGACAGTAGATGGGGGGACTTCATAATCATGTCAGCCAATTCCTCACAATAAATCTCCTTTCATACATACACACATATATGTATTCATACAAATGTGTGTGTATATGTGTTATATAGATATTATACATATTTCATAGATAATCTGCTATTGGTTCTGTTTCTCTGGAGAACCCTAAGTTAGGAACTAGACCTATATAATGACTCTCTGGTTGAAAGAAAATAAACCATTGTTAACTATCTCAAGTAAAAAGTGAGTAATTTGTAAAAGTGTGCCAGGCTGTTTTGTTTTGTTTTGTTTTGTTTTAACGGAACAATGCAGTTAGGCGAGTAGAATGGTGTATTTCGTATCTGCTACTGTGTAACAAACTGCCACAAACTTGATGGCTTAAGCAACACAAGTTTACATTCCTGTGGCTCAGGAATCTGGGTGCAGATGAGTTGGAGCTCATGGGCTACAATCAGTGAGTCGGCGGGGGCCCTCACTTAAAGCATAGGACCCTCCTCCATCCTCCTGTTGTTGTTTATTGGCAGAACTCAGTTCCTTAAAGCTGTAGCACTGAGGTCGCAGCTCCTGGAGGACAGTCCTCTCCATGGGCAGTTCACAGCGTGATGTTTGCTTTCTTCCTTGAGCCAGCAGGTGCATCTCTGCTGTTTTTAAGGCTTTTTTGCCCAATTAAGCCGGGCCCACCAGAGATAATGTCCTTTTTAACTAAAAATAAACTGATTTAGGGGCCTTAATTACATCTATACAATCCCTTTCATCATATAACATAATAAATCATAGGAGAGATACCTCATAGTCATGGGTCCACCTTAAGAAGGAGGGTGTTACATAGGTACATGCCAGGGGCAGCAATCTTAGGGACCATTTAGAATTCTGTCCACCACAAATGGACTCAATGTGAGTGCTGGAAAACTGACAAAATATCCTTCCCTTCGACATTACCTCTTTCTCTCACAATGTACGCCCTTCAGATTCTCCAAATTATCAAGGAAGGGCTTTGGCCTAGCTGGGTTGGATGTCCAACTCTGGTTCAATTAACTGTGGCGAGGGATATGGTTTCATCTATACACTGGCCCCCGGGGGCCTACGAGTGTGGTTGGAAAGCTAGAGGTGGTGGGCTTGGAAGATGACCCTAAGAGATTTACCTCCTTCTGTCTTTTATTCCACAAAAGGACCTTCTTCTGGAGGGTGGGGCAGAGTGTAGAGTGAAAATGTCCCCTGGGCAGGAATGAGAGTACTTGTGATCTCTTTTGTGGCACTCTAGAACTTGCCCAAAGTGAAATGTATCGTAAACTAGGCTATGTTTTATGCATGCCACATTCAGCAAATCTAAACAATGCAAAATTGAAATAAAAACTTATCTAGAGTAATAGTGGAGGAATGGGGAGTGACTGTTAATGGGCACAGGGTTTTGTTTTGAGGATTATGAAAACGTTCTAAAATTGGTTTATGTATATTCCAGCATGGACTGTAGAAATGGCCGAGACACAATGAGCACCCTTAGCCTCCAGCCTAAAGTCTCTAAATACTGTTGCCCCATTAAAGATGGGCTCTTTGTGGGGCACCTGGGTGGCTTAGTCAGTTCGATGTCCAACTTTGGCTCAGGTCATGATCTCGTCGTGGTTTGTTGGTCTGAGTCCTGTATCGGGCTCTGTGCTGACAGCTAAGAGCCTGCTTTGGATTCTGTGCCTGACTCTAGCTCTCTGCCCCTCTCCCACTCATGCTCTATTTCTCTCTCTCTGTCTCAAAAATAAATAAGCATGAAAAAAAAAAAAGATGGGCTCTTTGGGGTAATGGCTTATTTCAACATTAAAAAATTTTGTTTAATCTTGATTTATTTTTGAGAGGGGGGAGGGGCAGAGAGAGAGAGACAGAGGATCTGAAGTGGGCTCTTCACTGAAAGCAGAGAGCCCGATATGGGGCTCAAACTCATAAACCATGAGATCACGACCTGAGCCAAAGTCAGATGCTTAACCCACTGAGTCAGCCAGGCACCCTGGTAATGGCTTATTCCAGGTTTGGGTCACAGAAGGCATCAGATGAGTCTGATATGTCTTGCATCACAAAGCAAGAGTTTATAAATTCATGGGATCATGCAACAGGTTTGGCCAGTTTTAGTTCCTTCACATTGGCTACAGAGTTGTATGTTTTGGCTTGGCCACATATGCGCCCATCAGAGGGAGTAAAACAGTGGAAAGCTTTATTACTTAGGCACCCAGGAAGTCCTGCAGATGATGTTGGAGACTGGGCTTGGAAATGTTGCCTGTGCCTGCTGGGTCGCTGTGAGGGGCTGTGGAGTTATGCTTTACCTGTCTAGTGACGCTGTGCGCCTTTTTTCAATTCTGTTCCTCCCAGTCCCTACTTCTGTTCCTCCCATTCCGCACTTCATGGAGTTTTACTCTCTCCGATACACTGTACATCTGTTTGTGTGTCCTTTAAAGGGCCACAGACCATAGTAATATCTAAGATTTTTCCACCTTCCCCCACATTTCCCGTCAAGAATCAATTTTTGCCTTCTAGGGGTTGATATCACACATGCTCTACATACCGTAGTGCATTTGTACTGGCAAGTATGGAGAATATGGGCATTCCTAAACTTATAAGACATGGAAGCCCAGAAAGGGCCAAGGTCAGTATACTCCATTATTGGGAATCAAAGCCAAACCTTCTCTGGTAGAGACCTTGGGCCACTGTGACAAAGAAACAGCAAGATAGATTTCAGGTTCTTCTCTCCCACAGGTATTGATGCCCAGAGGTCTTGAACCATAGGTGTTGACCCTGAATATATCTCCTGCATGCTAATGCCTACCTCAGGGTCAGCTGCCTGGGAATACACATGTCACAACTGAGTCTGTTGTTGACTTATTACTTCTGAGCATCGTGGTAGTGGGCAAAACCTTATCAACCATGAATACTTGCTGGGTCTCTTTCATTGCCCTCCAGAGCCCCTCTCCCTGTTCTGTGCTCAGGGAGACTGACCACATGGATTGCATCAATGAGCGCCTTGTCTCCAGCTTCCTGAGAGGCTTGGCCGATGAGAGGCACTGAGGTTGGAGGGGGATGAGGTTAGAGTAGTTTTTCTCCCAGCTCCTCCTCTCTCAGGTCGCAGTAGTCTGCCTGTGTCTAGTAAGGGCCCACGCTCCTGTCAGCTGGGCCTCTCTACAGCCCTCACCCTCAGTTTTAGTAGCTATCTCCTCTCTTTGGCTTCTTCAGGCCTAAAGCTTATGAGCTTCCTGCTTTTGCTAGCCCCAAGGGCATCACATTATCTTTGTGCTTCTCCTCAATTCTGCCCTCCTCTATCGTAGTCCATTTTTTGGACTCTCCTTAAATCACTCAGCTTGCAGATGACACATTTCCTGCTGGGAACCCGGCTGACACACCTAATGCGGTGACCTGAATAAGGAACGGGGCTTTGAAACCTGGGGAAACATTTCAGTGGGTAAAGGTCAGTGGGATGTGTGTGTTTGCAGGAAGGGTAGGGAGGAGAAGGAGATGCAGGTGGTGAGTGTGTAAAGATGGGTTTTGCGCGTACAGTCTTCTTGAAGGCGGTAGAGTATAAAAGTCTGCACTCTTCAGGGGTTGGGAGAAGTAATGCACAGTGTTGTGAGAAGTGGATGTAACACATTTCATAAAAGCACATGCCATAACTACCAAGATGTTATCGCAAGGAGGTGCTTAAGAGATGGCTAGATTGTTGCAATGCTGCTTGGTGACACAGTAAAGTTAATGTTTTGTAGAAGAAATGAACACTTGAGTGTTTACTCTGAGCTAGTGTGCTGATACAACACTGTACTTGAGGAGACCATCTGGTGGCTTGGCATCCTTCCATCTATGAAGCCCATGAATTTGCCATGAGATGGTGCATTTTGCGGTGGGACTTAGAAAAAGACATCATCAGAATAGTCAGTCCACTGTGAGGGCTCTTGTCTGACACGTATAGAGGTAAATAAACCATTGGGTTGTGTTCTGTCCTTTGATTATTACTGACAAATTGTTGTAGGTGGTAAGTTTCTAATACAAATTTTCATTAATCGCCACTGGACATTACACGTAAAGTACTAAGCATGGGTTCCACACATGTATACAACCCACACATCCAGTTTCTTAGTGGTCTCTCCAGTTCCCCCTGTGACCAATAAGCTAATGCTTTACATGCATACATGCTTTTATTTTTATGTAGAAGACACAGAACTGTGTCTGGTACCTACAAGATACTCTGCATATGAACCGTTTTGGTGTTCTAAGAATCTAGTGGGGCGGATACTAAGGAACTTCTTCCGGTTAGGAGTGGAGTCAGGATTTGCACTTAGACAACCCGCTCTGCAGCTTGTGTTCTGACTGTCATGCAACACTTCCTCTCATGGGGTTTGAATAGATGGGCCATGAACATGGGAACAGAGAACAGTAGTTGTCTAAGCCTTCCTTCTTCCTCCAAGAGGCCCTTCAAAGAGAACTTTCTGAGTCTAGGCCATAGAAATACCATCTTGAGTTTTAATTTTTTTTCCATCTATGAGATCTAAGATCTTGCTTACTCTCTGTTTTACAAATGACATAGCTTAGCCAAGCATGTCCCTCTAGAATTCCCAAGGCCAGGAAGATGGCCCAGGAAGTTGCTTGTGAATTTGATGGACCCCAAGAAGATCCTTCTGTCCCAAAATATGTCTCTAATAGCCTGTATTGTGTCTGAAATACTCTTTCTTAGAGTTAGTGCTTCAAGTCATGGACTCATTGGGGTCTTGAGCCCCAGTATAAATAACCAAAGATCTTTTGCCAGTAGGTTTTTTCTTTTTAAAGGCTAACAGAAACCTATTCAGACTTGCTCTAGAAATAGAGATAATTGTATCCAAATGACACAAATACTGTTTCCCAGAGCACAAGATTACAAAGCAGCTTGGGAATTGGTTCTTAGCAATTTTTTGGTTTCTAGGGAATTCCTAACAGCAAGGCAAATATTCTCTCTGAGGCTGTGTGCATCCTTGTTTCTGGTATTCCTTACAGAGGAAAGAGAGTGAGGCAGAAATACAGACTGACCTTCTCTGCCTTGGCCCTCTCATGGAAGGAAATGACCACTTCAACCCTATGCACACTTCAGTCCAAGGGTTTATAAGGGCTTGTCTCAGAATCTTGATTCCATATCCCCTAGAGAACATGCTTGGCTCAGCTCTTGTCAGGGGTCCACCCTGGGTCCAGTCACCTGGACTATGGATGAGGCTACATAGTAGTTGCCCAGTATGGGTGCCATTGGATCAGATATTCAGAGAAGGGGACATACAAAGCAGGTCTTCCAAGAGTGTGGGGGAATAACGTAGAAACATGGGGATCTCTCCTACAACATCATGAGGATGACTACCTATTAATTAACTCCTCCTATCTGATGGCCCTCAGATAAAAAATGTGCTTTTGAGGCACTGCTGAAGATAAGGTAATCCTGGATGGTACTGTGAAATGGATAGGAAGGGAGTTGCCGGGTTCAGAAGCGGTGCACAAGGAGGAAAATGATCACGTTTTGGAGAGCACTCTGGCAAGCGAGATATATATATACACACACACATATATATATATATATATATATAATCAGCATACTCCTTAAGTCTTTTCTATTTTTCTTTTTCTTTTCTCCTTCATATATTTTTTTTTAATTTGAAGGAGACCTTATAAGTTTAGTGCAGTCCCTCGTTCTCTTTTCCAGTTGAAATTGAGGTTTATGAGTTTACAATGATCTCCCCGGGGTTACAAAGCTAATTAGGATCCTGGCTTCTATCTCTGCACCTCACTGCTGGTTCTTCATGCTACTCTCCACCCTACTATGTCCAATCCTGCATTTTCTTTAATGTGACATCCTTCTCTGACCTCTCAGTTACACCATGTTGTGGCAGAAATATCTCACAACCTCCCAAGAACCATTTGTGAGCAAGCTGTAGAAATTCCAATTTCCTTGGAATTTCCCTCAGGTTAAAAAAGCAGCTTGAGTTTCTCAAGCTTAGTTGCTCAGCTACTAAAAAGTAATGTTAATACCACCAAAGGGCTTAAAAGCAAATTGTGGAAAAGGGAAAAAAAATCATTTGATCTTAGCTGATAAAGACAGTCCTGGTGTGATAGTGCAGCTTTAGTACATTCCTCCCAGGGTCTGGTTTGGTCTGAACCTTATCTGCACAGAATTAGTGGCTTGTAGAGTTACCCAGTAACATCTTATATTTGCCAAGACCTTGATTAATGTTTAAAGAAATATGGGCAATGTTACGTGCTATTCTTTTAAAAATAGCCACTACTGACCGAAATGGGTCGGCTTTCCCCTCAAAGAGCTTCATTCCTCTTGTGTGTTACAAATAATAATATCTAACATTTGTTGAGCACTTCCTATGTGTTGGGTTCTATTCTAAGTGTTTGATATCCCTTCTAATCCTCAAAACAACCTTAGGAGGTATATGTATTTTTCCCATTTTCCTGGCATAGAAGAAATTAAGCCTTAGAAAGGTTCTGACTTGCCCTGGAGCAAATGGAGTGAGGAATCAATATAGGTCTTTATGTTCCTAAAAACTGTTCCTTTAATCACACTACTATTATGCCTCTTTAGGTATATTTATGTAGAATCAGCACAGTTCACGCTTGGCAGTTTTCAATCAGAAAGCGAGGGTTAAACATTTATTCTTAAAAAATTTCCCAATCTTCATCTTGCTCCCCCCTCCCAATAAGAATGAACTAAAACCTTCAAAGGTTAGACCAAAGAGTAAAACGGGTTTAGTGTATGAGGACTTTTATTTGGAATATGAAGTCAAAAGGCAAGATGAATAAGAATTGCTTGTTTAGAATTTCAGATAGTTTTCTCTTATCAGTGTAATTCTAGTCTTTCCCACCAGAGGGCAGTTATCACATAAAAATATGCAACCCCTCTTGGCTTCACTTTCCGACCACCAAGTCACATCACATCTGGATTTAGTTTTACAGCTCAGTACAGATCCTGAGAAGATCTCTGCTTATTTCAAGTCTGAAGCTAATATGTCATGCTTTGCTTTTTTTTTCTTTCCTAGCAACTGAAAGGAGCTTCTGATATCTTAGAAAACATCTCTTCAAATGGGAGTGCTAATGCGGGCCAAAGACAGATGCTTGTAGTTGTCCTATTTTGGAGGTAAAAATCTTGTACCAAACAATCAATGACAGTCAAAAGCATTCTTCTGTGTCCACTATTTTATACTTTATTTCACTTAAATACCATTTGGTTTCAGTAAACTGTATTGCTCAAAAAAATTGGATTTATATGCTTTTTCATGAGGATTCTAAAGATTAGCAGAGAAAAAAGATTGAAGCTTTTGATACAAAACCGATAACTTTTCAAGTTTCCAGCCTTGTGATCTAGAGAGGCAACTGCAAACACTTGTATTTATTGATCACTTAGCACAATGCCTTATGGAGAAAGTGTTTTATGGCCAGAATCAAATCCAATCTTCCCAACATCCTTGGGAGGTATGTTTTGTCACTACACCCCCATTGTAGAGACGAAGAAATTGCAATATACTCAGGTGAAGTAACACGCCAAAGGATTCCCCCCTATTCCATGTTCTTAACCACCATGAAGTAGTAGATTTGTTAGAGATTAGATGGGCCCAAGTGAACAGACACATGGTTCAAGATCAATGGTGCTCAGAAAATCAATGGTGCTTAGAATCTCCTGGTGCTCATAAAATCAATCTCCAGAAAAGGAGGATGAGGTGGGGTGGCTAGGCTACCTGGCTGTTCTCACTGGCTGCACTGCAGGCTCCACTGTGTCCAAGGGCACAGCCACTTGGGCAATGGTTACAGACCATCATTCCATGGCAGGCAATGATCCCAGGTGGTGTCTGAACTCAGAAGACAGACAGTCTGGCAGGAGCCTGGCTAGCAGGCAGAGAGCACAGAAACTAGGATCCATGCCTACAGAAAGAACAGGTGGGCTCCAGAGAGGTACCCTAGCCCTAGCCATGGGTTAAGATTCAGGACGGGGTCCAGGCCCTAAGAAGGGCTTTGGAAGTTGGCAGGGGAGAAATCAAAGTGAGGAGAGAATCTTGGCCAATGTTCAGCCTTACACATTGGGCTAACTCCCAGAGTAAGAAGGGCTCTGATTTGGAATTTGGCTGGAGACTCAAGAGGGCAGGCCAATACCCAGTTGTGTAGTTATGCCCCAGGGTCTGAGAAGGTTGGCTTCACTGCAACAGTGAACTGAGGCTATTGGTAAGTCATTTGCCTTGGCTACAGTGGATTCAGGAACAGAAGCAGTGATGAGCCTGACAGTGGGTACATTGGTGAATCCATCAAAAAGGACTCGGGGAAGGCAGGGTAAACATAGTTGGGGTTCATTCTGAATCTGCACTTCTTGACCTAGCATGTCCATTCCTGAGCACTGCCAGATAAACCTGATTCCAGGATGATAACTCCCATCAGGAACCATAAGCTGTGTCTTCAGACTTGTGGACCTGAAGGGTCATGAGCACATCAAAACCAAATGAATGAGTAGAATCTTTTAAAGCATTTCTCATTCACTAGCTCTTGAACACCTGCTCTATGTCCCATGATTCTTAGCATAGTACCTAGCTCCATAATGTGTAAAATTAGACCCAGGAGTTTATAACAAAGGTGCAGGTTGAACCTCAAACCCAGCAAGTGCAGGACGATTATTTTCTGCTGAAATTATGTGGGTAGTCAACAGGGAGAGGGAGTGTTGCGCCTTAAAGGAAGGACATCAGAGCATCAGCGGTAAGATGAGGATGAGGACATCTGTATAGTTTCCTGTGACTGTTGTAACAAATGACCAAAAACTGTGCAGCTTACCTACAGGTGTTTATCCTCTCCCAGTGCTGGAGACCAATGGTCCAACAGCAGGGCTGACTCCCTCTGGATGCTCCTGAGGAGAAGCCATTCCTCACCTCTTCCAGTGTCTAGTGGCTGCTGGGATTCCTTGGCTTGCGGCCACATCACTCAAATCTTAATAAGACCAGCATCTGCAATCTCTCTCTGCTCCATGTTCTTTGTGCTCAGCTTTCTCTTCTGTGTATGTGTGTATGGAGTCTCCCTCTGCCTTTCTCTTATAAAGACACCTATGGTGGCATTTGGGGCATGTCAACACCCTTAATTTAATCACATCTGCAATGTCTTCACCAAGTAAGGGAGTATTTACAAATTCCAGGGATTAGGACGTGGACATCTTTTGGAGGGCCATGATTCAGCATCCCATTATTATATTATTAAAGCATCCCAAATGAAAGAAATAGCATGAGGGGGGAAAAAGCAGGAGTGGTTGGAGGACAACAGAGCAGTTAGTCTAGAGGATAGGGATCATCCAGAGCAACCCTCCCCACCTATCTTTTTGGTCCTATTGGTGGGGGCCTTGAATCCCAGACCGAAGAGTTAGGAATATATGATGAAGGAAATCCTATAATGTAGCTTTAGACAGAATTGTCAAGATCAGATTGTATGACTGCAACAGTTTTCCCATAAGAGAGCTTTAAACCACTGCAAGTACTTGATCAGAGGAAGGATGATACCATCTAAGCTGTGTCTTAGGAAGACTGCCTTCTCTGGCCTCTCAAACCCTGTTAAAATGTAATAGTGCTTCTTATGGCTCCTATATAAAGTATAAGCTCCCTAATGGGAGTTTGGCTCCAAAGCTAACACTGCAGAGCTGACTCCAGCCTACAAGATTGTAAAGAGGTCCAGTCAAATATCCCTTCAAACATCCTGGGTGCACGTTCCAATGTGTCCATCCCTTTATCTCCTTCCAGACTGCTGCTACAGTCTGTTGTCATCTCATGACTGCTTCTCCAGGCAGCAGAGGTCCTTGGCTCTGGTTTACCCAAAGCATGCATACAGCCCCTTTTCTTAATTCCCTCAAAGCCTAGTTGATAGCAGGCTCCAGTGTGGAACAAAACCTTATTCATGAATTCTTCAAAAGAAATGTTTAAGACACGATATTGGCCATCCAGTTCTCAGCTCTATCAGCCATGCCCCCTCAGAAACCCTTGCCAACCAGCTCTCTCCTTTCCAGCAGACTATTGGTCAATTTTCTTAAAAGCATATTATTGAAACAAAACAAGCCTTTCAGGGCTTATGTCAGCCTCAAGAAAATTATTTCCAACACCTCCCACCTGGTTCCTTGAAATTGTAGTCTGTATGCAATATTCACTCCCCGACCCACTGGACTTTCACTTCTGCCCCTACCTTGCCTCTGACTCTCCCCTTAGTTACGTCAGAGACACCCTTGCTCCTAAATCTATGCTTCCATTCTTATCTTCCTTAACCTCTTCATCCTTTGACATGAACCATGCTGTTTGACCTTGCCTTACTTCTCACTTCCCTACCTCCTGTCTCACCACCGCTGCGGGAGAAAAACCAGTTCAGACCATCACAGTCTCTCTGCAGAGAAGTAATTCATTCCACAAAGATGGTAAACCACCTTGCTTAATAACATAAAAAGTTAAGTGTTTTCCAAATTGTGGTTTATGACCAATTGGGGGTACTGAAATCCACTTAGTGAGTTGCAAGACTCACTGTTAAGCTAAATAGAATTGAATAGAGACCATCAGACTGGATCACATGTAGTAAAGATAAGTGTTTTGTGCCAGTACGTGCATATGTGTGTTCATTGGGTGGAGGTGCTAACTATATTTCTTATTGTGGGTCCAGTCAGAAAAGTAGGAAGTAAAAAAGGCAAAAAAAAAAAAAAAAAAAAAAAAAAAGAGTAAAAAAGGCACTTCTTAATGAAGGTAACTCCTATATTCTAGAATAGAACTTAAACTTTAATTTGGAAGTAAAACAAAACAAAACAAAAATCTTCAGCAGGACTTTTGATTTTAAAGAGACAAAAAACAGTGTTTATAGCCAAACTATGGAAAGAGCCCAAATGTCCATCAACTGATTAATGGATAAAGATGTACACACACACACACACACACACACACACAATGGAATATTACTCAGTCATCAAAAGGAATGCAATCTTGCCATATGCAATGATATGGATGGAGCTAGAGTGTATTATGCGAAGTGAAATAAGTCAGGCAGAGAAAGACAAATATATGATTTCATTCATATGTGGAATTTAAGAAACAAAAAAGATGAACTTGTGGGAAGGGAAAAAAAAGAGAGGGAAACAAACAATAAGAAACTCTTATAATAGAGAATACACAGGGGTGATGTAGGGAGGTGGGTGGGGGATGGGCTAGATGGGGGATGGCCACTAAGGAGGGCACTTGTCAGGATGAGCACTGGGTGTTGTCTGTAAGTGAGGAATCACTAAGTTCTACTCCTGAAGCCAATATAACACTGTCTGTTAACTAACTAGACTTTAAATAAAAAACTTGAAGAAAGCACCCCCAGAATTTTGGTTCACTCCTAGAGCAACTGGTAAAAATTCAAGAAGCTTTGAAAATGTTATTTTGTCCCAACAAAAATGACACACCAGGCTTTCCATGCTCACCTCTCCAGCCTCATGTTCCCACTTTGTCTCCTGGATTCTGTACTGAAGCCACACAGAGTCCTTTGTGTCCTGCAATCACAGAATTCTGGCTCCAGGTCCTGCAACATGCCATTCTGTTGCAGGGAACACTCCAACTCCCCCCTTACCTTCCCTGCCCAAAGCTTCATCTGCCCCACTCCATCATCCCTCTCATCCAGGCTGAGAGACCGCTCTTTCTAGGGAACCTTCTTAGACTCCAAGCCTAGCTGTTACTGGACTCCTCAAATGAGCCCCTATGCATGGGGGTCTGGATGAGCAATTCATGAAGCCGACTATGGCACTCTTTCCCACCTGTTTTATTATTGCAGCACCCCCCCCCAGGGTATTTTAAAACATTTTTCATCTAATTCTCGTCCTTCTCCCCCATGAAAATTTAATATCACAGATACACCATGTGTCTGTTTGTGTACTGTGGGCCTTTGGAGGGCCAGGAACCATTATCTAATGGCTAAAATTTTACATAATGTTAAATTATATGCAATTTTTTCTCTATAAGGACCAATTTTTGTCCCCTTGTGGGTGACACTGCCCCCATAGAGAATGCATGGAATTGAATAAAACTCTGCTGGTCCTCTTGAAAGGGCTAAGAAAAAAAAAAAACCAACAACAGTGCGCTCTTTCCTGATGAGAAGCTTATGTCAAATACTGAATAGGTGAAGGAAGGTAAAGTTGAAGTACAGACTTAGCAATGAGGCTGACCGACCTAACCAAGGGCAGAGTCGGTGGTAGGGCAAAAGTCACTCTGCAGCAGTGTGGAGGGAGACAACTGAATACAGACCACAAATCCAAGGACATGGGCTGTGAGGGGATGAGAATAACCAGCTCAAAGGTGACAGAAGGTCTAGGAGGTCTTGTTTTAAAAAGATGGGGCACACTTGATTTCAGGCTGATGGAGCATGGATTCTGAGAGACTGGAGAATACCCAGGAAGGGGTAACTGGCTGGATGAAAGCCCGGGGGGGGGGGGGGGGGGGGGAGGGGACAAGGGAATCATAAGCAAGGCAAAGAGGCTCCTCTCTTTCTGACATGTCTGGGTATCAATGTAGAAGGGCCTCAGGGGAAGTCATTTCATCTGGGAGAGTGAGACCAGGACCCAAGGGAAAGCCTGAGGAGTGGAAGACATTTGCAGTATCCACTTTGGAGAAATACGAGAAGCTGGTCGAAGTACACAGAAGGATGGCCCAGTGGCACCAAGGGCCAACTGAAATAAGAAGTACAAAGTCTGTAGCAGTTTGACGTTTTTTTCCCTATAGTTTTCCAGGCACTGTCTTAGGTGCTGGGGATATAGTAGCGAACCTTAAGTTTCTTTTCTTTTTTTTTTAAGTTTATTTATTTTTGAGAGTGAGAGAGAGAGAGAGAGACAGAGTGCAAGTTGGGGAGGGGCAGAGAGAGAGAGAGAAAGGGAGAGAGAGAGAGAGATAGGGAGACGCAGAATCCGAAGCAGGCTCCAGTCTCTGAGCTGTCAGAACAGTCTGATGTGTGACACAGGGCTCCAACTCACAAACCATGAGATCATGACCTGAGCCGAAGTCAGACACTTAACCGACTGAGCCACCCAGGTGCTCCATGAACCCTATGTTTCTGACCTCAAACTGCCATTGTCTGCCTTCCCCAACTGGAATATAAATTCTTAAGTAGGATGGCTTTACATACCGGTAATGGTGATGAAGATAAAAATAGAGTACTGTAATGGAGTGACAGATGGAAGATCCTACTGGATGGTCAGGAAAGGCCTGTCTGAAGAGATGACATTTGTCCTGAAGCCTGAATGGTACAAAAAGGGCAACCTTGAGGCATTCTGAGAGTGGAACTTTCAAAGAAAAAGGGACTCCAGCACAACAAGCCTGAGGAAGAAACAAACTGTAGTATTCAAGGACAGACAGTGTGGGCGAATCATAGGATCAAGGGAGAGAGGTGAGGAGGAGGTCAGCAGGGACCAAGTACTGCTGAGCCTTGAATAGCTGAGGGTTAGGGGTGCCAATAACCTGCACAGTTGAAAATCCAAGTATAACTTTTGACTCCCCCAAAACTTAACTACAAATAGCCTTCTGTTGACTGGAAGCCTTACCCATAACATAAACTGCCGATTAACACATATTTTGCATGCTGTATCTATTATACTGTGTTCGTACAATAAAGTAAGCTAGAGAAAAGAAAACGTTATTAGGAAAATCACAAGGAAGAGAAAATAGTACTAGACTGTATTTATAGAAAAAACAAAAACAAAAAAACCCATGGCCGAGAGACAGTAGGGCAAGAGTTGGGGCAGAAAGACCAGTTTGGAAGCCTGGTAGATTCTCCAGAGGGAGAAAGGGCCAAGGTAGTTGATGAGGTGGGGGGGGGGGGGCAGTTCTGGGGTGGGCAGGGTCAAAGGGCAGTTTTTGGAAAATGCTGGGAGAAGTCTTGGATGTTGCATCAGATGCTCATGCCTAACCCAGGCAACTCACACAATCCCACGTGGAAATACCACTCACATCCGGTCCTCCTTGCCTATTTTAGAGGTCCCTGGAGGCAAGAAACTGTAAGATTAATTGGATACATTTTCCTCTGACCACCCTAACAGAATTCTTTTAAGAGTTTATTTTTTAGGCAGTTTTAGTTTTAAGATTTTCAGTTTTAATTTTTTAAATAGGCTTTCTTTTTTTACAGCAGTTTTTTAGAGCAAGGTTGGGGGAGGGAGGGATGAACAGGTAGAGCACAGATTTTTAGGGCAGTTGAAGCTACTCTGTATGATACCATAAGAGTGGATACATGCCATTACACATTTTTCTAAATGCATAGAATGTACCACACCAAGAGCAAACCCTAATGTCCACTGTGGACTTTGGGTGATCCTGATGTGTCAATGTGGATTCACCAGTTGTAACAAATGTACCTCTCTGGTGGGGGATGCTGACAATGGGGGAGGCTGTGCACGTATGCGGGCAGGGATTATATGAAAAATCTCTGTACCTTTTTCTCAATTTTGCCATGACTATGTCTAGTACTTTAAAGCCAAATCCTTATTATCTTGTCTATTTCCTGCCACGGGCAATGAGCTCAATTCTTACCTCTCAGAGCAGCACTGATGAAAACACCTCTCAATATTTTATGAGTCAGAGGATGTTGACATATCTAAAAGAATACATTTTTCCCTCCAGGGCCACCAACCTGTAAAGTGCAGGTGAAAAAAGCTGAGTGTGCACAGCATTAGGGCATGTTCTTAGGTACCCACCAAAATGTCTGTGGAGGTTTTCAGAGTAATAAAAAGGAGCTAAGGGAGATCATTCCCTCTTGTTTTCTGAAGTTTCATTTTTTAAACATTTCTTTCATTCTAAGAAAATGGATGTGATTTATTTTAACGTTATTTATTTTCGAGAGAGAGAGAGACAGAGACAGAGACAAAAAGACAAAGAGACAGAGTGTGAGCGGGGAAGGGGCAGAGAGAGAGGGAGACATAGACTCCGAGGCAGGCTCCAGGCTCCGAGCTGTCAGCATGGAGCTCGAACCCACGAGCCATGAGATCATGACCTGAGCCGAAATCGGACATTTAACTGACTGAGCCACTCAGGCCCCCCAGAAAATGGATATGATTTTTAAGGAAAGTTATTCCTGAGTCTACCTGATCTAGAAAATACTAACCTCCGTGGAGTGGAAGTTTTCTATATTTTAAGCCTTCTTGTGCATTTGTACATTAAACACACTGTTAGAATAAAAAGCACAAATGTGTTCATAGTGAAAAGCCAATCTCCCTCCAGCCCCTTCCTCCCAATCACTGTCACCATTGCATGCGGTAGCCCGGCTTCAGCCACATATCTTTTAGAGAGATTCTATTTATATAAGCAAATACCTACTTATACAAAAAACAAAAACAAAAACAAAACCCCATAAATAGTAGCATATCATATGCTGTTTTTACTTAGCACATTTTGGAGATCCTTCTCCAGCAGTGGGTAAAAAGTTGCCTCATTCTTTTTCAATATAAGTTGAATATAAAGGGTGTGATAGTTATTACACCCATAAAGAAATAGTTACCCATAAAGAAATTATGGGTCATTTATTTTTGCCACTTTAATAGCAGAGCTACAACTAGATCCATCCTTAGCTTTCTGGGCCTAACTATCAAGTAGTTCAACGCTTTAACATTTTCCTCTCCCCTGTGGCTTTATTTTCATTACTAGGTTCCTCATTCTATGCCCCACTCAACCCCCATCTGAGGTTTGACATCATTATCTAACTTAGTCGACTGATCTCATTTTTGATGAGTCAAATGTAATAAACCCAGATGACTTGGCTCAGATGTCCCTTCAGGACAAGTGATGAAAAAGATGAAAGGAAAGAAAATGTGTAGGACAGAGGGCTGAGAGTTTGGTGAATGTCTGAAATTTGAATATGTGTCTGTGTATCTTAATTCCTAGTCAACTATAGCTACATTCATCCCTCCCAGCTTTGCACTTGGAGACAAGGGAGACAGAAGTCTTAGCTCATATTATGAGTACACATCTCTGGACTATGGTAAGAAGTCACAGTCCCTTAGATCACTGCAGTTCACAAGGACAGACACTCAGAAATTCTGTAAATGCTGTTTCTGATTCTAATTCCCCTTTTCTCTTGAGGTAAGCAAAGCAGACACATTTGCCAAGGATAGCTGAGAGTGTAAGCACGATCCTTGCCTGGGCAGCTTCAGCCGGCCGTGTGCTAAATGCAACTTTGAACCATACCCTATAAATAGCCGTTCATTGTCAGCGCGTGTGAAAAGACAAGAGTGGGTGTGCGGCGGTAGGATGCAGGCCTAATTAAGTAGTTGCGTCTGCGCAGGGTTCCAAGAGAAGAGCCGTTGCGACTGATAATCCAGTCAGTAGGCAACTGCGAGGGTTTGCTCCTGACGGCACATAGACCGAAGCAAAGCGGTTCAATGCTGGCTTTGACTCCGACCATGGCAAAAATCATCTTGAGGCACCTCATAGAGACTCCGGTGCGCTACGAGGAGGAGTTTGAAGCTCGAGGTTTGGAAGACTGCAGGCTGGATCATGCTTTATACGCGCTGCCGGGGCCAACCACGGTGGACGTGAGCAAAGCCAGGGCGGCCCAGGCTCCTCGGGTGGACTCAGTGGTGGAGATGCCGACCCAAGAAGGCAAGTCCCGCTTCCAGATCCTGCTGGACGTGGTCCAGTTCCTCCCCGAGGATATCATCATTCAGACCTTCGAAGGCTGGCTGCTGATCAAGGCTCAGCACGGAACCAGAATGGATGAGCATGGTTTTATCTCAAGAAGCTTCACCCGTCAGTATAAGCTGCCAGATGGCATTGAGACCAAAGATTTGTCTGCCATCCTCTGTCACGATGGAATTCTGGTGGTGGAAGTAAAGGATCCAGTTGGGACTAATTGACATCAATTCCTGTTCTCACGGCTCCAGGAAGATTAGAGTTCAGCCAATGGTACCACAGGGAATGTTTGTATTAACCACATTTGAAGTGGTTTTTGTGAAGATTAAAAGTAGAGACATAGTTCCTGGTATGTTGAGGTTGTTTTTGTTGTTCTCCCTCAGAGAGGAAAATTGTTAAATGTTCCTACCGTTCAAAGCGATGCTATTCTTACACCCGAAACAGTGACGGTTTAGGAGGCGGGTTTCAGACTAGTGAAGACTCGGAATTATTTCCTTGTTACTCCAACAATGCCACAGAATCTGCTTTTGTAATAATTGATGGCAAAAGAACCATACTGATATCTTATCCATTTTATGAAGACTCTTTATATTGCTAAAAAAAGCTGTGATTCCCTTCACTTGACAAGCTCTTCTTTTCCGTGAATTTTAATTGAAGTGGAACTTTGTAAATATAGAGTGTGAAGGTTAAAATACAGTACTTCGAAATTGGATCTGAAATATATTTATGATTCACTACAGCTGTCACTGCCTTAAACATAATATTGGAATGTTCAGATATGAATTTTATTTTTAAAAAGCTCTAAATATGTACCCCATTTTTAAAAAGATGAACTGAATCCTATTTGAATGTATTTTTGACAACAGCATATGTTCTGTGGATATTTATGCGATTGTACAAAGATATGTGTTGACTCCTACCCTTATAAGTTCATATTGAGAAACCACTTTTAAAAGTACAGTTACTGAATTAAAGAGTTTTAATCTGTGTTCTTTGATGCTGTTTAAAAGTTTCGATTTCAGAAGATGGCAAAATGGACTGCATCTGCTCTCTCTGCATAATCCTCGGCTTTAAATAGCCTGGCAGGTCGGGGAGGTTCCCAGGCCTGGGCTCACACAGGGGGCTAAGTTTCTACAGTGCACTGCCGAGTGCTGCTTCAGCTGAAGGGAAGGGCTGAGACGTTGGAGGTTCAGGATTTGCTTTAGTAGGAGTACTGCCATCAACAGCTGGTCTCTGGGTCATTCCAAACATTTGCTATCTCATTCTGTACATGCTAAATATTTCTCGGGAGGAAGTAGCCGCCTTTACCCTGCACCCACCGTGTGCTGCCGGGGAGTCTGTGCACGGCTCTGGGAATAGAAGAGGCTGGGTGTGGAAAGAGCCAGGGCAGACTCAGGCCACTGACAGCACCCCTGTGCTACTCCATGGTGCATGGCGTGTAGTTCTGGTGAAAACAGGAGAGATACGGAGCAATAGAAAAAGAAATCAAACAGTTCTAAAAGTAGTTTTGAAAACAAATGTGATCAGAGACATTTGTTTACAATATAATTAAACTGAAATAATTATGAAGCTGTATGTTAATGTTTATCCACCGAGGTTTGTGTATCTAACTCTAAGAAATTTTGTTTGACAAAGTGACTATCACGGACCAGCTCTGCTACGTTACAAAGATAATCGTAGTTATTGGGATTACATCTACTAATATGATTAGAGCTGGGATACCATTTGTCCCACATTAGATTATTCTTTCCCAATGTTTGGCAGGATGGTGTGAAAACCAACTAGTGCTTTGAGAAAACAACCAACCAACCAACCAACAAAAAACCCCTCTCATTTGGCCTTAACCTTACTCTAGATGAGGTCCTACTTCTGGGAAAATTCGGGAAGTAAAAATCTTACCACGAGGAGCCACTGAGAGAAACTTTTCCTTTAAAAATGAATACTAAAATAATCACATCCTCCAATTAGTCTTTATTTGTTTCTAAGATAAATTTTAAAGTATTATGCAGCCATTTTTTTTGATTTGAAAAATATACGAAACACTATAACAAATAAAAAATATTTCTTACTCTTTTACTATCATGAAGTTGTTACGTGAAATTTCTAGTTCAGTCTTCCCCTACGTATAAATACATGTATTGCTTTTCACAAGATTATATTTCCATGGAGTTTGATATCCCAGTAGTCCTGTTTACTGTCTGTTGCCTGCCTCACTTTGTGCCAACCAAACCCATCCTTTGCCTTCGTCGGCCCCACTCTGAGCCCAAGCAGGCTGACCCCGATGGGCCACATCATTCTTGTTTCAACTAGGTTCAGCCAATGGGAGTGCTGACAGTGAGCCAGTGACAGAAGATTAGTGAGTAGGAGGGGAAAAAGGGCAGGGCATATCCTTCTGTCAACCTACCACAGATGAGGTGTTGGCAGGCCTGTGTCCCTCGATGATTACACCTCTGGAGAGGTGGCCACTCCTCCAGGGCTCCCACTTGTGCTGGGCTCAGGAGTCTTAACAGTTTCTTCCTTTTGTCCCTTTGGCATTTGGGGTGGCAATGTTTTCTGCCTTTCTTGTCCTGGGTGCTTCACCATCCCCTACTGCTTCTCTTTACTTGTCCACTTTCCCATAAATGGTCTCTTCATTAAAGTCCTTTCAGGTGATGGAATTCTGATTCCTGCCAGAACTCTGACTGCTTGACTTCTTCCTGTTTTTTTTAAGTTTTTTTTTTTTTTTTTTTTTGAGAGAGAGAGGAGAGAGAGAGAGAGAGACAATGAGCAAGCAGGTGCATGAGAGCCGGGGAGAGGCAGAGAGAGAGGGAGAAAGAGAGAGAATCCCAAACCTACTGAGGGATTGACTGAGCCACCCAGCTGTCCCATTACTGTTTGACTTCTTAAGTGATTTTTTTTTAAGTGCATCACTTGCTTTTACTACCAAACATTAACTGATTTGTAATGGCTATGCACTATTCCAACAAAGATAAACAGTATTCTAATTTAACCATTCCTTTTCACTACTGGTCCCAACAGGAAACAGGTAACAATGTCAAAACTGAAATCATTCAAATTGGAGTGATTTACTTATAAAGAGACACGTTCCAAAGGAGTGGGCAGGGTGAAGAAGAGTTGCAAGGGATAGGGTATAACCTGAGGGTAGCAGGGTGGAGCGGTTATATCCCCTGAGTCCAAAGGAATGGCAGGAGGAAACTTGTCTCAGAGATCAAGAAAGTCAGATGGAGAAGACCACCAGCTGTGACTTTCATATGATGGACACAACCAGCCCCAGGTGACCTCTCTCAGGTGCTAGAAGAATAAATACTTTCTCCCTCTAATCTCCCACCATGGCACCCTATTGGGACTTAAGTGATAACGAGAAGGTGTGGGCACCCTGTTGATATAGTTCAACAGCCTCCCAGGGCAGAGGGCAGGGTGGGAAAAAGGTGGAGAGTGACTCCTGGGGGCAAGGAGAAAAGTATCCAGCACTCCTGTAAAGTGAATACTCTTGTTATAGCTCTCTTAGAAAAACCTGTCCTACAAAATACAGCCTGAGACAAGGAATGAAGTGCTGACACTCTATTTGGGAAGGGCACACCCAGACTGGTAAAAGTGAGAAGTTAGGGGGGAAAGAGGCATGGAAAAAAAAAGGAAGCAACGTGAGGTGATGTGTTGCCATGCTGGCCCCCAGTTCACAATGAGCTATGAAGAGACTCAGCAGGCTCTTGGCAAGGATGTTGGTTTAGTACCTGGAACTTCTCCCGAAGATCTTTGGGAAGAAATAAAATCTTAAAGCAATCTACAGGAAAGAAAGAAGAGGGAATTTGCTTGCCCCAGCCCCTACTATTTCCTGTTTTCCCTTTAGCTCACAGGGTGTAGACTCTCCTGCACTTCTGGGGTATATCGCCCAACCCCTTAGCGGCTGCTCAGAAAACCAGACCCCATGCCCCACGGTGTGACATTTCATCCATGCCGGGAGCAGAAGGATGACCTAGCATGGTCAGGGCTCACGCCGGGTGAGAAACACAGGCTCGGGGTTTCAACTTGGCTTCCAGTCACCTTGGGAGACTTGGCAATGGCTCTGGTGGCAGCACCATGGTCTGGGAGGCAGGTGACACCCTCAGAAAAGAGAAGGCAGATGGAAAGGCACACAGGGTTTGTATCCACCGGGACCCCAAATCTAGAACTGCAGGAAGGGGGAGCCAGGCAAATCACACAGGCCTACAGCATATTGCCTATGTACCCCAGACTGCTTTCAAAATTCAGGGACTCTAATATCATCTTATATTTTTATATAATTTTTTACTTGCTTAAGTGTAAAAATCAGTTCTCTTAAACTTCTCCAGGATTTTTCTTTTCCTGTAGATTGTGGATCAAAGTTTTGTTTTTGTTTTAAGCTGTCATCTCTTATCCTGGAAGCCCAGAAGTCATTGAAGACTTTAGTTCCCATTGACCTCCCTGAGTCCGAACCGCACTGGAATCCCGAACATGCCCTTGCCTTACTTCTCACCTACTGGTGATGATCTGAGAATTGCTGTCAGTGGTCATTGTGATTTTAAAAAACACAAATGGTATGGTGCCTGAATGGCTCAGTCGGTTAAACGTCCGACTTTGGCTCAGGTCATGATCTCTTGGTTCCTGGGCTCAAGCCCTGCGTCGGGCTCTGTGCTGACAGCTCAGAGCCTGGAACTTACTTAGGATTCTGTGTCTCCCTCTCTCTCTGCCCCTCCCCCACTCACGCTCTGTGTTTCTGTCTGTCTCTCTCAAAAATAAATAAACATTAAAAAAACCCCACAAATGGTATACAACATCAGTGGAAAAAAAATCAAAACACCTCAAATCATTTCATCAAGCTTAACAAAAATATTTGTAACTAGTTTACTACTGTTTCTTCAGAGATTCTCAAATAATTAGTTGGAAAAAAGAATAAAAATGTTGGTTTGGTATGCTAATTTACAGCTCACATATTACATGTTGAAAATAACTCTGTCTTAGCAACTGAGTTAGCCAGATGTCCTCCCCAAAATATGAGACAGTATTTTAAATTTGAAAAATATATGCTGCTAAGTAATATATGCTGCTAAGTAAATGTTTTCTTCTACATTTCCTCAGCATTAATACACAAGAGCATGCATGTATATACACAATATACTTATAAAATCCTGTGTATTAATGTCTTCTAACTTCAAGGACAAATACAAGGAAAATCTATTGCAGTAAGACAAAATGGTCTCTATTCTTTGATCCCATTCTTTGTAATTTGTTGAGATTTTTTTCATGACCTGATGCATAATTATTTTAAAAAATGTACCATATATATGTGAAAATAATTTATAGAGTGTGTGTATATTTATATACAAATTTTCTATTTGGAGTGTGTGTATATATATATATATATATGTATATGTATATGTACACACACACACATATATATGTATTTGCAATTTTGTTGGTTCACCTGTCCTTCCTTTTTTTGGTTGTTTGTGGCAAATAGAAACACACAGATTGGCATTTAAAAATCCTTCGGTATGAAAGGACAGTTTAAAATTAAAAAAAAATTTGGTCCATTTTTTCTTTTGTATATTTCCAGGTTATGTTGTCATGTGATTATACATTTGTGATTTCTCTCAATTGGATTATATCTTATATTATTATGTAGGCCCATTCTATCTCCATGTAATGCTTTTACCATTAAATTGTTTTGCCTGATAATATCATTTTTTGTTTCATGCTTTGCATGACATCTTTTTTATTACATATTCAATGTACCTTTGTTTTAAGTTTGTTTCTTAGAAGCAGTAGCATGTAGCTTGATTTTTAAAATATAATCTGATAATCTAATAAATGAATTGAACTCAGTTCTTACTGCATGAAATATTTAGATGTATTTCTTACTGTGTGTATTTATCATGATTTCCCTTTGATTTTTTTTTCCTTTTCTGTCTTTGGATTATCAAGTTTTCTAAGCTTATATCCTTGTTTTTTTCTCTTCACCTTTAAGGTGTTAAAATGTAAACATTGTTAGAAAATTTATAGGTTAGTATACATGTTTGAAGGAAAATAATAAAAGCGTAAAAACATAGACATTTTAAATTATTTAATATTTTTGGGGGTGCCTGGGTGCCTCAGTCGGTTAAGAGTCTCACTCTTGGTTTTGGCTCAGGTCATAATCTCACAGTTCCTTTGGCTAGAGGCCCATGTCGGGCTCTGCAATGACAGGGTGGAGCTTGCTTGGGATTCCCTCTCTCCCTCTCTCTTTGCCTCTCCCCTGCTTGTGCTCTCTCTCTCTCTCTCTCAAAATAAATAAACACTTAAAAAAATAATTTAATGTTTCTATCCTTCTCCTGGGTGTTGGAAGAATATTTGTGTCCTTACAACCCACTGAATCCCCTTCCCCATCTTGCTGCCATTGTTAATTTTAGTTTTACCTTTAACTATCGATTGTTAAAATCTCAGTACTAAAAAATTTTTTTATGAATTTGTGTGCTTCTCTTTATTGTTTTCCACAGTTTACCTTCTGGGTTTCTTTCTCTTCCCAAGGCACCTTGTTATTTTTGCAAGGGTCTGTACATGGAAAAATCTCAGTCTGTATCACACTGCTTATATTAGGAGGGTTTAAAATTGTGGATGAACAGTTATTTCGCCTCAGCCCTGTTCTGTGCCCCAGGGGACTGCCCTCTGATTTCAGGTTGGATTCACCCAATGGAAGGCACAAGCAAGACAGCAGCATGTAGAATGACAGAGAGATTGGGGCATTTTTTTCTCTGACTCTTTCTTTTTTTTTTTTTTTTTTTAATTTTTTTTCAACGTTTTTTTATTTTATTTTTGGGACAGAGAGAGACAGAGCATGAACGGGGGAGGGGCAGAGAGAGAGGGAGACACAGAATCGGAAACAGGCTCCAGGCTCCGAGCCATCGGCCCAGAGCCTGACGCGGGGCTCGAACTCACGGACCGCGAGATCGTGACCTGGCTGAAGTCGGACGCTTAACCGACTGCGCCACTCAGGCGCCCCTCTCTGACTCTTTCTGCTTTGGTTCCAGGTTCTGGCAGAGGCTGCCTCCCTCTGATGTACAGCTATGATGAGTGGCCCCCTTCCCCCCCGCCCCCTGCTCTAGCCCAAATTGAGCAAGTAGTTCTGTCTCCCTTCCCTATATTCCTTCAGGCTCAATAGGGTAATGGCTTCCCACCATTACTGGTCTCTGGGTGCCTACAATTGTACACCAATTTTAATGTGTGGGTTTTTTTTTTTTTTTTTTTTTCTGATACCACCAAGCCATTCTAGGACACCAGCTTGGTGTCCCATAATTCAACTCAATTCTAATACTATCTACCCAGAGAGAGCATCGGATCCCACAGGTCAAGTGTTCAGTCCCACAAGACTGCCCTCCTCCCCCCATTTCAGATACCAATCACAAACCCAAGTTCTCACCTATACTTTTGACCAACTGGCCATAGATTAGAGGGTCCAAAGACCCACTCTCTGGTTTCAGTTAATTTGCTACAGTGGCTCACAGAACTCAGAAAAACATTTTGTTTAGTAGATTACCAGTTTATTATAAAAGAATGTAATTCAGGAAGAGCCAGATAGAAGGGATGCACAGGGCTGGATACAGGGAAAGAGTGTGGAGCTTCCATGACCTTGCCAGGTGCACCACTTTCCCCAAATCTCCAGGTGTTCACCAACCCAGACACTCTGTGAACACATCCTTTTGGGTTTTTATGACGCTTCATTACATAGGCATGCTTGATTAACTCATCGGTCATGGATGAACTGAATTCAATCTCTGGCCCCTCTACGCTACTTAGAGGTTCCTGGGTGGGATGGGAAGTTCCAGCCCACTAACCACAGAGTTGGCTCTCCTGGCAACAAGCCCCATCCTTAGGTTACTTCAGGGTTTTCCAAAAGTCACCATTAGCATAACAAAAGACACCTCTGAAGTACCCAACTTTTAGAAAATTCCAAGGGTTTTAGGGGCTAGAAACTGGGATGAAGACCAAATATGTATTTCTTATCAGAAATCATAACATCTTAGTGCCTCAGCGTTTTTGTTGTTTTCCCAGCCCTGCTCACATCTCTGTAAATCATCCCTTTATTATAGGTTTTTTAAAAAATCCAAGCTGAGTATGCCTTTTGTTTCCCTCTAGAACTCTGAATGATGTCTTCACCTATAATATCCTTCTTGTGGCATGAGAAAGGCCCTGTTTAAACAAACAAACAAGAAGACAACAACAAAAAGCAGGAAAACATAGGAGACTTTATGAATTAAAAAAGATTTATGACGTTTTGAATTTAATTCTATGTTTGAGACCAAAAAGGATGACTTTCAATGTTGCTGAATATTGTAAACAACAACAACAACAAAAACCCTATTAGCTCCTGGTTTGTTTCTCCTTCTGTTGGTAGTATTAAGGTTCTTGATATAATTTTAGAGTGATAGAACAAGAATTAAAGAATCTATTCTAATGATATAATAAAACCTTGCACAAAAATGTGTCAGGCATTCTTTAATTTGAAGTATTGGAAATATAAGCAATTTGTTAAGCAAACTACAGTCTATCCATAGTATAAAATTCTATTCTACCATTAAAAATCATCTAGAAAAATATTGAATGGAGTGGAAAAATGCTCACTAAAATTAAGGACAGAAGCAAGTTACAAAAGGTGCACAAAATTCCCACCTTTAATTTCAGTGGGCATATTTTCACGTCAATATGTTTTTTTTTAGGACATGATTTTCATGGCAGTGTTGTACTCTGTCATATGGATATGCCATAATTTATTATACGCAGAGAAGAAGCAAAGCATAATCTAAAAAGGTCAGAAGTGATTATATAGTTGGGATTTTAGAGTCTTTATATTTCACTGTAGAAATACAGAAAACAAATTGTTTAATAATTAGGAAAGAAACAGTAAATACAGTTTAAATTCTTCTACAAATGTAGCATTTAGTAAATGATCGGCATAGTGTCTTGAAATAAAGTCCTGGCTGTACCTAGAAAGGATGTTACAATATTGGGAGAAAGCAAGTGTTCTTACTCATTTGATGAACATATCCCATCTCTACTCTACTGAGTTATTCCAAAGAAATCAGAACTTACAGGAACAACAATCTTAAGAAGTTATGATTCTATAAAGTGCAACAAGCCCAAATGATTTTCTGAAAAATTGCAATTTCAGTGCATTGCAAATTATTTTTCCAATTTAAACTGTAGATGCAGCCAGAACTTCAATTAAGCTCAGAGTTTCTTAGTGAGGAAAATCAAATGTGCTGTCTTGGCTGAACAGCAGGCCGGGAAAGCATATCACCTTTCTTCCCCTACCCTGGTGGACTCCACTGGATGAGACAGCCACCATCACTTCCCTCTGTGAAACGCTACACTGGCGTTGCTATGCTCCTCAAAGCAGCTGTCAGGCACATACCATTCTCCTGAAACACTGCCCTTCAAGAGGGTGGAATTTCCCTGTGCCCTTGTTTTGTCTCCTCAAGCCCAGATCTCCAAGCACCCTTCAACGTCTTAGAGAACTCAGTGTGGCTTTAATTCTCTGTTGCTGTTGAATGGGATACAATTAATTTCTTGTGGAATAAAACTGATTTTTAATTTGCCACGAAACTCTAAATAAGCTCTTTTGGTGCTAAGTCCATAAATAAACTTTATCCCTGGGACAAGGAAGAAATAACTGAACCTCTTAGGATTGTAGCTTCCTGGCAAAAAAAAAAAACAACAAAAAAAACCCAAAAAAACCCAGAGTAATTAGCAAAGTAGACTCTGAAAGCAAATAAATGTAGCAAAAAACAGGGGTTTGAGTACCAATTCTGCAGCTTTCTAGGCTGGTAATTTGGGTTAGTTTGCAAAACACCCTAATGCCTCAGTTTCCTCGTCTGTGAAATGGGGATAATTCTAGTACCTCCCACATAGGGTTGTTTTGAAGATTAAGTGAGATGAAGATGTAAGGGTGACCAGTAGGCCTGGTTTGCCCAGGCCCGAGGAGTTTCTTGGGATGCAAGATTTTGAGTGCTAAGTTTGGGACATTCTGAGCAGCTTGGGATGGTTGGTCACCCTATAAAATGTCAGGTACTTTCACAATGCCTGGCATCAGTAAATGAGAGCCATTATTTCATGTATTATAAGTATCTTTGAGAACATTCCCATGGACATGTTTCCTACGCAGGTTAATTGGGCACATCCTGACTTTATCTTTTATAAAGAAACTAAAACATACAATTAAAACAATAAAAAGCTTCATCAGTGGCTCAGTATCACTGCCCATTTCTAAGGTCTGCTTGGTTATTCCTAAAATTCTACAACTCTATTTTTTTGCTTATGAAGCCAAATCTTTAAAAAACTTCACATTGCACTGTGAATTAGTATGCAAAAGTGTATTTTTCCAAAGGTACACCTATGGCAAGATAAAAAGCTTTGTCATTATAAGAAATGACCTGTAGAATAATCTTTTGAGTACAATGAATAAAAAGTCATTTAAGGCATATAAGTTTTTGGAGACAATATTCCCATCTGGAACATTTCTAGTTAAGATGGGAGACTGAGCATAGTTCTTTGTCTCTCTTACCTGTCAACCTTATTCAGTGACAAATTTCTTTTGTTCTTATTCACTGGCATTGCAGAGACTGGGGGGTGGGGTGAGGTGGGAGTGGGGGGTGCTTATCAGGTGTCCCCAGACTGTAACCAAATTCTGGCTGACCAAAAGCAGTTGGGGTCACATTGACAAATTAAGGAAAAGGGATGCAGGGCCTAGTCACTGTTTTCTAAATTTGTCTGGCTTTAAGAAATCACCCGACACTCTTATATGGATTTCCAGGTCTCTCCAATAGAGATTCTGAGTCAGGTGGAGGGTGAGGTGCCCTTGAATCTGTAATTGGTTGCTGTCCCCAGAGATGTTTATGATGGGGCAAACTGGAAATGGCTCTCCACCTATGCCTGGGTGCCTCTCAGCATTTAGTGCCCTGGAGCCAAGGACACTAAATATCACCCAGTGCTCGAGCCAACACACACAACACACAAAAGTAAAACACTGAAAACAGGATAACATTGCTTAGAATTTTAAATGGAACTCTATAGATCACTTAGACACTTGATTAATGTTTGTTAACTTAACAATATAGATATCCTAAGGAGCTAGACTGAATATAGGCTGATCTGGTCATTTTCCAGCAGATAACACCCTCTTTGAGGGAATAAGGGAGAACTGCTTCCATGCAGGTAATTATTTTAAGTGATTTAGTCCTGCTATTATTTTCTTCAAAGGTTACACAATACTATGTTTTAAATATAACACTAGGGAAAGACGTACACCGTTCTTTCCAGAATGGACATGCTAAAAGAAAAGAAATAACTATGTATGGAAAGATACGTTTTAACAAGTCTTATTCTTCATTTCCTTTCTCTTCACTGCTCATCAACATGGCATGCATAGTGCTTG
Organism: Neofelis nebulosa; assembly: GCF_028018385.1. Taxonomy (NCBI): domain Eukaryota; kingdom Metazoa; phylum Chordata; class Mammalia; order Carnivora; family Felidae; genus Neofelis; species Neofelis nebulosa. Next base: position 41,110,992 of record NC_080782.1, read on the forward strand.
TCCTTAGTTTCTATCTCTACTCTCTCTATGGTGGTTCCCAGATGTTTTTAACTAGTTCCTATATTGGTGAGGTGTCATTTGCCTTGGGTTCTATCTTATTTTGTTTTTCTTCTTGTATTCTCCTCTTCCATAAATGCCTTAATTTCCCCACTGTGTTTACTTTCTGCCCATCTGCTCCCCTTTCTTTCATTTTCTCTGTAGCATTTACTCCCTCCCAGTTTTTCACCTAGAGTCGCTGAATTACTCCTTGGCTCTTACAGGCCAGACGCCTGGTACAGGATGACCAACCGTCTCAGTTCTCTGTACAAAACCCACTCAGGCCCAGGACGACCAGGATAGTTGATCTCTCTACGTAACCAGTAACCTGGGGAAAGAATATATTGGTACTAAGTTTAGGGGAGGAGTAACTACACTAGGTAGTACCCAACTGTGTGGCTGCAGTTTTTAAATTATCAAGTGTTGGGAGAAAATGCAAATGCGAATAAAACATATAAAGATGTTAACCAATTATTGGCGAGATTCAGATGACCCGAAGGACCAGAGACAAGTATGTGAGTCAAGGAGACTTTGGAGATCGTGTGAGAGACTCAGTTGGGTCTTTAGAGCTACAGGCTGTGAGGTTTGTATACAGCCCAGAGTACTCTATGCCCTACTCCTGGAGAAAATAGGACACTCTTTGCACTGAGGAGTTTGAATTGAATAAAAACTATGGTACTCATAATGAAGTGTATTCCAGAGTAACTGACAACTCAGGAGGAGAGGCTAAGAGGGCAACAGCATGGCTCTCCCTGCTCCTGGGAAGCACTGTCAAGGCTGAGTCCCACCAGTCTGGATTGCAGGGTCTGGGAATTCCCAGTGCAAGTTCCATCAGGGGCTTAGCAGAGCCGTAAGATTTTCTGTGGCTCCTTCTAGTCCTCCTAATTACACAAGTAAGGGGCTACAACTCCTGACCAAAACAAGCTTCACCACATCTTTCTACTATTAAAAGTACTGTTCCTTTTTTATCTTCAGATTGTGTTCGATTGTGCCAGTATCTTGGTAGAAGGCCATACTAAAATGCAGCTAATCTCTGCTAAGATTTTAACTGATGACTTGAGGTATTATTTTATTTTTAGGAGCCATATGAAGAATAAGTTGGTCATCCCTTCACTTCCCCTGTGAGAGAGGATTCCTGCTTCCAGGCACACACAATGCCTGTTTGACAAATTAACTTAGACCATTCTGAATACATGATTAATTCTTTTAGAATTCATTCATTCTTGTGGAAAGCATAGAACTGTGGTATTATTAACGGATGAAGGAAGTGGAATTCAGGACTCTAACACAGTTATGTGGGAAGTCAGACTACACCATCCTTCCTGGCTTTCATTTGGGAAACTGCTGACTGAACATTTGCTACGTACTGGGCACTATATTCGGTGTTGCAGATACAACAATGGAAGCACTAGAATTATTGACCTCAAGGCACTTACACGAAGGTTTTTTAAAAGTTACATACATATGAACAAAGAGCTTTAATAAGGGTTACAGATATTAGTGTAGAAGCATATTCAGGTTACAAGGTAGGTACAAAGAAGGGCATGGTCGGTTCTACCTGGGCTGAGGGGTGTGGCTGTGGTCACTTTATGATCTAGTCTACTAGCTCTGGAGGATAAGGATGAGGATTGTTTTATGACCTGTGTATCTCTAATGCCTTGCATATAGTAGGTGCTCAGTAAGTAGTTTTTTTTTTTTAAATTTTAACGTTTATTTATTTTTGAGACAGAGAGAGACAGAGCATGAACAGGGGAGGGGCAGAGAGAGAGGGAGACACAGAATCTGAAACAGGCTCCAGGCTCTGAGCAGTCAGCACAGAGCCCGACGCGGGGCTCAAACTCACAGACCGTGAGATCATGACCTGAGCCGAAGTTGGACGCTTAACCAACCGAGCCACCCAGGCGCCCCTAAGTAGTTTTTAAATGAACAACAGATGGTGTTGCCATAGAGCATGGGGGGTGTGAAGCAGTGTAAGTAGTTTAGCCCAAGGGTTCGAGGTCCTACATGATTGGGCTCCTGCCTGCCTCTCCTGCTGTGTCTCCCATGCGCTGCTCCCCTTCTGTCTTGCTGAGGAGTTTGAGCTTTAGCCTGAAGGCAGTGGGGGCCCACAGGGGAGTCTTAAGCAGGGCTGTGACATAATTAGCCTGGTGTTTTAGAAAGAGAACTCTGGCTGCAGTGTGAAGGACGGATAAGAAAAGGATGACTTAAGCTGGGAAGATCATCATCAGTGGTAGTAGTTCACGTGGGATAATAGACAGGATAATCGCCTGGTAAATTTTCAGGGCCAACTCCAAACCATTTGAATCAGAATCTCTGGAGATGGGATCCAGATGTCAGAGGTTTCTAAATTGTCCTGGTGATTCCAATGAGAAACCAAAGTTCAGAATCACTAGCGCAAGTTTAGATAGTTGCAGAATGAAAAAAGGAGGGGGGCATAGATACACGGCTGTTAGATGTAGAGGAAGCATAATTAGTTAACAGAGCAGAAGCAATGAAGATAGAGAAGGAATTGAATTACTCACAGGTTGTGGTTGGAGTCATGGAAATTAGGAGATAGAGTGACCAAACTTTCCCATTTGCCAAGGAGTATCATGGTTTTATACTGAAACAGGTCCCTTATCCCTGGGGAACTGATCACCCTACAGGGAAACATCACCATCCAAGATAGGCAGTGAAGGATCAGAGTGCGGCTGGGGGGAAAGATGATTAATGTTAAACACGGGTAACAGCTGCTGAGTATTGGTGACTAACACAGACCTAAAGCTCACAGCTGAGGATCAAGTGGACTAAAGACCCCACATTCTAAATTGCTAGGAAGACAGCTGTTGAGCCTTCTATCCCTCAACAGGGCCTAAGAGGAACCAGGAAGCAGAACCAGCACCACCACCTCATACCCTACTATGAGGTCAAAAGGGAGAAGGCTGTTGCCTTTTGTGGAAGTGCACCACTCATGTAGAACTGTTTATTCCCCAAACAAGGGCAGGGGTGGGTCTGGGTTGCTTCTTCTCCTCGAAGTCAAGGGAGGGAGCTACCAACAGGACTGCTCATAGGTTTGGGGGTTTCAGTCCCTGTCTGGATAGTTATGGGGTGCTAGGCTCACTGTCCAGTTCCTGTGCTACCAGGGTAGAGGATAAGAGGATAAGGATATTGGAAGAGATGGCATAGAGGGGGGACTGCAGGGGCAAGACTGTCCCCACTCAAAGCCCAAGAGATTTGGAAGATGGATCATACATAATCCTGAAGACCTAGGAGTTGGCTGGGGTGAGTAGATCATATTTAGAGCTCTGGTTTTATTTGGGAAAGCACAGTATTGGGTGAAAAGGGGTACATATCAGAGGAATAGGACACCGGGCTGCCAGCTCGGGAGCTGGGGCTGAAATTGAGAATGAATCCCTTTCATAAGGGGCCCCTAGTACCTTGAGCTGCTTCTTGGGAGCAAATCACTTGTCAGATGACATTGTCAGTCTCCATCTGTCCACACTGAGCACAAGGACAATGAGCTGGGTCCCACAGGGCACTACTCCCTTTCTTATCCCTCCTCCCTAGCCATTATCTGTAAGGTATGTGATGGAATAACACTGGTAGGTGTGTGTGAGCTGGACCACATCCACACCCCCATTTTGCTGTAGGGATTAGGACAGGAGGTGGGACAGAAGACAGCCATTAACTGCGTATGAAAATAGAGGTTTGAAACAAATCACTGGATCTTGAAGATGGAAAGTCATTGTTTTAACAGCCATCAGTAACTCTTCTAAAAACTGAGAGTGACTGAAAAGTTATAGCATTGGGCTAAAATCATTAAGGAAGTCCACATTCTACGGAAGAGGGGATTTTGACACAGCAGTTATTGCCATGGCATGAACAACCTTATGGAACAGCTTAGGTAGTGAGAAACTGAAGCCTTCTACCAACAGCGAAGTGGATGCTCCAGGCACCTCAGAGGACCATGGCCCTAGTGGACAGCTTGCCTACGACCTCATGGGAAATCCTGACAGATCCTGGAACCTCCAGTCACCTGATCTGCTATGACCTGGATCTTGCTTCTGTCAAACATGACTTCTGTTGCCTTGAATAAGAAAGGATAAATCTCAGGCCCAAGAGAGAGGCCCAAGGCCTTGGAAAGTTGGGAAACAAAACAGACTATAGTTGGGTCTGTCTCCTGTGCGTGCCTGAGTCTACTTCTTCCACCAATACTGTGATACCCCTGCTCTGCATGGCAGGCTGTGCTTCTACAGACAGATTTAAAAATCCTTAGATGCTGTCACTCTCTTTCAGAGGCTTTTAGTTAATGGAATTAACTAGCTTATTTATCACTGGAATAGGGGGTAATTTAAAAAACAAACCTACATTAACTCATTTGGGGAGGACAGCTGCTCCAAGATTCCAGAGGAGAAGGGGAATTAAAAATCTGATGCAAGTCTAAGATATTTCTTTGCTGAAAGTTGCCCGATGTCTAACTCAATTGAAATGAGTGTTTGGAATATATGTGAAATTAATATAAAGTTTCCAAGTTTCCAAGTTTTTTTTTTTTCTAGATTTTTTTTAGCTCTATGACTTTCCATTGAACAAACTTAATATAGAAAGGCTTGGTAGGCTAAGGTTACAGAACAAACATAAGTCTTAGTCCTGTATCTCACAGATAGATAGTATGTGCTCTTTATTCATATCCTTGAAGATTAAGGTTTAAGTAGTTTCATCTTGGGGATGTGTTTCATACAGGGTGAATCTGGATGCCTTTTTCTATATATAATTGGTACCATCAGGACTGAAATTTTCCATTTCCTCATATGAAAATAATAGAAGCTGCTTAGTAAACAGATCCTAGACCAGGAAATGTACGGGTATTATAATGAATAATTCTAAGCTCATTATGATCTTAATTAACAGGTGAAGACTCAGGACAATACTGGAACTGATATTAACCCTGATAGCATAAAGTGCAGGCCTGATCGATTTCTATGGAGTCATTATTTAGTATATGGGATAAATTTAATGCAAATCACTGCTAAATATAGCCATGTTTGTGGAAAAATGAATTATAGCACAATTTCATACCAGAAATAATACTATCAAGATCCATCGATGTTACATGTAAAAATGGCCCCTTTCCTAGGCATAAACACTTATGTCAGGATCACCCAAAAAAATTAGTTGATGACAGTCACCCACAGGCCTAAGGTATAAATATAGTTCCTTTATGAACTAAACCATCTTGTTATATCTGGCCCTTAAATTATTACACCACATTTAAGCAAACAGGGTGGGGACTAATCAGATTAAGTGGAATTTAAAAAAAGCAATCTAGCTAGCTGTTTTGTTGGACTCTATTTAGCTGTAAATGACATTCAGAGTTGTTGCTGGTATTTATCCTACACTCCTTATAATGTCCCATCATCAAACTGAACTGCCAAATGCTCTATTAGATGGAATAACTTCTTTGGGCCTCTGGTCAGGATATCAGTTACTGGCATTATGGAAATTTTCTTTATTTTATTCAATCCTAGTCTGGGTTCACAGCTTAAATTAAGTCCTTGTTGTGCAACTGTGTGACCATGGGGAAGGTATATGACTTTCCTGATCTCCAATTACCTCACCTGTGAAATAAGGCTAATGCTGTGTAATTCACAGGTAATATACCTAAAGCACCTGGCACAGAATGGTGCCTGTAGTAGGCACTGAAGGAACAGTGGTCACCATCAAATAAAGCATGTCAGCAGGTTTGATTTGAAATTTATTTCTACTTTAGATGACTTCACGATAATAAACCTGCAACAGAATGTTAGTTCCTTTCACGCCTCGCCTCCTTAAACACACAGGAAACAAAGCAAAACACTTAGGGATACAAGACTAGATAGTGTCCTCTAGTGGTACACAGGCAAAATACATGAAGGCTATTTTCTATCCTTCCTTCCTTCCTTCCTTCCTTCCTTCCTTCCTTCCTTCCTTCCTTCCTTCCTTCCTTCGGATTCAGACTGCAATTGATCATGGAAATACAATGTAAAGCTATAAGGTGAAATATAATTAATATTTGGAAAGCATTTTAACTTTCACATCGTCCTGTACCACAATAAAGAAAAACCTCCTTGTCTATTAAAATACAAATTATAGTTTAATCATGTGAGCAATAAAGTCATAGAGCCAGAAACTATTTCTTTTTCAATCAAGTGTGAGCCTCTTTGATTCATTTTTGCACTCCTGATCAAGTATTACATAAAGAAATTATGTCAGTAGTTCAGTGGAATGAATTCAGAGTTCCTTCCAAGTTCATGTAGTAGTACATAATTTGGTTATTTCACAGGATTTCTGATAGTTTAGAAAAAAGTAAATGTGCCATAGAACCTTCTCCAGTGATTCCAAGTATTAGATGTCAGTCACCATCCCTTAACTTGCTATTATCAGAGCTGTTCCCAACCAGCTCTGATCTCTCACAATCCCCATTTCTACCAACACTATTGCCCTTGAAATTCAATCACAGCAGTATCAGATAGTGATTAAAAGCATGAATTCTGAAGCCCAACTGGTATAAATTCCAGATTTACCACTTATTGACACTGTGAACTCTATGCCTCAGTTTCTTCATCTATGAAACATGAGTGTTAATACCAGCTACTTTGTAGGGTTGTTATAAGGACTGATTAAGCTCATATATGGAAAGTGATTAGAACACAGCCTGAACTTATTATTAGTGAATAGCTGTTATGTGCACATCTTTCTCAGTAGTACAGAGATTGCATGAGAGGCTTAAGATATAGGTCCTGCCCTCAAAGAGTTTAACAGTTTGCATCAAAAGTCCTTGCGGGATTGGTGGTAGGGGGTGTTTTATCCCACTTCTTGGTTTGTAGGAGGAGGACTTTTCCTTGAATATACCCCTGGCATTCACATGCTTGTCGTCTGTGGTAGAGGTGGGCTGATTTCCCTGGAGTGGAGTAGCTTTGGGGGCAACTACATGAGGAAAAGATACATTTCCCTATGCAGTCAGAGGCCCACTGGACCATCACTCAATAGTATATCCTACAATTCAGCTCAGCCAAAAATAAAGGTGATAATGTGGGCTCTACCTGCAAACTTCTTGGTATAGTTCTTCATTTATTGAGAACTCAGTTTGAAAAGCAGAGAGCTATTTATTGAGGGGACCCCTGGAAACCCCAACAGAACACACTGACTCACAAAAACAATTCACTGCTAATTTGTATGGTGTGGACCTACCATACAAATGTTTTCAGAAAGGAGAGTTTGGAGTAGGCTGGAGCAATGGGAGAGACTTTCACAGAAGTGGGACTCAGGCTGGTTCTCAGAGGATGGGACTGAATTTGGATGAGGGGAGGGAGGAAAAGGAATCCTGTAAACAGAGCAGTTCTTTTCTCAGACTTAACAGGAGTCTGTACTTCTGTGCAATTGGAATAAGACATAAAATACTGGGTAAAATCAGAAAGTCGTATTTCTGCTTGATAACTACATGGTGATACAGCCAAGCTATGGCAAAGAATAGGTGGCAAAGAAGTTCCTCGCCACCTAGTTTTCCAATCACATGTGACCTGTCAGGAATGTTCTAAGTACACGTGTTAGGACGCTTACTCTTTACAACAACCTTATGATAGAGATAGTATTATTTCTCCCAGCTGAGGACACCAAAGCATAGAGAGGGGCAATTTGTCCAAGGTCTGTAAGAGCTAGAACAGGGGTTTGAAACCAGGCAGTCTGATCCTGGACTTCATGCTGTCACATCATTCTGCTTTGTGATTTCTCAGTCCAAGAGACAGGGTTGTGGTGGTCCTTCCTTGTGAAGGGGCTCAGAGAAGAGACCAGCCTGATCAGAGTGAAGGTTGGGATTTTGGAGGCTGTAAGTTGAGCTTAGAGGTAGGTGGGGCTGGTAAATGGGGGTTTTGAAAAGCCAGGCACAGAGGTTTGGAGGTGGAGACTAAAAGAAAAGATTAATCCTATCATGCTCCTGCTCAAGGACAATTCTATATTGCTCATTGTATGAAGTCCAAAGATTTCAAGGGTTTCAGTTTGGGGGAATGGACACTGTGTGAATATGAGGAGATGGGAGAATGAAAAAACAGCTTGATCCTTTATGCCTTGGCTGGGCCACGGGTGGGCAGGTCACGGCAACACGTGTTCTCATCCTTTCTTTCCAAGGGCCCGCCTAGAAAACATTCAAGGCTGGAGGTATGAATCTGAGACTTTATACATATACCTAAGAGCTGAAACCATGAGATGTGAAGCTTCCTGACAAAAAGATGACAAGTAAGTAAAAGAAATATTGATGGAAGAGGGAACGTGGGCAACACAGTGCTGTGAATGGTAACACAATTAAAGAAGTTCTGGTCAGCTGGTTCAAAGAGGTGGTACAAAGCCAGGAAATTTAACAGTGAGCTTGAAAACAATGAAGAGAGGAAATGAAGCTTGGCTTCTTCCCTTACAACACTGTTGCATCAGGTAAAGAGAAGGATGTCTGGTTAATGTTAGCCCATGTTATCATATGTGTATACTCTTTCCTATATGAAGGGCATGGTTATATTATTGAGAAGATATTTGATCAGTCCAGTCCTCCCCAGGAAAGCAGAAACCATGATGACCACTTGAAACAGGTGATTTAATGCGTGCAATATTTAATGCAGATGATGGAGGAGAGGAGGACAAACAGGGGCCAGTGAGGCAACCCAGAGATTAGGCAGGCGAGAATTCTACCACTGGACGACCAAGGCTGCAACCCAGAGATTAGGAAGCCACTTCTATTCCAAGTCTAGAGGGTCAAGAGGAAGAGGCAGTGTTGCTAGAAGTCAGAGGCCAGTTTTACCCACAGACCTTGGTAATGGTGGGCTTGTTGGGGGGGAGAGCCGGATGATGAAGAGCAGCAGGTGAACAGAGATGGGGAGATACTCTGGTTTTTCTCTTCTTCCCACTCAACTCCCTCTGCCACATCCAGTGGCCAAGCGCCGTTGGACATTAGCTGACTGGGGAGCCAGGAAAATGCAGCCATCAGAGGTCAGGCCCCAGGATACAGAGCAAAGCAGGGAGCCTGGCAAGAGGGCACATGAGGACAAACATGTCCCGGACCTGCATGGTGCTCTTGTAATGTTTGGTCTGACGTGGGGATGATCTCCTCATACAGAGGAGCTAATGCCCACCTGGGTGAAGTCACTGTTCCTCTGGACAGTCACCAGAGTCCTGTCACCCGTCTTCCCCTACCAGAATCCAATTAGATTCATTCTTCAGCCTCAGTTATAGAACAGTCAAGTTGTGCAATGGTGGTTCTCATGGTAGGCACATAGTTTCTTCTGCATGTTAAGAGGCCTCTAGAGCTAGAGTGAAGGGTGATGGAGAAAAGCCCATGAGAACCTCCCATCCCCTGCCTTCAGAAGCTGTGAGGGAGTTGCTCTGCTCTGAGACAGGCAGGAGAATGGCACCCAACCTGGGGTGCTGGAGGCTTAAGAGTTACGGTAGGAACAGGGACCTGCACCTCGTAAGCTGAAGGGTTTGTTTCATTTGCCTTCTCTTGTGTTTTCTTTCACTATTGTGGTAAAGTAAAAAGACACTTGAACCTCCTCATGTGGCGCTGGTGTTAAGGAGATTCATGATGAGTGGGGTGGGTGGTGGATTTCCGTCCAAACTTGTGCCATAGCTCTAGAGAGGCAGTAGGTGCCTGGGGCCAGTGTTGGTGGGAAGACTGACATGACAGAAGCCCAAGAATAAAATGACATCCAGAAGAGAAGCTCCCTCTGGAAGTAGCTGGTTATGTGCCCTGACTATATAACCCTAACACTAAAGCTTAGTGGTTTGTGGGTTTCATAGCTAGTAGTTACTGAGCACTGTCCAATGTCATGTACCATTATAAACACTTTGCCTGTATTAATTACTTTAATCCTAATAACAACCCTCTGAGGTAGGTGCACATGACAGATATGGAAAGGAGGCTTAAAGGTTCAGCAATTTACCCTAGAGAAACTATAGAGCCAGGATTTGAATTCAGGCAGGGTTTCTCCAGAGCCTGCATAATTAACCAATACAGGGGAATCTGAGTACCTTAGAAAGCAGAAAAGAAGATGTCTGAGGGAAAAGAGACAGAGAAGCTTCTGGAAAGGGTAGAACGTAAGGGGGAAGTTTTAGGAGAAGATGGGAATGACTGGAGGGGAGAGAACAAGTGACTGATTAGGGGAAAGTTTATGTGCCATTCCAGATTACATCAGCCAAGCATGGAAATCTGTGCGAGGATATGGAAACCATCATCATACAGGCTGTGTCTAATGATTCCAACCCATAGATTCCTTGTCTACCGTTGTTTAGTGCTTCTGTTGGTCCTTATTCATGGTCTTGTCTCCTCATATTTCTGGCTATCATTGAATGTTGGGGTTGTACTTGAAAATAGTTTATAGAAATATTTTGAAGCTGAGACTTCTATGAATCATCCTCAGAAATGTTTGCTTCTGAGCGGTGCTGGGTATCTGGGATCATCATAACTTAAGTTCAAGCCTTGAGGTTTTGTGAACCACCAGATGATGATAAGCCAAGCCTTGTATGAGCTGGTTTATTTATGATTTACACTTTCTCCTATGGCTGTGGGAGGCCTTTTGGGTCTCAGGCTAAAGCAAAGGATTACTTACCATGGAGAAAGTGTTATAAAAATAATGAGAGAGCAATTAACGGATTGCTATGAATTCCTGAGTTGATTCTGTATTTCCTCTCTCAGATCTCTCTCTGCTCCTATCAGTAATGGTGATTCTGGGCTACTGATTGATGCCGGTGGCATGGCAAAAGGTCAGGGTGGGGAGCACAGTCAGTAAACTGGAGAGACAGGAGTATAGAAATGGTTGAATGGAGGGGCACCTGGGTGGCTCAGTCGGTTAAGCGTCTGACTTTGCCTCAAGTCATGATCTCATGGTTCGGTGTGTGAGTTCAAGCCCTGCGTTGGGCTCTGTGCTGACAGCTCAGAGTCTGGAGCCTGCTTCAGATTCTGTGTCTCCCCCCACCCCCTTTCTGCCCCTCCTCTGCTTGCACTCTGTCTCTCTCAAAAATAAACAAACATTAAAAAAAGGGACACCTGTGTGGCTCAGTTGGTTTAAGTGTCCGACTTCAGCTCAGGTCATGATCTCGCAGTCCATGGGTTCGAGTCCCACATCGGGCTCTGTGCTGACAGCTCAGAGCCTGGAGCTTGCTTCAGATTCTGTGTCTCCCTCACTCTTTGTCCCTCCCCCACTCATGCTCTGTCTCTGTCTCTCAAAAATGAATAAATGTTAAAAAAAAAATGGTTGAGTGGAAATTCAGTGGTGAGCTTTTAGAAAGGCCCCGAACAGTCTAGCCTTACTCTCTCAGCTTACAAAAACAAAATTCATAATGACAGTGTCATAAACTATGATGTTCTCTCATATCATGAAGAAACAATGAGGATGAAGAGAAGGCTTCAGGGGGGCCCCACTCGGGCACAAAAGGGCCTGGGCCAGTGGGCTCCCTGGCCTTGTTTTTCTTGATATATCTATCTCTTGGCTGCTAACGGGTCTCCCAGAAGCTGATAAGGGCAAACTGAATACCATGACTCAACAGTGTCAGGGGCAGAGATGTTCAGGATCTAGGATATGACTTCATCTTATTTCTAAGCTAATAAATTAGCCTGTTACTGTTTCATGAATGCTGGCAGAAGACATCTACTTATACTTCAGAGAGAAAAGACTTTAATACTCAGGGCACAGCAAACAGCATCACCACCAGCACATTTGCATTGGTTCCTCTTGTTCCCCACCTCCACCAAATCCCACAGGGGCAATCCAGCAGGGCCCAGATGGCCACCTGCACATGCAGTGAACTGCATTACAGCAGAGGACACTGAGCTTGGGTAACCCATTGTTTTATAGCCAGCAGTAAACAGCCTCCCCTTTGTCCCAGAGGGAGACCTTACCTCATGCCTCAAGGTTGCTCTCTGCAAACACATCCTGACAAATGGCCTAGATAAAGTGTGGCCAGGGCCTTAGGGCCTTGGTTTCTTGACATACCAAGCAAGTATGTGCAGGGATGTCCAGGGCTCATGGTAGATTACCTTTCCAACAGAGCTGGTGGAGAGGGATTACCTAAAATGTGCATAATCTAAAAAAAACTATTATTTTCTGTTGTATTCTCTAAATTTGGGTCACCCAGACTGGGTCAAAGCCCCAACTGTTTGGATTCTGCTATGTGGTCCCAGTCTGTCTATCTAGCTCACTTACTCTACTATTCTCTCCTGAAGCTTTTCTCCTCATTTTAATCAGTTGTGCTTGTTTTCAATTATGTTCTTTCATATGCTCTGCTTATTTAGAAAGCAGCACACACAGTGGAATGATTGCTGATTTTAGCATTAACAAATCTGTGTTTAGGTCCAAAGTTTACCACTTGTCAAGAGACCAACACACCCATCAGGCCACTCAGGTAGTAAAGGTGGGATACCATAGTACCTCCCGTTTGTTTAGTGAGTTACACTTCAAGATTGCCATTTTGAAAGTCAAATTTCTCCTTATCCCTCTGCTCTCTTTATCTCACTTATAGACACTGTCTATCCATCCAGATTCTCCATCTTCATGCCTCGGTGTCACCAAGGCTTGCCAGTTTTATCTACTATTATTCTCTTCACCCTTTTCTCTCCCTGCAGACATTGTTTACCTTAATCATGTTTCACGTGGAATCATTCAATAGTTTCCTCAGGCTTGCCACTTTCAATGGATCTGTCTTACATTGACTGATCCTTTCATGTCCCTCATTGCAAACACCTCCCATCCTCATACAGCACGGTTTCCTTATAGCATGCGTTCCCCTTCACTCCTTCTACACCTCACCTTGTATTATTTTACATACAACATTCCTGATTTCCTGTATTTCTCAGCACCCACCATGGTGTTTTATATCTTTGTGCTTCTGATGTTTTCTCTGCCTCAAATACTAATCCTCTCTTTGACTAAGCCCTTTTCCTTTAAAAACTCAGGTCTTGTAATAGACAAGGACATGATACAAGAAAAGGAAATCAGAAGTATAATATTGGAAAGGATATTGTCATCCAGGAAAACCCAAAAGAAACAACAGAAAAATTACTACCAGCAGTACGACAGTTCCATAAGGTAGCATGGTCAAGATTGTACCCAGGAACGTCTATCAAATGGGGAATGGGGCATTTCAATAAATTACGGTACATCCATATAATGTGATGTTATGGTGCTGTAAGAAAGAATGAGGATACTAAACTCTGACACGGAAGTAGTTCTAAGATACACCATTAAATTTAAAAAACAAGGGGCAGAGCAATGTGTATAGTGTGCCTATCTGTGTAATGAAGGAGGAGGGATAAACATGTTTGTGTAAGGGAACTCTTGAATAACAGCAAAGTACTACAAAAGTTTTTGTTTTTGGATAGGGATAGTGAAGAGGATTGGGAGTAGAGAGTATGGGAGAGTCAGTATGGGAGCAAGACTTACTGTATACTCTATGTTGTTCAGTTTTGAGTCCTGTGAATTTGATACCTATGCAAAAGACATACACCAAAAACAAAAGAAAAAACAAAACCTCAGCCATCACCTCTACTCTTCTGTCTCCTTCAGATGAGAGGAAGCCCAGAGTGGTGGCCAGAAACCGAGACTTGGCACCAGGCCGACCTGCACTTACCAGCTTTTTGACCTTGGGAAAATCATTCTCCTCCTTTATAATTTGGGAATGACAATTCTCAAAACAACCTTTCTGAGTGAATATTAAGTATGATAATGTTTGTAATATAACTAACACAGTGACTTACATAAAATCAGCACCTGGTATTTTATATGTATACACACACACACACACACACACACACACATATAAGTATACACATATATATCTGTCTATATTAACATATGCACTTGCATATATATCTACACATATGTGCATTTGACTAACACACTGTACTGAAATGATCAAATGATCTGTTTGTGTCTATTTCTCTCCACATCAACTCTCCTTGTCCCCATCCCCATAGGCTTCTATGATTTATTAATATTTTTATCTCTGGTACAGGCACATTTAAGTGATCAAGAAATATTTGTTAAATTGTTGGTGAACTAAGCGTGGCCAGTTCTTAAGACTCTCTGAACACAGGGAAAAAAATCAATAGAAATATCCTGAAAATTTTCAGTCAAGTCATACTAACCGCTACGGTTGGTATTATTGCAACTTTCTTCTCTCCCTATACCTTGCCCCTCCATGAAGACCAGAAAAGTATTTATAGACCAGTCGGAGCCAGAGATGGAGATTCTTTTCTATCATAGGTTCTCATCAGAACCAGTTGAGGGTTGAATGAAGGACAAATGCTGTGCCTGAGTTGCCCTTCTCAGTGCTCCCCCCAGCAAGCAGCTCCTCCAAGTACTTACACTTAAAAAACTTCAGATCCAGACCACACTTCAATTCGCTGATCCCCTTGGCTTAAAATTTATAGAAGCCCAGATTCCAATAAACAGCACAAACAGGCAATGCACAAACAGGAATTCTTTGAATTCCTCTAAAAAGAAAAACTGCAGTTTAGTTAGGCAGGTCTGTGCCCCCTTTTCCTGCCAGTAGGAGTTTGGCTTACCATTGAAGCTGGGTCCCCTGAGAGTCCGCTGGGGTACAGGAAAGCCTGACTAGCTCACTGGGGCTAGTCTCTTGCTCCTGAGAGTTCAGCTTTAACAGTCCACCTGGCAGTGCAAATATCCTTTCCTTCTAGACACAGAAATGACACGGTGTTATGTCTTCTGCCGGCTCCCAACCCGTCCTGCCTCATTGCATCAAAGCATGAAGCTTAAGCCTCTTATGTGCTTCCCAGGATAACAATGTTGTTTAAAAAAATATTTCAGGTTGGTAATTTTTCTGCATGTCTGATTTAGCCACCAGACTCATCTCCAGATATTTAATATAGAAACATGAATTTATAGAATTTGTATAAATTTATATATGAATATAAATTTATTTGTATAAATTTATATATGAATATAAATTTATAAAGACCCTCTACGTATCCTATTTCATATATTAAAAGGACTCTTTCCTATTGAATTTATTCACAAGATTTCCTAAAAAGAAAACTGTCCTTGTTCACTTAAAATAGTTTATTTATCTGAATCTTATTTTTTTTTATTTATCCGCTATAAAACCAGTATCTTTGAAGTAAGTGTACGTGTGTAGTACCCTAGATTAAATGAATCTAATATATGCTTTTTCCTTTTAAAATTCTTCTCTAGGTATAGTTCTGAGTCAGGTTAGACATAATGGCATTTAGTGGCTCTGTAGATCTTTAAGCAAATTTGTTAATGTCAGTATTGTCTCTGCCACTGAAAAGCCATCTGATCCATTCTGCTACACCCCCCCCCCCGATTTTTATAAACATGTTCTCTCAGCTGGGTCAATATGCATAGAATGGGATGGGGAAAATATTTAGTGCTAAGCAGCCTGCCTTCTCTTATTATGACAGGGGACATTTAAATGACATTTGTCATTTTAAGGGAGCAGTTTTTCTCCAAAGGAGGAGCTGGTCCAAAGCTGCTCTGGGGAAAATCAATTATACTACCTTGAATGGAAATGGGCATTTCTCCTCCAGATGTCTGTTGTGCTGTGGTCTGACCTCCTTGAAGATCTTCAAGCATTTCCAGGAGAAATACAGTTCATGCAACGCAGCATCACTTCTCAGAGCTCAGTTGTTTTCTCCAGCAAGGATTAAGGCAGGTAAGAAGTAACTTGGACTTTCAAAATCAGTGTTGCAAACTGGAAGCCAATAGTGCAAATGTTGCCTTCAGACACATGTCATTTGACTCACACAATATTTTAAAAATCAGGACATTTTTACATACAAATGAAGATTAGTTGCTTCTTAGAAAAATCAAGCCATATGGCAATATAGGGCCTGTATTCTGGCATGTCACCAAGGGGCAGGGGCCCAGTCTTTGTCCTCTTTAGATGAGGTGCACTCTCCTCAGGTCACTACAGGCCCCTGACTCCCCACCCCTCTGGACCCCTCCACTAGGCCTGTTTACATGACTTGCCTGTCCCATGCAGGCATTTGAATTGATGACTTCTTACTTAAAATGTTATCTATAGCTCATATTAAAGCATCGATCTCTTATGTTTACTTTTTTAATGTTTATTTATTTTTGAGAGAGTGTGTGCAAGTGGGGTGGGGTAGAGGGCAGAGAGAGAGAGAGAGAGAGAGAGAGAGAGAGAGAGAGAGAATCCCAAGCAGGCTCCATGCTGTCAGCTCAGAGCCCCACACAGGTCTTGAGCTCACGAACCAAACAGTTAGATCATGACCTGATAGGAAATTAAGAGTTGGACGTCTGGGGTGCCTGTGTGGCTTAGTCGGTTGGGCATCCAACTTCGGCTCGGGTCATGGTCTCACGGTTCGTGGGTTTGAGCCCCACATTGGGCTCTGTTCTGACAGCTCAGAGCCTGGAGCCTGCTTCAGATTCTGTGCCACCCTCTCTCTCTGCTCCTCTCCCATATTCTCTCTCTCTCAAAAATAAATAAACATTAAAAAATTAAAATAAAAAAAAAGAATTGGACACCTAACCCACTGAGTCACCCAGGTACCCCTCTCTCATGTTTAAATAATAGGTCTGCTTTTTACCCAGCCCATGTAGATTAGATTGCTAGATTATCCTTACAGAAATCTAATTTGTAATTAGCAATACTCTCCTAAATTGCTATGTTGATTAAGTTCTTAGTGTGATAAATGTTCTATAATGTACATATTATTTCTCTTCCAAGTCACTCCCTGTCTTAGACACTAGTATGTTTTGATAGGTGTCTTTGAGGAGTTGTCACTATATTGTGAAAATCAGTATTTAGTAAAATTTCACTTAGGTTTTTTTTTTTGTTATTCTTTTAGGTTTGCTTGTTGATTTACTTCTTTGAATTTTATTTTATTTTTAATGACTTATTTTTAAAATATTTTTATTCATTTTTGAGAGAGAGGGAAGGGGAGGGGCAGAGAGTGAGGGAAACACAGAATCAGAAACAGGCTCCAGGCTCCGAAAGCTTTCAGCACAGAGCCCAACACGGGGCTTGAGAACCTTGAGATCATGACCGGAGCCTATGTTGGAGGCTTAACTGATGGAGCCACCCAGGTGCCCCCACTTCTTTGACTTTTAGATTCTGCTGTAATCTCTGACCTCCAGGCATGGTGAATGAATGGAGTTCTGATATGTTAATGAGATAAAGGTCTCATTAGAATTAATCAGAGAAAGACAGGCACAGAGAGAGACAGGCTGCAGAGAGAGCCAGCATTATCAGCAATAAGGGAAGTAAGGGTTCTCTCAGAGCACTAGGTTCTTTCCCTGGAGTAACAGAATGCTTCCCTTCCCGCCCCTCTTCCTAATCTCCTACATTTTAACTTTACAAATGACTTTTTTTTTTTTAACTAAAGGAAAAAAAACCCAGCAGATTCTTTCCACTGCCACATCTAGGAACTAAAAATTACCATGTTTATCTGGAAACACATCCTTCAATTCTTCTCCTAAAGTTGGCTACTGTTCATGTTTATATTTCCTACAGCTACTACACATCTTATTACTTCCAACATGAAATATTTGAGTATCTCCTGTATTCCTGCCATTAGGACAGCCACAGGGAAATAGTTATGAACCCAGGATAATGCCAGTCTGTGAAAACCACCACCTCAAACTCTTGGAGTGCTCACCCTGAAACTCATGTAAATGGGGCAGATGGACAGATTGGTAATGAATAAGTAACACACTGGTACAGATGCCACAAAACAGGTATGAACAGAATGCTCTGTGAACTCAAGGGAAGGGATAAGTTATTCTGCCAGGAGAAGCTTCTTGGGAGAAGAGGAACAGGAGTTTGAAGGATGACTAGTTTTGCCCAAACAGGAAGAAAAGTGGGTACTCCAGGCAGAGGAAAGAGCCTATGTGAAAGGCCCAAATCTCGATGCACATGTAGCCTGTTGAGGAAATGATGGGAAAGCTAGTATGGCTAAAGTGAATAGTAATACCAGAGCATTTCAGAGGACGTTTGCAACAATCCATTACAGTAAGAAATGCAGCTGAAACTTGGGTGGTAGTAGAATGGATGAAGGGGGGCTAAATTCAGGGTACAGGTGGAAGATGAAGGAACGGTAGCAGTCAGGGGCAACTGAAGTTTCCTCTGTGGGAGCATCTCTGCACGCTAACAATATTAGAGGGCAAAACACAAGAGGCAGCACATCTGGGGTCAGCCAGCAGGGCTGGGACACTAGGAGGCTGATGAATGATCTCTTTGGTGAAATCCAAATGGATGGTCTTCGTTTTTTTTTCTGATATGACTTTTTCCCTTTCTTCCTTGAAATGCTTTTCTCTTATTTTCTAATCGCCTTCCTACATTCCTTTTTACCTATGTGATCCTTCCTTCTCAGGCTTGCAGAGGAAAAGGAATGACTGAGGGAGGCTATCTGTTGTCAGCTCACTGTTCGTATCTCATGTCTATGCTCTTTCACTCTGGTAATTTTCTATTTCACAGCCCCTCAATTACCACCTATGGACTAACTTCTAACTCCATGTCTGCCTCAATCTTTCTCTGGGTTCCAGACTTTTGTGCAACTGCCTAGGACATTTCCATCAGGGCACAGGCACTTCAAACTCAACATCCAAAACTGCTCTCATCTTCCCTGGCTCTCATGGATGTCCCATCTCAGCCAGTGGCCCTCCATCTACTTGGTTTCTGACTCCTCTCAAGTCTAAGTTCCATGCGACCATTTCAGGCTTGGTTACCACTAACACAGTGAGTGGCTCACACATAGCACTCAAATATTGGTACAGTAAATGAATGAGGCAGAATGGGCTCTTATGTGTCTGGTTTCTGTCAACCCTCCTGGGAAAAAATGTCATCCTCTACCTTTCTCCCATCCCACTTTAGCTTCCGTTAATCAAATTAGTTTCCATTTGCTTCAGAAAGCCTTCCCTGACTACTACCCCACCTCCCTGGTCTGCTAAGTTCCATAATTTCCTGTATACACCCTAATCATAGCACACAGCATGTAGTTTCCATGAGCGCCAATGTCACCAACCAGCTCCATGAGGGATAAAGCAGGATCTTCTTTATACCCTGGTGCCTATTTGCTTGATGGAAGGAAGCTAGCAAAGAAGGAAGAACAGACTGGCAGATATTCTGTAGGAAATGTCCAGAACATATTTGGAAATGAGTATGGAGCTTACAAGAGGGCTATGGCAGACAGAGATCTGAATTATCCATGGTGATGCCACTGGGGTGATCATTCTCACTCTGGAAAATGTGTGAGGGACAAACTCTTCTAGGTGTATAGGGGCTGAGATGGGAGACAGTCCTGGGTATGAGACAGCAAAGAGAGTGGGGACTGTGATGAATTAGCAATAACAGCCGTGTGGAAAGGGGATAAGCTATAGCTGCTATGCAGAAGTACTGGCCCAGTGTAGCCAGATCTTCTGACTTTTTTCTCCAAAAGGAGCCAGAAATCCCTATTTTTTAATGAGTGAGAAGTCTCCCACATTTTAAACTAAACACTGGGCCATATTCAGGCAGTGGCTTGGCAATTTGTGACTCCTGGTATAAAACATTAAGAAAAGCAGATTTACAAACTATGACACTGCATATATATTGATGATGGGAAGAAAAACAGGCCACAATTCAAAAGGGGGACAGAAAAGATCTACAAGAACATGCTCATTAGCCACTAGCTGAGTTAATCTAGGAAACATATTTGAGGAAAGAGGACAATTTATAAAGAGGGCTGTCAAGTAGTGAATATTGGATCAGGTCCTTAGTCTGATTTTGGAGTAGGAATGAGCTCTGTGAAAGAGGTCCAGTATTGAAAAATGAGGGATTTCTTTAATAGTAGTAGATAAATTTTTAGAGACTTGGGGTACAGTCTCAGCTATACATATCACTACAGAAATGAACATCATAAAATCCAAGTGTGAAAATATGTCCAAGTCACCTCAACAATGAATCACACCATTTAATAAACTAATTTTAATCATTAGACAATACTTTAAATTATATTAAAATTAATTTTATACCATGAGCATTGTGTGAACTTATGAACATAATATGGACTTATTTCATTAAATCCAGTTAAGATCACATGAAGTGATTTTTTTTACTCCCATTTTACAGACCAAGAAACTAAGGTTGAGAAAGGTTCATTTGTTCATTCATTTATTCATTCAGTTGACAAATATTTATTGGATTTAAAACATTTTTTAATGTTCCCTTTGGGAGAGAGAGGGAGAGAGAGAGAGGGCACGAGTCTGAGTGGAGGAGGGGTAGAGAGCAAGGGAGAGAGAGAGAATCCCAACCAGGCTCTGTGCTGCCAGCACAGGACCCAACTCCGGGATCGATCTCATGGACCATGAGATCGTGACCTGAGCGAAAATCAAGAGTCAGACCCTTAACCAACTGAGCCACCCAGGTGCCCCTAACATTTATTTGATTTACTATGCTGGGCATACAGTACTGCACAAAGAAGACAAAATCCCTGTCCTCAAAGAGTTTTAATCCTTGTGAAACCAAGTAGACACAGAAGTACAGTAAGTAGCCTTCCTATCAGACATGGCGCTTTCTTTGAATCCAGGCCTTCTATTAATTCTCAGCTACAAAGCTTCCAGCAAGCAGCCAATACTCTTTAATAATAACAGTTTTACAGAGCCAGCAGGGGGCAGACCTATGACTCAGACAATGAAAGTTCTCAGGACAGCTAAGTAGTCACTGGCTTGCTTCCCAGCCACGTGATCTCAGCTGAGCTCCCTCTGCAGTTGGATTTCCTGCCCTGTGGTCCTGCCCTGTGACACTAGAGATGATAATACCTGCTCTGTCCATGGAAGAGTCGCAGTGAAAATACAGCAGGAAATAAGATTTTAAGAGGTGAAAGTTCTTATGAAATCCTATGTATATATTTGTATAATGCTTGGTATATTATACAAAAAACTTTCAAGTAAATATAAACACAGTGTAATTTGTAATACTATACAAATAGCCAAATGCAAATATAAATCAACCAATGGTGAAATTCCCAGCAATTTCAGAAAATCTGGAGTATTGTTCTGGATTGTTGAGTTAGCTTTAAGATTGCTAATGTAACGAGAAGTGTCATTTAATTGCCTTAGAAGCATTTCCTTATAGCTGGACACAGAGGGGCAGAGGCAAACAGACCCAGATACATGAAGAGTCACTGAGAAGAGCTGACCTCCAGGGAGGAAAGTCACTGAAGAAGTATTTGTTAATTGCCTACCATGTCTGTTTTATTCATTGCCGTATTGTCAGTGCCTGGGACAAACTTCCTGCTCTGAAAATGTTTGCATTCCAACAAGGGATACAATTACTATATAGATGTGTTTATGGTAGGTAGTAAGTGCTACACAGAAAAGAAGCACTGAATGATGGTGGGGGGGTGGAAGGGAGAGAGCAAGTATTAGTTAGGATAATTAAAGCCAGCTGCATCAATAAACAAATCATGCAATCTCAGTGGCTGAACCAACAAAGGTTTCTATTCTCATAAAGTCTGATTGGTGTCGGTGACTCAGGGACCTAGGCCGTCTCCACCTTACTTCTGGGTTCTCCAAGGCAGAAGAAGAAAGGAGGGATAGAGGAGCTACACTGATTCTGAATAAAGTGAAAATGCAGCGTGGTGGATCTCAGGGGGAAGAAGATTCCAGACAGAAAAAGCAAGCAAACAAACAAAAAACATCAAGGACAAAACCTGAGGCAAGTTCTGGTGTCTGGTCTGACATGTAAGAAGCTTAGAAGTTGTTACTCCATTCTCAGGAGAAGTAAAAAAGACGAACAAACTGAAAAAAATCAAATATTCTTAGATTCGTAAGAGAAATGAAGTTACAGCACAAACCACTACATCCATATTGGAGAGACCAACAGATGAATATAGAGAATCACACCTTGGCAGAGCAGAAGCCTCTGTAGGAAACAGTGTTGGGGTGGGAACATCTGAATTGTACTTGATGAATTGCTGGAGGACCCGTGCGGACAACTCAGAGTTAAAAACTCCGGGGAGACCCAGCCATTAGAGAGTCCGCACATTTTGTGAGTTTTACCTCCTGGATCTCTACCAGGTCCTCACAGTGAATACTGGAGAAAAATCCTCTACTGCTTTTAAAAGAAACCATTTTTAAACATGCTAAAGCATTGTGTTCTTCTAACAAGGTGCGACCTCAGGAGAAACTATTTAACCTGAGCCTAACCTGCTGGGATTTTATTAGGGCCTAACTGATCTAGAGGAAAGGAAATCTCCAACTCCAGCACACTCTAACCACCCTGTCCCACTTAATGGAAGAGGAAAAAAAAAAAAGCCCTGAAAAGTACACGTGAAGTTCACAGGCCAGAGGCAGAGGCTCACTAAAGGCCCAACAATCACCATAAAATGTTTCCCTGCCCACTGTACCTTACCACACATAATAAAAGGCCTATTTCCAAAATTCCTCTTACCTAGCAAAATATGCCTGGCTATGAGGAAAATATTACAAGGCATACTAAAAGGCCAAAAAATAAAGTCAAACAAACAACAACAAAACAAACAAACCAACCAACCCCAAAGACACAGTTGGAAGAGAGAGCAAGTATCACAACCAGATTCATATATGCCAGGGATGTTGGAATTACCAGATCAGGAATTTAAAGCAACTGTGATTAATATGCTAAGGGCTCTAATGAATAAAGTAGACAACATGCAAGAATAAATGCAATGTAAACAGAGAGGTGGAAATTCTAAGACCCAAAAAGAAATGCTAGAGATCACTGTAACAGAAATGAAGCATGTTTCGATGGGCTTGTAGTAGATGGACATGACTGAGGAAAGAATCTCTGAGATTGAGGATATATCAATAGAAACCTCCAAAACTGAAAAGTATACGGAAAAAAAAAAAGGCTAAAAAAAGATAACCAGCATAGAATATCCAAGAACTTTGGGACAACTACAAAAAATGTAACATACATGTAATAGGAATAACAGGAGAGTAGAAAGAAGAAAACAGAAGAATTATTTAAAACAACAAATGAGAATTTCTTCAAATTAATGTCAGATACCAAACTATATATCCAGGAAGTTCAAAGAACACCAGACAAGACAAATACCAAAAAAACCCAAAAAACAAAACCCTACGCCTAGGCACATAATTTTAAACTACAGAAAATGAAAGAGTAAGAAAAAAATCCTAAAAGAAATCAAAGGAAAAAATATCTTACCTATAGAGGAGCAAAAATCAGAACTATATCTCACTTCTCCTCAGAAACGATGCAAGGAAGAGGAGAGTGGAGTCAAATATGTAAAGTGTTGAGAAAAAGAGCTACCAATTTAGAATTCTGTGCCATGAGAAATTAAGACTTTCTTAGACAAATAAAAATGGAAAAAAATTGTTGCCAGTAGATTTGCTTTGCAAGAGATGTTAGGAGTTCTTCAGGGAGAAGGAAAATGGTTAATAGATTAGAAACTCAGATCTACTTAAAGAAAGGGAGAACACTGGAGAAGGAATAAGTAAAGGTAAAATAAAATCTCCTATTTTTCTTAATTGATCTAACAAATAACTGCTCAAAATAGTAACAGCAGTGCTTTATTCAACTATGTATGTTTATGAGTGTGTATATACGTGTGTGTGTGTGTGTATACACTTATGTGTGCTTGTACATACATAAAATAAATGATATAAATAAATATGTATATATGTATATATATACACACACACACTTATGTGTGCTTATACATATTTTATACATAAAATAAATGATATCAATGCGACAAGGGGCCAGAAGAATTTGTATTATTTTGTCATCAGAGGGTACTCACACTACCTGTGAAGCAGTATAGTGTTAACTGAAAGCAGACTTGGATTACTTGTAATGCGTATTGCAAACTCTAGGCCAACTACTAAAAAAGAAGTTTAACTGATATGTAAGAAAGCAGAGAAAATGGAATCAATGCTTTTCGACATTATATTGGAAGTCCTAGCTAATGCAATAAAGAAAACCAAGGAAAAAAAGGCATACACATTGGGAAGAAATAAAACTCTCTTTGTGTGCAAATGACATGATTGGCTATGTAGAAATCCCCAAGAGAATCAACTAAACCCTCCTCCCACCCCTAGAGCTCAAAAGTGATTACAGCAAGATTGCAGGATGCACAGTTAATATACAGAAGCCAATTATTTTCCTACACATACTAGCAATGAACAAGTGGAATTAAAAGCACAATACCACTCACCTTAGCACCCTCTGAAAATGAAACACTTCGGTATAAATCTGACAAAATATGTAAAAGATCTATATGAGGAGAAACCAAAACTCTGACGAAAGAAATCAAAGCACTAAGTAAAAGGAGAGAGATTCCAAGTACTTGGATAGGAAGATTCAAGATGTCAGCTCCTTCCAACTTGATCTGTAGATTCAATGTGATCCCAGTCAAAATCCCAGCATTATTTTGTAGCTATCAACAAACTGATTATAAAGTTTACCTGGAGAGGCAAGAGACCCAGAATGGCCAAGACAATACTGAAGTAGAAGAACAAAGAGGGCTGACACTACTCAACTTTAAGTCTTACTCTATAATTTTTTAAAAATTTATTCATTCTGAGACAGACAGAGAGAGTGAGCAGGGGAGGGACAGAAAGAGAGGGAGAGAGAGAATCCCAAGCAGTCTCCACACTGTCAGCTCGGAGCCTGATATGGGGCTTGAACTTCCAAAATGTGAGATCATGATCTGAGCCAAAACCAAGAGTCGGACGCTTAACCGACTGAGCCACCCAGGCACCTGTAAGTCTTAACTCTAACGCTGAAGTAATCAAGACAGTGTGGTACCGGTGGAAAAATAGAGGGATCAATGGGACAGAATATAGAGCCCAGAAATAGATTCACACAAATATAGTCAACTGATCTTTGACAAAGGAGGAAAGGCAACACAAAGAGGCACAGATAGTCTTTTTGACAAATGGTGCTGGAGCAGCTGGGCATCTGCATGCAAAAATCAATCAATCAGTCTAGACACAGACCTTATACCTTCCACAAAAATTAACTGAAAATGGATCAGAGACTTCAATATGAAATGCAAAACTATAAAACTCCTAGAAGATAACAAGAAAACCTAAATGATGTTGGGTATGGCAATGACTTTTTAGTTATAATTCCAAAGCACTATCCATGAAATAAATAATTGATAAGCTGGACTACATTAAAATTAAAAACTTCTGCTTTGTAAAAGACAACATCAAGAGAATGAGAAGACAAGTCACAGACTGACAGCAATATTTACAAAAGACATCTGATAAAGGATTATTTTCCAAAATGTACACAATTTCTTTTTTTTCCAAAATGTACAAAATATTCTTAAAAGTCAATAATAAGGAAGCAAACAACTCAATTTAAAAATGGGCCAAAAATCTTAACAGACTACCTCACTGAGGAAGACATACAGGGACACCTGGGTGGCTCAGTCAGTTTAGTGACTGACTCTCGATTTTAGCTCAGGTCGTGATCTCATGGTAGGGAGATCAAGCCCCGCATCTGGTTCCGTGCTGAACGTGGAACCTGTTTAAGATTCTCTCTCTCTCTCTCTCTCTCTCTCTCTCTCTCTCTCTCCCTCTGCTCCCCTCCCCCATTCACACACACACACTCTCTCTAAAATTAAAAAAATTAATCATAAAAAAGATATACGGATGGCAAATAAGATGTCCTATATCATATGTCATCAGGGAAATGCAAATTAAAATGAGGTGCCGGGGCGCCTGGGTGGCGCAGTCGGTTAAGCGTCCGACTTCAGCCAGGTCACGATCTCGTGGTCCGTGAGTTCGAGCCCCGCGTCAGGCTCTGGGCTGATGGCTCGGAGCCTGGAGCCTGTTTCCGATTCTGTGTCTCCCTCTCTCTCTGCCCCTCCCCCGTTCATGCTATGTCTCTCTCTGTCCCAAAAATAAAATAAAAAAAATAAAATAAAAAAAAAAATAAAATGAGGTGCCACTACCCGCTTATCAGAATAGCCAAAATCCAGAACACTGACAATACCGAATGCTGACAAGGCATTCTGATCCATTGCTGGTGGTGATGCAAAATGGTACAGTCACTTTGGAAGTTGGCAGTTCCTTACAAAACTAAACATACTCTTACCATGCAATCCAGTAATTGTATTCCTTGACATTTACCCAAAGGAGTTTAAAACTTATATCCACACAAAAACCTGCACTGGAGTGTTTATAGCAGCTTATTCATAATTGCCCCATTCTAGGAACAACCAAGATATTGTTCAGTTAGAAAAATAATAAATAAACTGTGATACATACAGACAATGGAATATTATTAGGGCTAAGAATAAATGAGCTATCAAGCTATGAAAATACATGGAGGAGGCTTAAATGCATATTACCAAGTGAAAGAAGCCCATCTACAAAGGCTGCATAGTGTATGATTCCAACTATATAACACCCTGGAAAAGGCAAAACCATGGAGACATTAAAAGGATCAGTGTTTGCCAGGGGTTAGGAGGGAAGCAGAGATGAACAGGCAGAGCACAGAGGATTTTTAGGGCAGTGAAACTACTCTGTACGCTACTACAATCATAGATGTAGATACATGTCATTATACATTTGTCCAAGCCCATAAAATATACAACACCGAGAGTGAATCCTAATGTAAACTATGGGCTTTGAGGGATAAAGGTGTGGTAGTGTGGGTTTATCGATGGAAACCAATGCACCTCTCTGATTGGCGATGTTGACAGTGAGGAGGGACTATATGGAAAATCTCTTGTGCCTTCTGCTCAATTTTGCTATGAACCTAAAACTGCTCTAAAGAAATAAATCTGAGGCACAAATGTGCTTGGCTTGTTCCAGAAATAGCAAAGAAACCGCTGTGGTTTCACTCTAGTTGAAGAGAGGAATGGAAAGAGAAGCAAGGGCCAGGCCACCACATAATGCCTCACAGGCCAAAGGAAGAAGTGTGAAGATACGGTCGTGTGGACCTATTTAGTGTCCTGGAATGATGTGTTTCTACAATCGCATAAGGAAATAGAAATAGTTGATGGTTATAAAAATGATTGTGTCAACTAAATTATGAATAGTCTCCATTTCCCAGAGAAATCTTTTAAAAATGTGTTGCTGTATCTACTTCCCTGAGTGCAGAGTTATAATTTTCTAACACTTGAGCACATTTTCTAAATATCCAAGACCCTAAGGAACTTTTCCTGTCACCCAGGAGCCACAGAGCCAGGCACCATGGATAGCCCGTTTCTCTCCTTCACCAAGCCTGATGCCTGGCCTCCCATCGGACTCCTGCCAACGGAATGCTTGTTTGTTCTGGAACTGCAAACAACCTCTGACATCCAGTAGTTCCTCAACTACTGTTTCTAAGGAGCAGCCCAACCAGTCTTTAAAAGCCATCACCTTGAAGTCCTGGAATTTTCACACCTGACATAGATTTTTAGTCTCTCTGTCTCAAAACCTGAAGCATTGCAAGTTTCATGTTACTTTAGTGAACGCTTTAACCTAAAAAAGTAACTACCAGATGAATGGTAAGGGTGAAATTACACGTACTTATCCTAAATATGGTAGGTTAGCTTCTCACAGTTAACAAAATCAATTGTATTGTAGATGTTCCGTAAATGTCGACTTCATGTTTCTGACCACATACATTGTTGACGATGAAATTCAATGACCTCTCTTGCTTACTGCAAGAAGGATCCTAACTCAGAGTTTTCAACTAAAAATGTCGTAATTCAGAATTTGCTTACAGAATTGAATAAAGGTTTTTGCATTAGGGATAAACACTGTGGGAGTACTTCTGGTGTACTGGGTTGGTGGTTTTGCACAAGATGCTTAGAATACCACAGCCCTTCCTCACAATACTTGTAAACTCTTCTGGCCCGTTTCCCAGATTTGCTTGAAAAGGGTCAGAGGACAGGCTGAAATTAATGACATATGAATGCTGAATCCCAGTTAGAGGTGTCTTTAAAGGAATCATTAGGCTAGACTTAATAAAAGGGGACTATGAGAAGAAAAAACTTGGGGCAAATTATACACTGAAGGAAAAGAAGATGTGAAACAAGGCAACTTCGGAGATGGGAGCTGATTAGTATCTCGGGAAGTGAGTTTTCTTTTTTGAATCTATGTATCTTAAAGATAATATAAATACAGTGAGACAGAGATGAATGGACACAGATGGTCACTGATCTCAGATTAGGAGTAGGGGTGTGAACATGAGGGTCCGTTCTGGTGCTATGCCCTGGGATTGTGGTTTTAGGACCCCATTCTCTTTATGAAGGAGAACGGGGCTTTTGCTTTCCCAAACAGCAGTTAACATTAGCAACAGCAGCAACAAACACCTGACTGTGCTCCCCATGTATAGTACTCGCCATATATTAATCCCTCTGTTTCATGTTCCCCATCTGTAAAGTAGGGATTACATGATTATCGAATCCCCACAATTTAGGAGGGAGGGAGGTTCAGTGAGTGACTTGCTCAAGGTCATAAGCTAGGTAGTGTCAGAAAGCGAATTCGAACCCAGTAGCCTGACTCGGAAGTGTAAACTCTCATTCCCCGCACTACGTGAGGCTCAGGGAGCAGAAGGGACATATGCAAAATGCCAGCTCTCCCTGCAGACGTATTTTACTGGAAACTCTCCCGCCCTGATGCGTCTCTTCCCACACCACCCTTAGCCTCTTCATTTGTCAGGCACAACACCTTCCTTACTTTGCTCTTGTCATTCTTCTCCCCTTCTTGCCAGAAGGTTCCAGCGGGTGGAAGACGAAAGGGAGCGGACAGCCCCCGGCACAGGCATCTTGTCTTCCTCTTAGTGACGTCGCTAATATTCACTGAAACTCCTTTATTAGATGTGTGGTTCAGTTATTCTAGAAGCATTCACTGAGCGCTCAGAGTGGGAACGTTCGTCAGGAACGCAAATATTAATTTACTTTCTAGGATACTTTTTTTTTTTTTTTTTTTTTTTTTTACCTAAGAGCCTAAACATCTCAGACAATTCTTTCTGAGTGGAAATCTTCGCCCTGCGCCTCACGGCTCAGGGCCCGCCTGAAGGGGGCAGTGGCGGCCGCCGAGTGGGCTCCGCCGGCAGGCGCGGCGGCTCGGCCATCGCTTGCTCTCGCCTGGCGCGCGGCTCTCGGCCGTGGATTAGCGCAGCTGGGGACGTGGGAGGCCGCGGGCCCCGCCCCCGGCCGGCGGCGGCGGCGGCGGCCCAGCGCGGCAGTCGGCGCTGCGAGCCGAGCGACGCGGAGGGCGCGACCGGCGGGCCGGGGCGCGGAGCTGCGCGCTATCTTTTGGCCTCCACTTCGCGCGCCGGGGCGCGGGCGACACCGCGGGTCCCTTCGGCCGCCCCGGGCTCGCGGCGCCGGGAGTCGGCGGCCGCCCGGCGGGACGCCGGGACCATGGCGCTGCGCGCCCGGGCGCTGTATGACTTTAGGTCGGAGAACCCGGGCGAGATCTCGCTGCGGGAACACGAGGTGCTGAGCCTGTGCAGCGAACAGGACATCGAGGGCTGGCTCGAGGGGGTCAACAGCCGCGGCGACCGTGGCCTCTTCCCGGCCTCGTACGTGCAGGTGATCCGCGCCCCTGAGCCCGGCCCGGCGGGCGACGGGGGTCCGGGAGCTCCAGCTCGCTACGCCAACGTGCCGCCCGGCGGCTTCGAGCCCCTGCCCGCCGCGCCGCCCGCCTCCTTCAAGCCGCCGCCCGACGCCTTCCAGCCGCTGCTGCAACCGCAGCAGGCGCCACCGCCGAGCACCTTCCAGCCGCCGGCTGCGGGCTTCCCGTACGGCGGGGGCGCCCTGCAGCCGTCGCCTCAGCAGCTCTACGGCGGCGGCTACCAGGCCAGCCAGGGCAGCGACGATGACTGGGACGACGAGTGGGACGACAGCTCCACGGTGGCCGACGAGCCCGGCGCGCTGGGCAGCGGCGCGTACCCGGACCTCGACGGCTCGTCGTCCGCGGGCGGCGCGGCCGGCCGCTACCGCCTGTCTACGCGCTCCGACCTGTCGCTGGGCTCCCGCGGCGGCCCGGCACCCCCGCAGCACCACCCGTCGGGGGCCAAGAGCTCGGCTACTGTAAGCCGCAACCTCAACCGCTTTTCCACGTTCGTCAAGTCGGGCGGTGAGGCCTTCGTGCTGGGCGAAGCATCGGGCTTCGTGAAGGACGGGGACAAGCTGTGCGTGGTGCTGGGGCCCTACGGCCCAGAGTGGCAGGAGAACCCTTACCCCTTCCAGTGCACCATCGACGACCCCACCAAACAGACCAAGTTCAAGGGCATGAAGAGCTACATCTCCTACAAGCTGGTGCCCACGCACACGCAGGTGCCGGTGCACCGGCGCTACAAGCACTTCGACTGGCTGTACGCGCGTCTGGCGGAGAAGTTCCCTGTCATCTCGGTGCCCCATCTGCCTGAGAAGCAGGCCACGGGCCGCTTCGAGGAGGACTTCATCTCCAAGCGCAGGAAGGGCCTGATCTGGTGGATGAACCACATGGCCAGCCACCCGGTGCTGGCGCAGTGCGACGTCTTCCAGCACTTCCTGACGTGCCCCAGCAGCACGGATGAGAAGGCCTGGAAACAGGGCAAGAGGAAGGCCGAGAAGGATGAGATGGTGGGCGCCAACTTCTTCCTGACCCTGAGCACGCCCCCCGCCGCCGCCCTCGACCTGCAGGAGGTGGAGAGCAAGATTGATGGCTTCAAGTGCTTCACCAAGAAGATGGACGACAGCGCGCTGCAGCTCAACCACACGGCCAACGAGTTCGCCCGCAAGCAGGTGACGGGCTTCAAGAAGGAGTATCAGAAGGTGGGCCAGTCCTTCCGCGGCCTCAGCCAGGCCTTTGAGCTGGACCAGCAGGCCTTCTCCGCCGGCCTGAACCAGGCCATCGCCTTTACCGGAGATGCCTACGACGCCATTGGCGAGCTCTTTGCCGAGCAGCCCAGGCAGGACCTGGACCCCGTCATGGACCTGTTAGCGCTGTATCAGGGGCACCTGGCCAACTTCCCCGACATCATCCACGTTCAGAAAGGTAAAGCCTGGCCGTTAGAGCAGATGGTCTGGAATGTGTTGTTGAGGCTGAAAGGGCCTCTGATTTGGACAGAAACACCAGTCTCTGTTTCAGACTGGTGTTCTATGGGTTGGGAATCAAGAAGAGATGTGGACAGCTGGCCTGTTTTTCTGAGTGTATGATGGATTGTGGGCAGGTAGCTGCCTCCTTAAAGAAATTCCAGACAGGGAGTGGGTACTCTTCAGAGAAAGTTCTGAGAGTACTTTTTATGACAGTGCTATCATTTTCGAGTTGAATGGTTGGGTAATGAGCTTCTGGGATCTGTAATCTTGTACCTAGGGTAGAATTAGAAGAGGACCCAAACCATGTTAGGCATCCATTTGAACACTGCAGGGTCACTTACTTAGTGATGGGTTTCAGGAAGCATGGAGATAATGGGGGAAGAACGGATATCTGCAAATAAAGTAAGCCCCGTATCTTCCTTCCACACCTCTCAATCCCTAGTTTGGCGGAGGAATTATAATCAGTTCTCTGAGGGTTCTAGCTGGGGCAGTTTAAGAATGTCTTGCCTAGGCTTCTTGCAACCTTTGTAGAATGAGGTTTAAAAAAAAGGCTCACTCTAATTTCAGGAAGTTTTTTCTCTTTAACATTTAGTCATTTTTGAGAGCCAGAGTGTGAGTGGGGGAGGGGCACAGAGAGCCCAGAGCCAGAGACACAGAATCCGAAGCAGGCTCCAGGCTCTGAGCTGTCAACACAGAGCCCGATGTGGGGCTCAAACCCATGAAACCATGAGATCATGACCTGAGGCAAAGTCGGACATTTAACCTACTGAGCCACCCAGGTGCCCCTAATTTCAGGAAGTTTTACGAAAATCTCTTTAAGCTCAGTCATTTTGAATTCGGAGTCTATTAACTGACTGAAGGTAAAAGAGTATCATCTAGGAAAACGATGTAGGGAAACTACAAAGAATGCACAGCATCTGAGTATCACGTCTGAAGGCGGTGTTCCTGGTTTCCCAGTGAGTTAGCTGCCCAACTCTCAGAGCTTGTTTCATTATTGTTAGTTGTTAGTGTCCCTAATTTTTGTTAAAGCACTAACCTTTGCAGATTATTTTCTTAGAAAATAAATTAGAACCGTCAAGCTTGGAGAAAATGGGGAGGTGTTGGAGTTAGGGAGGTGGTCTTGCCGGTAAATATCTTCTGTTCAGTGTGGCATTTGTGGCGGGGAGGGAGTTACCTAATCTGACTTCCTGTGATGTTGGAAACCTCCTTGGGTCGTGAGGTCTGGCCTTCAGTAAGGAGGTGCTTACCGCGTTTCCAGGTGCACCAGTCCAATTATGAACAGCCCTGATCTTTGACATATTCTTCCTTACATTGAACTAAAATTTGCCTCTCTTGTTTGTCTTTGTGTTCCCTAGACCCACAGAAAGTTGTTCTATTCCTCAACATATTGGCCCTTTACACTTTTGGAGACAGAAGTCTTGCTTCCTTCCCTTCCCTGTGCTGTTCTTCCCTCCGCCGCCTTCCAAGTGTGTGACTAGTCTTCTCACCCACCAAGGAGGGGATCCTTCCAAATCCTTGAATTTGTCCTTGGTCCTGCTAAAATGCAGTATTCTGAAACATCTGCAGTACTGATTTTGGTAGAGAATAGTAGCTTTCTTGGCAATTTACATTTTGTAAATGCAATCTAAGATTGAGGTAGCTATTTGAACAACCATATTGGATCTGCATCTATATTCCTTATGCCTTGTTTTGTGTGTAAATTGCTGTGAATCCTTGACTTTCTGGCTGGTGCTGGTGGGACTGACTCTTTGAGCCTTTCGTGCAAGACCTTATATTTAAATACCATTGTGTTATATCAATCTGGACCCATGCTGCCTTTTTACATATTTTGTGAGTTTATGCAAATTGTTGGTAAATAGTTGAAAGGGTGGAGGCAGGTACAGTCATCTGCAGGCGGACGCAGGTGACTGGCTGCTACAGGGTGGCATAGGTTTATTCACTGGCTTTACTGTCCTTCAGACCACACACAGCCTTGTCAAATGCCCTGCTGTTGAAACTATTAGAAAAGGTATGGTATTTGTTCTGAGGTCTATTATGAGTTTACAACAGTAGTTTTTGTAGTTTATCAAACTATAGTTTACTTTTTTCAAATCCTAGAATTAAAACTGTAATCTATTTCTGGGGATTTGAGAAACTTTTTTCATTAAAACCAGTACCATTTTATGTTGTCTAAACAGATTCAAGGGCACTAAACATAATCCTTAGGAAGTTCAGAAAGAAAATCAGTTAATATTAGTAAGTATAATTTGTTTCTGCTGTAGCCTTCGTGTGTAACGTACAGGGAATGTGTGTCCCTAGGTGGCAGGTCTTTAGAATGTACTGCTAT
Organism: Neofelis nebulosa; assembly: GCF_028018385.1. Classification (NCBI taxonomy): domain Eukaryota; kingdom Metazoa; phylum Chordata; class Mammalia; order Carnivora; family Felidae; genus Neofelis; species Neofelis nebulosa. The sequence continues at coordinate 41,144,366 of NC_080782.1, forward strand.
TTAAAGCTATAGTGTGCGATGCAGGAGGCTAAAAAGCATTTGCTTACGACCAGTTTTTATCAAGGATGCTTGTGTATCAAGGATGCTAGTGTTGGCAATTTTTAGGAATACAGATGAGACAAATTTCGTAAGTCATGTTAAAGCTTTTTGAACATGTTCTGGATGTTCAGAACTGTGGCTGTAAAAAGCAGCTCAACCCTCTCCTCCACCGCCCCCCCCCCCCCCCCCCCCTTGACTACACAGTTGCTGTTGGAATGAGTCTTTTTTAGTCTGAGCACTTGGGGACTTTGTTTACAGGTTGGTTTTCTTTTTTCCCCCTCTAAGGTCTCAGAGTATAATCACATCAAAGATTTTACTGTAACTTTTGAGAGGAGAACCAAAAGAAGAAAAAAAATGATAAAAATCTTTAAGCAGTTTAAACAGTCTTTTGTTTTAAGTATGTGGTTCTAAGTTCATAGTTCAACCTAGGGAGAAACTTAAAAATTCAAAATAATTATTTCAACACTTAAGCCCTCATTGTTTACAGGAAGAGAAAAGCAGTTTCAGTTCTTCTACATTTTACACGTTCTAATCATATTAGGTCCACATTCAGATGAGACAGAAATGATTAGAAAGTGCTTTTTTAATTACTAACACAGTTAAGAAGGGGAGTTAAGTTTTTTCCTCCTTAATTCCTGGGGGGAAAGGACAGGAACATTAGTCTCCTCTGAGCTTTTTTCTTATCCGGGAGACTGCTGTGGTCAGCTTTTCCAGTGTTCCAAACCTGTGGTATTCGATGCTGGGTCTGTGAGCCACATATGGCTATTTAAATTTAATGAAAATAAAATAAAATAGTATAATTCAGTTCCTTAATCACACTAGCTCTGGTTCATGTGCTTTGTAGCTAGTGGCCTGCACATTAGACAACAGATACAGAACAGGCCATTTTCATCACTGCTGAAGGTTCTATTAGACAGTGTTGTGCTAAACAGTGGGCCGTGGTTTAACTGCCAGTCCTTTAAAATTTCTCCAGTAAGCTGATGATCTTTGCACATACTCTTCAGATAGTTTTCTTTTTACTTGGCATCCCGTCCTTTCCATGTTAAGTAATAAAAACTGGGAGGGGGAGCAGGCCCTGCTAGACCCCTCTCTACGGAACTTCCCAGGCACTCAGTCAGTGAGTAATATTTCTGTGGTGTGAGGATGTTCATCTGCTCTGCATCCTGCCTTCATCTCCCATTCAGAAAATATAACTGGTATCAGAGTGGACGTCTGAGACTAGGGAGGAACCAGCTCCAGAACGAGGGTGGAAAACTCAGATACTCTTAAATGTGGTGGACTGGCATTTTTCTGACTATACTTAGTACTGAAACCATTGCTTAAACTTAATAATGGTTTTAGTGTAAGCACTTCCTGCAAAAGCGAAGAAAGCCATATGGTTTCTTTAGCTAAAAGAGAATTCTAGAATTCTAATGTTTTTTCATCAACTAATGGAGTCTTAGGTAAACAGACAATTTTGGTTAATGGAGTCAAGCATAGGAAGAAGGCAGTTTGCTGTAGTCTGAAGTACAGTAGATGGGAATTCACAATATGTTTGAATGTTGCTCATATTTTGCTCTGTCTTAACAGGAGTCCCTTAAATTCTTTGTTCATAGGCCGCTCATTGATTCCTGGCTAGTCACATGTCTGTCACTGCCCAGCTTTGTAACCCTGTGGTCTGATTTTCTTTTTTTGAAATGGTAGCATTTTATCTCCTCTTTATCCTCCCTGCCATAGTATGCTTTTATAATGCTGATGTTGGTGAGTTGGGTGGTACAGAGAGTCTCTTCACTGTCAGTTTCTTAGCTTATTCTGTTCTGTTTCCAAAGATATGATTAATCCCTAATGTTTAATAAAGCTTTCTCTGGATGGCAGTGAGTTGCTGTGGTTTAAAAGCTTTAGGCTTATCTCCTGGGGAATACTGTGAAAGGGAAAGTGTGGTGAAAAGTGTGGGCTTCATCTTTATTTATGAATATGGACTAGGTACTGGGAGGGAAGCACTTGAAGAGAAATTTCTTGATTCCTGAGAAAAGATATGTCACGTAAAAGTGATTTGTTGGTAAAATGTCGTGTGAGTCTGCGAAGCAGGGTGGCTGAGCTAGGTAACAAACAGGCAGGCAGTCCTGTTTTCTGTACTCTCAAATTAAATATGCAGGGTCCACATTGCTCTCTGTAAATGTTCCAGATGGCGCCTTCTTTTCAACAAAAAATAGCCCCAGGACCTCAGGAATGGTACACCAGTAGTGGGCCTTATCAGTCTTGTGGGGTAGAGTTTCACCATTGTGCTTCCTTTCACCACGCGTAGGGTCCGTCTTATGTCCCTCAGACATTAATTAAAGATAGCTAGAGTCCTGGCAGGGCACCCAAGGTAAGGCTGGGCCACAGTTAGCCCTTCCCTGTCTGCTCCCCATTCTCCTGTGGCTAAAAATAGAACTGAGAGGGTGGTGCCAGGAATATAGAGAAAAGGTCTAATAAGCGGGCTGTTTACAAATGCATCCTTGTTTTGAAACTTCTGGGCTGGAAATTGAGGTCATTCATTTTGTTTTGTTTTGTTTTGTTTTAGCCCCGTCTTAATTGAACCCATTTCTCCTCTCCCCTACTTACACCTCCAGCTATTTTTTTAAGGAGACTTCAGTTCTAGCCATAACCTTTGTCCCTGTCTGTATTTTCTTAATAAAAATGAGGTTGGTTACCTTTGGGGCTTTTGAAATAGATGCCTGAGTTCTTTGGTTAAAATGACAACGTGACTGGCCACAGATGGTCTTGGTCATGAAGCTAGGTAGGGATACTGCTCAGATCACCCTGTCATTGGTTTCTCAGACTTCTTTTTGAGGCATGAATCCTTGAAATTACACTGGGGAATCCCAGTCTGTTAAGGCTGATGACGGCAGAATCAAAAGGAGGCAGGAACCTGCACTCCCACTCATGTTCCTCGGATAACTCTTGGAGTTCGTTGGACTTCCCTCTTAATTAGGAAATGTCATCCGCACAGTTTCCTGTCTGGTCATCTTAGGGTTTCCAAACATGAAGATCAGAACCCAAACTAGGAAGAAGTTCTGGGAGAAGGTGTCAATTCCCTTATGAACATGACACTTCTTTTAAATGATGATCTTTTTCTTCAAGCTGAATAAAAATTTCCTGCCATATTGTCCCAAAGCATTTTAAAACCAAAGTTTAATACCAAGTTAGATTTAATTTGCCATCTATTTCTGAAACTTTGTGATACCACCAACTAAATGATTGTCACAAATAAAATGGCACAGTAATGCTTAGCTCTTGTTTAGAGAGACTGTACTCCAAGGACCTGTACCATTTGTCACTATTTATAGAGCACAGACTAGAGTCACATCTGCAGGAAGGACAGATGGGACTTAGATCCTCACTGCGTTCTTTGACTGGTGGCAGAGAGGTAATGTGCTGGGTTACTGAGAGCCCTCCAAGGCAATGCAGAAGAGACGGGACTGGCCTGAGTCTGTCAGGGGAGCTTAGTTAGCCCCACAAACAAAGGGTGCCCGTGTCAAGGCAAGAGCCCATGTTCAGAGTCTCCTCACTGTGGGCCAGTATGGGATCTGGGGGGCTAGCATGTGGTTGTGAGGGGAGCTTTGGACAATGATTTTAATCTCTATGTCTCAGTTTTCTCATTGGTAAACTGGGAACGCTCCCTCCTAAGGTCATTAGGATTAAATGTTATGGTTCTCAGTAGTTATTACTAAATGCTTAATTTGAAAAATAGAAAGGACTTTTCAAATGGGAAACACTCTTCTTTAAAAGACAGTTCCAGTAATCTTCTCTTCCCTCTGGTAGACTCCTGCCCCCAGAATTGCAGGCAAAAGTATAAAAACTATAAAAAGTCATTGGTATAGCAGTTAAGTATTGCATTGTAACATGGCTGTCCTGCATTGCACACTAGAAGAAATGGTAACAGAAATGAAGGCCAGTGTTGCTTGGAGTCAGTGGTTTGTGGTTCACATTAAAGAGTTTGTGTAAATCGTTTCCTATCAGTAGCCACTCCCTTCTTCTAAATTACTTGTGTCCTTGCACAGATCACTTTGACGTTTCTGAGCTTCTGTTCCCTCATCTGTCAGTATGAGATTCATGATCTCCTAGGTGTTGCTTGTTAATTGACTTAAAAAAAAAAGTAACATCCGTGCACTGAAAAGAAAATATTTAGAAAATATATGATGAACACGTAGGCATTGTTTCAGACGAGTTTCAATAGCATTCTATCTGCTTATGTTACTTTGTAACCTGCGAGCATGAAAATTCTTTATCAGCTGATGTGAAAGAAAATTTGTGCACTTCTAGTTCAGATCAACAAGCATAGATTGAGAGGGCTTAGCCTACCAGGTGCTGGGAATGTGAAAGTGATAAATACCTGGTCTACCTGCTGGCGAGAGCTCCCAGGTGTTTGGAGGCTGAGGTGTCGTGGACAGCTGGAGAACAAGGGATGTAATTAGTAGGGCCACCAGAGAGAGAAATTGTGGTGGGTTTTTCCTCCTGTAAAGTGTACTTCACTTTGAGTTCAAAATACTATCTCTTCTCCAAAAGTGGAAACAATCTTGTATTGTTGGTCTTGTATTTGTAGCTTGATTAAACTTTAGCGTGAATGAGTGTTAGTTCATTTGTCATTTCTACTCCTTTCCGTAGAATTTTTTTATCTGTCTCTGTGATTGGACTTTCCTCTCCTGACAAGGAAGTTTTATGTGTTATTTGCCAGGTAGCGAGACGGCAGTTAGGGAGGGGAGCCAAGATCTTAGATTTATTCAGAGTATCCTCTCAGAGATAAACCTGATTTTATTCAACAAACGTGCAAGTGCCCATCATAGTTCAGGCACTATTAAAGATGCTAGAATTGCCTCATTGGCCAAAACAAAGATCACCACCCTTGTGGAGCTTACATTCTAATTCTGGCAGGGTGGAGACACAGTGAAAAACCAGCACAGTAAGTACATTATAATGTATGTGGTAGGGGAAAACATAAAAGTGGAGCAGAGCAAGTATGCATGGGGGGGCAGAATGAAGTATAAATGAAAAAGGATGAATGAATGAAGAAGGATGATCAAAGTAGGCCTCACGGAGAAGGTGAGGTTTATTTTTTTTATTTTTTATTTTTTTGCTTTTATTTGTTTATTTATTTGTTTAAAATATGAAATTTGTTGTCAGATTGGTTTCCATACAACACCCAGTGCTCATCCCAAGAGAAGGTGAGGTTTAAATGGAAGCCTGGAGGAGGTGAGGGAGTTAGCCAAACAGGTATCTGGGGGGAGAGCCTTTCAGGCAAAGGGTACAGCTAGAGCAGAGGTGTTAGGGTGGGTATGTGCCATCAGGCAGTAGGAGGCCAGGTGATGGAGCTAAGAGGATCTGGGTAGGAAATGAAGTCTTGCAACGTTCAATTAGTAGGGCTTTGTACGTCATTGTCAGGGCTTGGAGTAAAAGCCCTAGTGAGATAGGAGCCATTGCAGGACTCTGAGCCAAGGAGTGACATCCACCTGGACCTGTTAACAGACTTATTCCAGTTGCTGGTTGACAGTAGAATGGAGAGAAGGTAGGGTGTCAAAGGTAGGAGCAGAGAGCCAGTAGGAAACCACTCCAGTAATCCAGGTGAGAGACAATGGACGTGGGGACCAGGGTGCAGACAATGGAGATGGCGAGGAGATATATACCACATTGGATATAATTTGAAATTAGAACCAACAGGTTTTCCTAAGGGATCAGAAGGGGCATGTGAGAGCGAAAGGAATCATCAAGGGTAACTGCAGTTTTTGGTCTGACCAACAATAGAATGGAGTTTCCAGCCACTGAAATGAAGAAGGCTATGAGTGGAACAGGGGTGAGGATGGGAATCAGGACTAGAATTTAACCCTTTTAGGTTGATGGGCTCTTACATTCTGTTGACATCTCCCCACTCCAATACATGCATGGACAGGCAAGCCTTAAATCTAGTTTCCTCCTTGGAGTTTCCTACTTGGAGCCCAGTCCTTTCTGAGTAGGTGTGGCTGGGAGAATGCTAACTGGTATGCCAAAGACTATACATTACTTAGTTGTGGGGTAGTGTGTTGGGGTCATGTTTTTATGTTCCTCTAGTATGTAGCTCCACTATTTTTTACATGCATAATAATAAGTGCTTATTAAATGCTTGTTTAATTAAAAAAGTAGGCACCCAGGGTGCCTGAGGTGCTCAGTCGGTTGGGCATCCAACTCGATTTTGGCTCAGGTCATGAACTCACAGTCCTGAGATCGAGCTCTGTGTCAGCGCAGAGCCTGCTTGGGATTCTCTCTCCCTCTCTCAGCCCCTCCCACATGCTCACTCTTTTTCTCTCTCTCTCTCTCTCTGAAAAATAAATAAATGAAGAAGACAAAAAGTCTTCAACTTTAGTATCTATGAAGTAACTTTCCTAAACTTATTGAGAAGAGAGGAAGTTTTAAAATGCTTTATTTTATGTGCCAGAAAAATTAATATTATGTACCTCATGATTTCACTTTGTATTGATTCTTGATGTTTAAACTTATATGTATACACTTTTTCCTCTTTGGTAAGCTTTCATTTTAACACATTTATCGGGGTCCCTTTTTTGCATAGTTCCAAGCACAAGATCTAGAGCATACATTCATCTAGTTGAATGACTTGGATTCACAAAGCACTGAACTTAGATGTTGAGCAGTAGGGGCCTGCCCTCATGGAAGGTGCAGTTCCCTAATGGAAATAGGATGTGTGTGCAGAGAACTGGGAGACAGGAGGTCGACTTAACTTAGTGCCTATCGTAAGAGTGCACAGGAGTCCCGAGGATGAATCATTGTCAACTGTGTTAGGAGCTTAGGTGGGTAGCATTTGGTTTCGTCCTCTGAAAGATGGTGGGATATATATATGTATGTATATAATATATATACATGTATTTTTAAAATATAATTTATTGTCAAATTGGCTAACATACAGTGTGTAAAGTATGCTCTTGGTTTTGGGGGTAGATTACCATGGTTCATTGCTTACATACAACACCCATTGCTCATCCCAACAAGGGCCCTCCTCAGTGCCCATCAAGGTGATATATATTTTTTTAACGTTTGTTTATTTTTGAGAGAGAACGCATGCGAGTGGGGGAGGGGCGGAGAGAAAGAATCCCAAGCAGGCTCCGCGCTGTCAGCACAGAGCCCAACTTGAGGCTTGATCTCATGACCATGAGATAATGACCTAAGTGGAAATCAAAAAGAGTCAGAAAGTTAACTGACTGAGCCACCCGTACGCTTCAGTAGATGGTCATATTTTGACTTGCAGAGGAAAATAGTCAGAAAGTGCATTCTTGATCTTGGACATGCTTTAGGATAAGCATATAATAGCTGATACGCTGCATGCCCAGTGCTCAGGTCAGTGAGGCCAGCTGACAGGTTGAGTAGCTGTCACCATACAGTATGACGCATGTGCAGTCGTGGGCATGTGCCATGGTGTGAAATAGGACAGAGGATGGTGTAATCAACTATGGGGAGAGGATAGAGTTCAGGGGTGGCTTTTTCCAGTCTCACTGTAAGAAGTTTTTTGAAAATAAATTGGAAGTTTGCCTAGCAGTCAGAGGCAGGAAGGCATTCTGGGCAGAGGGAATCAATCATGTACAAAAATCAGGGACTAGATCCTGGCTGCCTCTCAGATTCTGCCCTGAGTGATTACAGCTGCCCCACCCTGGATCTAATGAATCGGAATGTTAGGGACCTGTGGCCTAGACAGTGGTGGTGTTCTTTAAAGAGCTCCCCGTGGGATTTTAATGTGCCACTCGGTTTACAGCTCGTGCTGGAGGGGATAGAGGGGAGAGTCATGGAAAGATCAAATAGGGTATTGACACGCTCAGGCCTGCACTTTAGATGGACAGGTCCTAGTGACAGGTGTAAAGGGTGGCATGTGGGTGAGGTGAGATGGGAGGCTCTTAGTGATTTAGGCAAAACATGATGAAATCCTCAACTGGGGCCGTGTGTGTGGGGTTGGGGAGGAGGAGAGAGAAGGGGCTGTGTGCCTGCAGGAGTGAGGGTAAGGACAGGGAGAGGTATAAAATCACCTGCAGACAAGGGACTGGAGCTACCAACAGAGATACTTGGAGCAGGGGTCTGCACTACAGCCTGTGGGCACACCTACCTATGTACCCTGTTTACAGCACTTCAGCTAAGGCTGGTGTTTACATTTCTAAATGATTCCATTTTTAATGGGTATAAAAGCCTCGGTTTTGCCTTGACATACAAAACTTCAAATATTTACTATCTGACCCTTAAGGAAAATGTTTGTTTACTCTTAACTGGGAGGTCAGGCAGGTTAGGGAGCTGGGGTATGAGTAGTAATAGTAGTTGCTACCATCTTTTGAGTACTTACTGTGTGAGTAGCAGTATTCTGGGCAGTTACATACACTGTGTCTAATTCCATGTAGGAGCGGGTCTGACTGCGTGCATCCTGCAGACAGGTGGAGTTGAGTTCCCACCAGCTTCACTGTGTAACTGGTTGCAGTTTCCTCGTGTATAACATGGAGTCATCATTTTGCATGCCAAATACTTCTATGCGTGAATTACTAGCTATTGTATTAGATTCCTAGGGCTGCTGTAACATGGCTAAAAAGACAACCTTCCAAACGAAGGTGTTGGCATGGCCACGTGCCCTGTAAAGGCTCTGGGGGAAATCGTACGCCATCGTTGCTGTTCTTTGGCCTTTGTACCCACCACTCCAGTTTCCACCTCCGTCTTTACCTGATGTTCTCCCTGTGTGCCTGTCTCTTTGTCTCCTCTCCTTTTAAGGACACTAGTCACACTGGATTTAGGGCCTACTCTAATCCAGGATGACCTCACCTAAACTAATTATATGTGCAAAGGCGATTTCCAGGTAAGGTCACAGGCCGTAGGTGGATGTGCATTTGGGTGGTGGTGATGGGATACTGTTCAACCCAGTACAGCTATTATCTTCCCCAAAGGGGTGTTATCCCCATGTGAGACCTTTGAAAACTAAGGCTCCGGAAAGTTAAGTGAATTTCAGGATTGCACAGCTAATAGCAGAGCCAGAATTTGAGTTCATTTTTTGCCTTGATTGAAAACTAGTGTTCTTTATGCTGCAGTAACTAGCATGCCTGCTAGAACATTTTGTATTCTGTAGACAGGCAACGGCCACTAAAGGTTTGAAACTGAAAAATGAAGCCTGAATCATGATAAAAAATTAAAAAAAAAAAAAAGAAAAAACATATTTTGAGGGCTTACCATGTGCCAGGCATTATGCTTCATGTTTATGTTCGTTGTATCCATATAAACCTCATAGGAGATCTTGAGGTAAATACCCTCATTATCCCCCATTTTGCAGACAGGAGATGAGCCACAAAATTTAACTGTTAGCTCTTAGAAGTGTCCCTCACTGCTGTGCAGCCTGGCCCCAGGCCAGGCCGTCCGGAAGATCCTCCTGTTGGCTGAGTGCGGAGATGAGAGAGGGCTGTTGGAGTAGTCGAGACAGACCAGGCATGCGGGTGGTTTTGGAAAGTAGCAGGTGAGCTTGAGATACCTGCCAAGTAGAGTGGCCAGACTTGGTGAGGAGTGGCTTTCCTGAGGAATGTACTCTTACCTTCCACGTTTTAAGTTTGGTGACAGACAGGAGTGATGCCAGGAAGAGAAACAGGCAGATGAAGAAGATGAGCAGGATTACAAGGAAAGAGAAGGAACAGGGCTGAAGGGAGTCTTAAATCCTATTTTCTGGGCCTTTATTGTATTTAGGTATATTGACATTTGTGAAAATCACAAAAGCTACCTGTTGTCTGCAGTGAGATATCTTTAAATACATGGGTGTCAGCATGGGTCCTCTGTAAGTTTTCATGTTTTATGACTTGTGTTTCAGGTCTTTTTAAAAATGATGTATTTCTGAGTGCTTTGTTTTGTCTTCAGATGGTTATTTATGGTCTAGTTCAAGGGAGCCCAGATACAGACCAAGTGAAGACTTGTCACCCCTGGAAACCTGATCCCTGCCAGCATGAGGAAGCAGGAAAACTCCAGGGTCAGAGGTGTTTTTAAGTTTGAAACAGCTGATTTAGGAATTGTCCCCAAAGCTCAGTGATCGTAAAGCGATGTGAACTGCTAGATGTCAGCTGAAGAAAGAGGCTGAGCTGAAATAAAAACAAAAGTATTTGTTTGGGGTCCCAGAATTACAGTTCCATGAACATAGATTTGGGCAGCAACCCAAACAGTGCCTCCCAGAGAACAAAATCAAGGGTTTTTAAATCAAAAAGGAATGCTTATAAATGTGGCTTACAAAGAATTTCTATTGGTGTTGGTGGCAGAAAACTAAATCTGGGTTGAATATAATTGGTTGCTAAGGCTGTCACCCAGCAGAGCCTCACTGGAGCATGCCACAGGTATTTGGGCTGAGTCCTTGGAACGCAGGCCCTTTGGCCCAGTTCGCAAGTTCATGGCTCCACCCAGTGAGGGCGGGAGGACGTGCAGAAGGCCCTTCTCCTTAATGGCTTCCTGGCTCCACCTTAAAACCCCTTGACATAAGTGACCCCATTTCACACAGTCATAGTGGCCACAGTGGATGGCACTAAGGACCTCACCAGTTAGTGCCACCATAGCTAAGTGGCAGTTTGTAACACTGTGGCTTACAGTTAGAATTCTAAAGTTAAAAACGAGACGTTATTTGGGAAGAATACTTGAAAGCAAGAAATCAGTTCTTTAGAATTACCGTTCCAAGTACAGTGTTAACTGTGGCACTCTCAGAGGCACTCATCCGGTCGAGGACCTGGCTTTGGGTTTGGGGCTCACGCTTCCTCAGTGTCTGTAAAGAGCTGATGCCATTTCACCGCCGTTCTGCCCTGTGCGGAGCAGCTTGTCTGTTTAGCAGCTTCTCTTAGATATTTTAGCTTATGTCTCCCTTTATCTTCCTAGAAAAAAAACACAACTATTAAAGGTAGTTTCCAGAGTTCACTCTCCCTGGTTCAGGTATGTTTTATCATAGGTCAAAGGCCATCTAAACCCAAAGTGCTGGCAGCTTGCAAACATACCTAATGCTGCCCTATTTGTACATCCATGTATGTGTATCAGGCAACAAAAGAATTAGGAAATTAGGGATTATGAGCTGCAGCCCGTAGGCATCGATTGTGTTCTCTGAATTTAAACCATCATATGGATTTTGTTTTACAAAATCGGTTGTTTTAAAAAGTTTTATTGTATGCTCATAATTATCAAGCTTGCCCTTTCTATCTGTGAGGATTCTATGGGTATAAAATCTTTAAAAAAAAAGAAAGGATACATGCTTTTCTTTTCCTATTCTCACATTTTAAAGTCTTTATTTATATTTGCATGGCTAGAGGCAAGTCAGCATTTTCACTGTTGTATGCAGACTCTTCTGAAGTAAAAACATAGCATGTTTACAGAATTCTCTTGAATCTACAACCCTGGTAACTTTGTCACATATTTGGTATTCTATATAAGCTGAAACACAAGAAGCTTTATATAAAATTTTCTCGCAAAGAGCCATCTGTCCTGTCCAGTAAGCCACAAGAGGTATAATCGTGTGGTTCCCCTCTTCAGTTTTGGAGCAGGGTGCACGGCAGGGGTATGTGCTTAGTAGCAGTCCTCGGATGTAAGGTACACTCAAGTGAGTGCTCCCATTGCTCCTGCCATATTCCTGCCCTCCCACGTTCGCTGACTGCTGCATGGAGCTGAGCTGAAAGGGCCTCTTCGTCGGCATGGCACAAGGCTTTTCCCTAGAACAAACTATCTCAGGACCAGACCAAACTCAGAGGCCTAGATTCTTTAAATGATTGATTTTTACATCATCTGGCAGCCAGGCTTTTTTTTTTTTTTTCTTTTTGCAGTCCATTACCCTTGTGTCTGACTCTCTTCGAAGCCTCATTTTTAAAATTACTGAAAAGTTCTCTTTGCCATTTATTATATTTATGAATTGAGAGTGAATTTTATATTAATTTTACCTTTGGATTTTGATAGTTCTCAGCTGTAGGGACCTTTAGTCCCTTCAAAAAATTGCTTTCACTGACTTAAGTTCAGTGTTACTATTGGCACCCCCTGGAGGTTATTATTGTCCTCTAAACCAGGAGCCCACTGGGGATGATTTGACTCAGGAATCGAGTTTTGAGAACCCGGAGATGGTTCGTGGGTTGCTTATCCCTGAGATGTGGCTTCTGAGGGGCCTGTCGCTGAGCTACCCTTGTGCATTGTGTTGGGGCTCCTCTGAGGGTCTTTGAGGTCATGGGTGGGACAGTCTCAGTTGGGAACTAACTACTTGAGTTGAGAAGCTGGGCAGACCCAGGTCACATGCAGCCCGATACTTTCAGTAAAGTTATTTACTTTTCCTGAATTTCACTTTCCACCTCTGAAAATGGGAGTGATAATTGCTTTTCTTTCGGGGTTAAATAGAAGGAAAAGAGATATGCAAAGTGCAGAGCACAGATTTGCACAGTGGTATGATTCACAGACTATTTTGCCTGGATGGACAGCCATTCTGCCTCTCTCTGTTAAGTGCATATTGGCCTTTATTTTTTGAGATGTTTTATTAAAAAAAATACCAAAAAGTAAATATTGGAGCAGAAAGGGGAGAGAGTAATGAACCAGTGGGTGGGTGGAGACCGAAAGGGAGGAAGGAAGGGGGTGGGGCAGAAGCTAATGGGGAGTTAGCAGGGATGAGAGGGTGTGGGGACCAGTGATGAGAGAATAAGAGCAAATTGGCCACGTTGACCAAATTAGCATTTTCTTTCAAAGTTTTATGTGTTGGAGGGAATGAAGAAAAACAGGCCTAGTCCAGTCTTGGGCAACTTCTACTTTGCTGTGTTGCCTTTCAGCCAGCCTCCTGTTCTGTCCCCCACACCGTGGCTTTGGTTTTCTGGGGCAAGGCCCTGGGAAGACAGAAAATCTAGTTAATGTTTTTGCCACATTCATGATTTCAAAATTAAATAAAGTGCTGGCTTCTTTTTTCCTCCTCCTCTTGTTTTTTTAAAAGGGAGAAAATGTAGCCTTTGGATCCCTGTTGCTTAGTGACTAGGCCTTTTGTATAATTGGTCTTAGGAGGGACAAAACATACTGAGTGTAAGAGATTTGGTTGAGGAAAGGAAGGCAAAGTTCAGGTGCTGACACTGGCCCCAGCTGGAGGTGGGGGGCAGCTGGGGCAGCCAGCGAGCTCTGAAGGGCCCAGGAGGTGGAAGAGAGGGACACAGAGAGGGAAGCTGAAAGGAGGCCACACAACTTCTACCACTGAGTTGAGGGCTCTCCCAGGTTAAAATGCCTGAAGCAGGAAAGTGTTTGAGAGGCTCCCCACCCCACACGCCCATCTCACTTTGCTGGGTCAGAAGTTGCCGGGAAAGTGATGTCTCTCTGGAAATCAGAAGGAAATAATACAGTGTAGTGTACTATGACTGACTACATTTGCTGGTGGCTTAGTTCAGCCTGCAGTGGGCCCTTGATTCGTGCTCATTGGCTGGATGACACCAGACCTTCACTGCTCTTTTACAAACACCAAAATGACACAGAAATGCTCCTTAAGCAGTTTTTGCTGATGGAAATAATTTAATGCTATGTAAATAATATGATGCTTTTGAAAATAGTGCTGACTTCCTGGATCATAATTAATCTATAAAATGAAATTTGTTTGAGTTGGAGTCCTTTAGAGTTATAATATTAATGAGCCCTGTCATATGATTAAGTTCTTTAGTTGTAATTATTTTGTATTCTTTAGAAACATGCATAATGTAGTCCCTTGGAAATTGAGTACATATGGATTATGAACCAGGATGTAGTTATTTCATGCTTCGCTCTTTCCAGCCTGAGCGTGCCTTAAAACTGTGCAAGATGGCTCAGACTGGTAAGATTCAAAGAAAATGGTCAGAGAGGGGTGGGATTGAATTTAGGACCTGAGTTCTGCAGAACTTTGGTGATGGGGAAGGGGGCAGAGTGCCTCTCTTTGAGCCTGGGCAATTGCAGTAAGTATAAGCATGAATCTGTTGGGAATTTTGCATGTGCAGAGGCAGATAACAATGCCAAAGAAGTCCAGGAGATTTTGTTAATAACAGGTCCCGAAGCAAAGTGAAAAAATACTGGTTTAGTTTTCCTTTTATCACTCCCAGTGTGGAAAGGGAGGGACCCTCTTCACTGGAGTGCAGCAGAGGCCCTGCAGGGAATGTTAAATGCAAAGTGGCAGGACTGGCTGGCAGGTAGGGGTTGGGGATTCTTTGTCATGAGCTAGCTGTGGTACTTTGGACAAACCACTTAGCCACTTAGTGGTAAGACTGAGAGAAATTGTACCAAAGACTCTTCTAAGGTCCTTTGAGCTCTTCAACAACAACAATAAAAACAAAGCCAGCCCCCCCCCCCCCCCCCCCCCCCCCACACACACACTCACAACAAACTCTGGGGACCGGCTCTGCCCTTGTCACCTCAGACTCAGCCCTACTGACTTCTCCAGTGGGTATCTTGTCAGGGGTGGAGTGAGGAGAAGGAAGTCCTCAGGGTTCCTGCTCCCCCTTTTGCAATCAAGTCTTAGGGTTATTGGTTCCTCAGTGAACTTTCCGTTTTGTGGAGAAATTCTAATACTTCACCCAGCTAATTTAATAATTGAGTGCTCAATTGAAAGTTCATTCTTAACCTGTAAGCCTTTTGGGGAGGAGGCTTCTCTGCGTTCCTTTCTGCCTCCTTCCACAGCACTCCCTGAGGTAGAGAAACAACTGTGTTAGACCCAGCCCCTGTCCTGGAGCGCAGCTGGCTTACCCTTGCCTATTTGGGAGCATAGTAATGGGGAATGGTTGAAATATGTTGCCTTGCTTTCAGTAATAACTTTTTCCTATCCTAAAAATACGTTTGAAGAACATACACTGTTTCATGTGTTACCTTCTCACAAGTTTATTTCCTTCTATGTTACCGTTCTACTGGCTATTTATTTTCTGGGAAGAATGTACTCACATTGCTCCGTATGGTCAGCCCCTTCTTATTTAATCTCAGAATTTAATACTTGCCTATGTTCTCTTTTCATAATAAAATCTTACTCAGTTCATAGCATATTCCAGACGCAACTACCTATGTCTGTTAGCCCAAGAAACAATTTCATAATGATGTACTTATATTCCCCAGTTTAAAATGTTTTTCCCTCTGATCACTCCTATTTAAATTTTCTTTTGTTTTAAAACTGTTGTCCTGACCATGAATATTACCAGGTCTCCTGTTTAATCCAGCAGTGACCACTTTGTACCTTAGACTTTATTGTGTAATGTCTCTGCTGTATTCTTTCATTTCCTTTTTCTGTTTTGAAAGCAGTGTGGTGGTGTGATGTTTATGAGGGAGGGGGCTGGCAGGAGGCAGATTCCTCCTAAATCAGCCACTTAAAAGGTAGAGATTTTGAAAACCTTTGCCTGTTTTTATATTTATTCTATGATAAAAATGTGTGTTCGCTTTGTTCTTTAGATTCTGGGCAACGCTTTTGGCTTTTATTTACGCTCCTCTTGGGTTTGGTAAAAACCAGTACAGCTGAGAGGATGCTTACATGATGCAGTAATGCCTCATTACAGCTCGCAGCTGGTTACAGTGAACCTCTGCTTTTGCTCCTTAAGCAGCACAAACCAATTTTTAAAGCGATCCTAAAAGTAGCAAGTGTGTACTGATCTAACTCTGTCCCGATATTTTTTTCTCTCCAAACTTTCACTCCTTAGGGGCTACACCTGATTCAAAATTTGTCTATCTCTGCCTTTCTTGTGATATTTAAAATTCTCAATATGAAAATATGTGAAGTGTAGAAATACGTACAGATAATTCCCAGTTTGAGAATTGTCAAATCAACTGTGGAAACATAACTACTTATGACAAAACCCAAATTCTAGTTCTATTAATACTATTTCATTCACCTCCAACCAGTATTTGTAATATCAGTTCTATTGGAAAAATATGTTCCTGTGTTCATCTTGACAGGACCCAGGGCTTACAAGCACAGTGGGTAGAGATAGGGTAGAGGGAAGCTTCTGGGGTCTTCAGAAAGCAGTTCTGTTTGTCAGTCCCCAAGAATTTAAACACCCTTGCAATTTGTTCACATGGACAGCTTGAGCTGTTTAAGATGTTACTTTTTTTTTTTTTTCTCCTGCTTATTCTCAGGCAATAAACTCGTCAGTTAACTTATACAATTAGCTTACTGAGTAATTTGACTTTATCTTTCTTGTAAGAAAGAAATCACACTAAACCCTTCCTGTGTGTTAAATGTCTATGGAAAAACTAGCTGGAGGGTTGTGAGATGAATATTTAAGACCAAAATGGTTTTCTTCTTAAAAGAAATAATATATTTTTTAAACTTTGCAAAATATTTTACAAAAGGTAACTTTATTATTATTTTTAAAATTGGTTTAGGATGTTGTTTTCATCCTGAACTTTAACAGCCAGCTGCTATATACTCAGAGGAGGAACTAGGCTGCTGTCACTTCAACTCAGGATATATTCAGGAACTCTTAATGATTTTTTAAAAAGTATATTGCTGTCAACCTGTTTTACTGTTAATCTTCTTTCTTCTGAAGGCAGATCTGGGAGTAAGTCAGCTACATTTCAATTAAAAGAGGTTGTTTTAAAATTTGTTCTAGAGGCGCCTGGTCAGTGAGTTAAGTGGCCGACTTGGGCTTAGGTCATGATCCCGCTGCTCAGTGAGTTCAAGTCTGTTGGGCTCTGTGCTGAAGGCTCAGAACTTGGAGCTGCTTTGGATTCTGTGTCTGTCTCCCTCCCTCTCTCTCTCTCTCTCTCTCTCTCTCTGCCCCTCCCCAGCTTGTGCTCACTCTCTCTCAAAAATAAACATTAAAAATATTTTTTTAAATAAATTTGCTGTAAATTTATGGTACAATTTTGTGGAGACTAATCTTCCTTGCTTATACATGGCACTCACTATGTATAGTGAGTGTACAAACCAGTTCCTGTTTGTACTTCTGTGAAGTTAATATATGCCATTTTGTATAGGTCCTTCATTGTTTTAGGCACATAAGTCACCTTAAAAAATAATTTGAGCTCCCTAAAACAGGAACTATGTCTCTTTTTTAAAAAAAGTCACTTACATCTCCTGTCATCTTGCTGCTGTAATCCTGATACATTATGCTAATGGATTTGAATTGCATTAAGTGGGTTAAACCAGAATTCCAAGTGGAATTGGCCTTTGGGTACTTACTCTCCTCAATGATTTGTTCTGTCTTTCCTAGTTTGCCAAATAAATATTTTTTTCTGGGATGACTAACTACATCAGAGCAAAGAAGCAAAGCCTATATATCCTTAAAGGGATTGTATGTTACTATTTTTGGTTGTAGTTCTTAATTTATGTAATCTTTCTATATGATCTAGGCAGATAGTGAGAACAAGAGAGAGAAAGAGATGCCTTCCCCCCCGCCCCCGCCCATGTATATTTGGGCTTAGATTTTTCAAAATCATGAAATATGTGCTGCTTTTTCAATGTTTTGTGGCACCTAAGTGTTGTTACCAAGACAAGAAGATCAGACATCTTATAAATATTAAATTGCTTTACAGGCACAATTAGTGAATTGAATGTGGTTAAATAAGATTCCAGAAGGAAATTTTCAAAACCTATATGGTTCTTTTACATATTCACAAGGCCTTCTGAATTGTATATCAAAACAGAAGCCAGGGACTTCATAAGGGAGGTGGCTTATGGTGCAGGAACCTCAGCCACGGGTGGGGGGATGGGGAGTGGGTAGAGAGAAGAAGGAGAAATACATGATCCTCACCTGCCCAGCTTTTATCCCCCAGCACCCTGCTCACCTAGGTCCACCTGGCTTTTTTGCCCATTCAGGCTTTAATTTCTTTTCTAAATATTTCTAAATAGTGTTTACTTTGAAGTCAATCGTGCATTCACATCTCATCTCCATATCTTACCTGGTTACCTGGCAAATTTGATGCTCAAAGGGGTGGAGTAGCTTCTTCAGTTTCCTTGTGAAAATAAGAGTAATGTCTGTTGTAAAATTGCAGTAGGGTTAGTGATAGTATATGAGAAGTGCCTAGGGGAAGAGGGGCAGAGGGAGAGAGAGAGAATCCCAAGCAAGCTTCATGCTCAGTGCAGAGCCCCACAGGGAGCTCGATCCCACGACCTGAGATGATGACCTGAGCCGAAATTAATAGTTGCTCAACCAGTTGAGCCACTCAGATGCCCTATATATATTTTTTATACAAATAAAATTATACAGTGTTACATTAGTGTCAGGTGTACAACGTAGAGATTCAGAATTCCGTACGTTACTGAGTGCTCATCAAGATAAGTGTACTCTTGATCCCCTTCACCTGTTCCACCATCCTCACCATCCACCTCCCCTCTGGTAACCACCAGTTTGTTCTTTGTATTTGAGAGGCTGTTTTGTTTGTCTCTTTTTTCCCTTTGTTTTGTTTCTTAAATTCCATGTATGAGTGAAGGCATACGGTATTTGTGTCTCTCTGACTTATTTCACTTAGCATTATACCTTCTTCATCCATATTATTGCAGATGGCAAGATTTCATTTTTTTTTTATGGCTGAGTAATATTCCTCTGTGTGTGTGTGTGTGTGTGTGTGTGTGTGTGTGTGAGAGAGAGAGAGAGAGAGAGAGAGAGAGACATCTTTTTAATCCATTCTTCTCTTGAGGGCACTTGGGTTGCTTCCATATCTTGGCCATTGTAAATAATACTGCAGTAAACATAAGGGTGCATATATCTTTTCAAATTAGTGTATTCATTTTCTTTGGGCAAATACCCAGTAGTAGAATTACTGGCTCATATGGTAATTCTATTTTTAATTTTTTGAGGGACCTCCATACTATTTTCAACAGTAGCTACACCAATTTGCATTCCACCAAGGTTCCTACCTTGCATTCCTACCAAGAAAAGGGTTCCCTTTTCATCACATCCTTCCCAATACTTGTTTTTTCTTGTGTTTTTGGTTTTAGCCATTCTGACAGATAAAGTGATATTTCATTGTGATTTTAATTTGCATTTCCCCTGATGATTAGTGATGTTGAGCATCTTTTCATGTGTCTGTTGGACATCTACATGTCTTCTTTGGGAAAATGTTTAGGTCCTCTGCCCATTTTTAATTGGATTATTTAATTTTTTGGTGTTGAGTTGTAGAAGTTCTTTATATATTTTGGATATTAACCCCTTATCAGATATATCATTTGCAAGTATTTTATCTCATTTAAGAGGTTGTTTTTTTGTGTTGATGGTTTCCTTTGCTGTGCAAAAACTTTTTATTTTGGTATAGTCACAGTTTAATTTTGCTTTTGTTTCCCTTGCTAGAGAAGACATATCTAGAAATTTTTTTGACAGATGTCAAAGAAATTACTGCCTGTGTTTTTTTTTCCCTAGGAATTTTATGGTTTCATATCTCACATTTAGGTCTTTAATCCATTTTGAGTTTATTTTTGTTTATGCTGTAAGAAAGTGGTCCAGTTTCATTGTTTTGGTGTCTAGTTTTCCCAACACTATTGTCTTTTTTCCATTGTAAATTCTTGCCTCCTTTGTGATAGATTAATTAGCCATAAAAATGTGAGTTTATTTCTGGACTCTATTCTGTTCTTTTGACCTATGTGAATATTTTTATGCCAGTACCAGACTCTTTTGATTACTACAGCTTTAGTATGTCTTCAAATCTGGGATTGTGATATATCCAGCTTTGTTCTTCTTTTTCAAGATTGCTTTGGCTATTTGGGGTCTTTTGTGGTTCCATACAAATTTTAGAATAATGCTTAGCATATATTATTTACTGGTTTGGGAAGCTACTATTTATTGTTTTTATATACCTGTTTTCCTGCCAACTTCCCACGCCCAACCTTGTCCTCAGCACAGTGCCTGGCATGTAGTAGGCCCTCTGAGCATTTTCCCTCGTGACACGATTTCACATGTTATCTTGAGAAAGATATATTTATTTAATTTTTTATTTTTTATTTTTTTAATTTTTTAACGTTTATTTATTTTTGAGACAGAGAGAGACAGAGCATGAACAGGGGAGGGGCAGAGAGAGAGGGAGACACAGAATCTGAAACAGGCTCCAGGCTCTGAGCGGTCAGCACAGAGCCCGACGCGGGGCTCGAACTCACAGACCGTGAGATCATGACCTGAGCCGAAGTTGGACGTTTAACCAACCGAGCCACCCAGGCGCCCCGAGAAAGATATATTTAACTCCCACGCAGAATTACATACTTTGTGGTCCTGTTTCACTTCATGTCCTGGTTGTGTGCCTGTCCTCTGTGGGCTTTGCCAGGTGGCTTCCTTGAGAAGGAAGGGAGGGAGGGCAGGGACTTGATGCTGAAATGTTTGAATCTCTCTGTTTTAGCAATGTGCTCTGTAGACATCAGGTCCTTCATAAACATTTGTTAAATCAAATCCTTGCCCCAGGGCTGAGCCTTTTGGGACTTGAAGGTAGGAACATTTGTGTGACTTACTAAATTGATAATTGGGAGAAAAATGAGTCTTAAATTCCCGTTGGCTCTTTCAAGATGTACACTTAAAACACTTAAAGGTGTTAAATGGCAAAAGGTCCTTAGGCCTCAGCAAGATTTAATACTTGCTGTTGGGTCCAGGAATTTTGAAAATGTATGCCCATGTGATAAATTGCAAACACCTGAGACTCATTCCCTTTTAAGTTGGTTTTTAGAGATGCATGATGTGCAGTGCCGTATCATGGGGGTAGTTTCTAAGAATATGGTTGCCATTTAGAGTTGGACATTCACCCAGCTCTGGGCCAGGCTTCGGAGCCCCCGTATGCAGGGCTGTACTCTACAGGCTCTGATGACTAGAACGAGTGATCCTTGGAGTATATTACCAGTGTGGCAGCGTGTGCACAGACATGTCACAGAGGCACAGGATAGGATGCTGCATGTCCTTGGTGTGTGCCCAGTGGGCTTGGGCACCTGCGAGTGGAATCATCATAAAATAGTCAAATTACCTGAGACTTTTCTCTTAACTTCCTGTTTTCTCTCTCTCTCTCTCTTTGCCATTTTAAACATGCATTTTATAATTTCATATTCTCAGTCGTCTTGTTAAAAAATGTTTCCTTTAATTCTGTCTCATTTTGCTTTCCTGGTCTTTTCAACTTCAGTTTTTGTATGTAACTTGTGAGAGATGGACACATACAAGAAAGATAAATTTGCTATGAAAAATGATTTCTTTCTCTTTTATGGGGAGGAGGTCTTTCTCTTTGATATAAATGACAAGCAGGCGGATTTTATGGCTTTGCTCCCCTGCCAGGGGGCAACGGCAGAAGAGTGAAAAGTACCACACTTTAAAGGGACGGCTTCCTGGTGGAATTGGTCAAGTGGAATTGAAGCCGTGTTAATGCCCATGACTTCTCTCTACAGAGGAGACCCCTCGTCTCTGCCATGGGGTTAAGTGGGGTCTCTACTGCTTTTCACTTAAAGACCTTGTGTAAAATAAATAAATTAAAATGTATACACATACCTGCATATGTATGTGTGACACTTGTTGGTGGGTTTTAATTTCTCAGGTCTTTGAGCTGTGTCAAAAAATTCCCCCCAAAACAAACACACTATTTACCTTCCAAGGGTTTTATGTAATGCTAGGTTTAACTCTGTATTATTTAGGAGATTTGAAGAAGTTTAGAAACAGGGCTCTTCCCCTTGTGTATTTCATCCTTAGCTAAAACTGAATATTTCTGAAACGGAATTCCTCAGCTTTCCCACCTCCTCCTAAACAGGCTCCCTTCTTTTGTCCCCTTGGTGTCATCATGGTGAAGACTGCCCAGCCAGGTGTGCTAGAGGTTTCTCTCTCATCCTTCGTCATGGTTTAGTAGAATAAGTGCTAGATGGAGCCAGGAAGGCTGAATTCCTGAGGTGGCCATGAGCAAATGATTTGAACTTGATCATCATTCTTTTCCAAGAACCCATGAAGGTCCTTTGTTTCCTACCCCTAAATATCCTTGGCTTTTTGTGTCTTCACATGGCACCTGCCAGAGTGATCGTCCCCTTCCTTCTCCCTTGTACATACTCTGGTGACATTTCCTTTTTTTTTTTTTTTTTTTTTTAATTTTAATTTTAATTTTTTTAATGTTTATTTTTGAGAGAGAGAGAGAGCACAAGTGGCAGAGGGACAGAGAGAGAGGGAGACACAGAATCTGAAGCAGGCTCCAGGCTCTGAGCTGTCAGCACAGAGCCCAGTACGGGGCTTGAACTAACGGTGAGATCATGACCTGAGCCAAAGTCGGATGCTCAACTGACTGAGCCACCCAGGTGCTCCTCTGGTGACATTTCTTGACAAGAGGCTATGACACCTCTGGCTTCATTCCCAGATCATCATTAGGGCAGACTCAAAACTCATTGGTCCTTACAGCCCTGAAGAAAAGGTGGCAAATTCTTACTTCACAGGCCTATGCTCCAGGTGTGGGTCTCCTGATAGAACACCGAATGGCCCCCTCATTGCCAATAAGACACAAGTTTGGCCAGCCCCAGTGAGGGTGGCCTCCAGTTGTACACTGTCCGCATTTCCAAGTCCCCTTCATGACATGAATAATTTCTAAAATACAACCCAAGTTGGCACTAACAAGTTTCAGAGTGTGGTTCTAGGGTCTTATACGGTATCTCTTCAGTGAGACTTTCTGAGGAAGCAGATTTGCATCTTCTGTGGGGCATTGTGTTTATAGATAGCTTTCTTAATATATTTGTGTGCAATGGTGTCACACCCTTTCTCTTAAATGAAAATCGCAGTTTCTTGGTTTGTATTTTTAGAGACCATTACTTGCAGTTTATTATCTGTTCCGTATAGTATCTCTCCCTGGAAGAGATGAAACCTGTTATAGGTACTTGGTCAATGGCAGGTGCTAGTTTTGAGAAGTGAAATTGCAGCAACGGTGGTGTTTTCAGTAACCCTATCAGGTTCCTTTGTTTTTAATAAGTAATAACACTCATCCCTTTAAGTTCCAAAAGGCTTGAAATAGTGTAGGCGAGTATTTATAATGCAGGAGTCTGTTCGCTATGTAGCTATGTTGTTAGGATATGTGTGTGTGTGTGTATGTGTATATATATATATTTAATTAATTTTTTTTTTTTTTTTTAACTACAGGAGCTCTTACCAAAGTAAAGGAGAGTAGGCGACACGTGGAAGAAGGGAAGATGGAGGTCCAAAAGGCTGATGGCATTCAAGATCGCTGTAACACTATTTCTTTTGCCACTTTGGCTGAAATTCACCACTTCCATCAAATTCGAGTAAGAGACTTTAAATCACAGATGCAGCATTTCTTACAACAGCAAATAATATTTTTCCAAAAAGTGACACAGAAGTTGGAAGAAGCTCTTCACAAATATGATAGTGTTTAATGACTGGACATTGGGTTGTGGACTTTTTTCAGTTCAAGGATATTTCTACAGCAGAATAAAAACTGCTATCAAAGAGCTATTGCCAACTATCAGTGGTGGTACAAGGATGGTTTTGTGTTCAACTGAAGCTCTGCTGAATATATAATTACGTAGGAAAGAAACAGTTAATATGGTTATATAATAGAAACAGTACCACACATTGTAACTAAATTATACTATGTATGCCTACACTACCATTGTAACTTTTGGAATAATGATTATACTATTTGCCTTATTGCTTTTTGAAGTATGGGTATTTTAGTGCATACTTTGTAGACCTCAAAACCCATGAAGGGTCTCAAAGAAGCTGGCTGGATACAAGCCTGCTGCGGATGCCTTTTTACTCTCATAGATTGGGATTACCTAAATTCAACCTATTCTCTGTTTACAAACTCCAACTAGAGCAGCTATGCGACTTTGTGCCTTTAAACTCTTGGTTTTTCATTTCTCCACCCCCTCCCTTTTTTTTTTTTTTTTTTTTTTTTTGTAAGTAACCACAACTTTTCTTGATTGAAAGAGTGAAAGGCCAGTGCATACAATGACAAACCTGTTGGTAACCTCATATTGGCGCTGGGGGCGGGGTGGGCGGTCAGCTGTCATCAGTTTGCCTGGCAAGTTTTGTCTCCCGACATACGCTGGTGAGGGCAACTGAGGGAGACCTGATGCTCATCTTGGAATATGAAATCTATTAGGGAATAAAATGGTGCCACTCTGCTCCTTAGATGCTGTAGTAGCATAGCCTCTTCACGCAAGTGTCCTAGAAACTTGGCGTGGAGATCGAAACCAACATGTCTTATAACACAGAGAAGGAGGAGTCTAATCAGTTGGGGACACAAGCACAGAATCAGTGATGACACATACCTGGTTTAATTCTTAAGAGGGTTTTCTTTACTTTTTCTTTCTTTTTTTTTTTTTTTTATCTTGAAGATTTTAATATTCAGTGTGTGTGTGTGTTATTATTTTTTTTAATGATCTACACTGTTAACTGATTGAGACTCCACTGTGATTCACTCGTTTACTTAATCAAAAACTTTTCAGGGATGTCTGTAAAATTCAGTGTTATACGTGATTGAAAGTAGCGTTGGTTGATCTAATGAGGGACCAGAAATAATTACTACTATTCCAAATGCTGAAGGAAAAAAAAAAATGTGTTTTTTTTTTTCATATTGTAAGCCCCCAGGACATTTAACCTTAAAAATTATTTTAAATATATTCTTCTATTATAAGGGAAATATGAATGGCTGATAAATACCAAAAAGATTCAAAAGCAGCTTAATTTAAAAAGCACAAAGAGATTCTGGCTTCAAATGCCAAAATCTCCATGTTTTTATAGTTGCTGAGCTATAAATAATGTGATTCTTGAGTTTACAGATTGAAAAAGTGTCACTGAAAGGTCAAAGTATCTACTGTTTTTATGAAGTCAAACTTATGCTGCCTCACAAATCCCTGGATATTGAAATGGTAACACAGAAGTAAAGAGGTCAATTTGAAATATTGGTGAGTCACACTGATTAAAAAAGACAGGGTCAGTTTTCAGACACTCAAAAAAGAAACGGTTATTGAAATAATTACTCAAAGCACATTTATTCTAAAAAAAATCTCATATGGGTTGAATTTTTAAGATCAGAGTGTTGTAATTTTGATCAAATTTTTATACCTTAGGTAACTTAGAGCCAGATTTAACATCATGTGGCTTTGTTTCTATTACAGATACGTGGAATTGTGGAATTGTAACCAAATATATCGTTCTCTAAAAAGTAACTTTATCTTGTTGATTGCAAAATATAGTTCTATAAAAAAAAACCCATATATCTATGTTAATTTTATTGCAGAAGTTTGGAGATTATAATTATAGCATTTAATTTAAATTTGAGTCTGTATCGGACAGATAAGCACTATGCTTTTCAAATTATTTGAAAATCAGTTTTATTTGCCTCTTTATTTTGATGGTGGTTTGATTTTTTTTTTTTTTTTTTTTTTTTTTTTTTTTTTTTTTAAGTAAAATCACTAAAGATGTGCAGTGGTAGCATGGAAATTATCTGAGGTGTCTTGTTATGATTGTGCTTTAGCCAGCGTGGACATAGCTTAAATTATAAAAACTAAAAATCAAAGTACAAGGAGGTATAAGTTCATGCTGCCTGCTTAGAAGAGAACTTTTGTTCTTCATAACTACATAACATTATAATGCCACTGATTCATAAGGGGTTTAAATGAATTCTGTGGGGTAGGACATCAGAGTTATTAGTGTTCATTTTCATCTAAGATCTTTATTTCTCTAACGTTCTTGGTCCTATTGAAACATTTCAGTATACAAAAATACTGCAATGTTAATACCCAAGAGAAAAGCCATCATAATGTGTATGCTGGTCATTATGATCAGTGTGGTACAATTTTTTAAAAAATAAACTATCATGCCCTTCATGCCATTATTTGTCTTTATTTCTATAATTTATAATTTTGATACGTGATGTATTTATGACATGAGGGTGTCCGCCTGAGCTGGTTTTGCTATTCTAATTACAGACGGACTTGTTGATGTGCTGTAATTGTCATGCAGTGAGACTGGTTTTGCAGCCGTGCATTATATACAACCCCCATTATTCGCCCAGTCTGTTGTACCTAAAGGTACAGTGTAAACCCAGAACGAGGGAACACGTTTGAAAGTGAAACAAGAGTCCGTGCCCTTTGGCTTAAATAGAGCAGTTCAGTTAAACCTTGGTTTACGAGCAGGATTCATTCCAGAAATATGCTTGTAATCCAAAGCACTTGTATATCAAAGCAGATTTCAAGAACCATTGACTCAGTGGTGAGCATGTGTCGTTCAGCATCACGGACTACTCATATTGCAAGACATCACTCGTTTATCAAGTTAAAGTTTATTAGGAATGTTTGCTTGCTTGTGAAACACTCGCAGAATGAGTTACTCGCAATCTGAGGTTTTCCTGTCATTGAGAATAGATTCGTTTTTTGGGCTTCACTGACACAGATGTCCTACGTGTATTTGTAACAACACAGCAGATTCTTCAGTGCTGGTTTTTAATTGTCTTAAGTTTTGCTGCTGTTCTCATAATTAAGGACTTGAAAAATGTAGTCTGTCAAGTCAAGCATGTAAAATTTATGTGTCAACCTTTAAATGTCATTCTTTACCAAGCTCGTTGCTATAGGCATTTTTTTTTTTCCACTTAGGTTTTCAGTTCCTCAGAAACAAATTACCATGTCTGGTACTTTTAAATCAATAAGCATTATCCAGTTTTCTCGTTTGCAGCCTTCTCTTTGGCTAACAGAAGAAGTAAAAATTAGGGTATTAGTTATTTATAGACTAAAAGTGTCGAACATTTTTTTTCCTTCAAAATGTTGTGATTAGTACAGATCAGTCCTTATCTTTTAAAGAAATAAACAAAGTTTGCTTTATTTCTCAGCTTCAGTGGAATATTATAATTATCTTCTCTCCAGTAGTTAAGGAGGCGTTTACTTAATGTGAAAGACTTATACAGAAAAATAGAAGAGTGTGTTCATGGTCTTAAGCTTCCATCTGTGCCTGTCATAGAAAATGTTTGTGAAACTAGCTAGTTTGACTAGTTTAAAACCATAAGCCATCCCTGTCGTCCCACTGGGTCTGCTTCTGTTAGTATCTTATGTAACTATTAAGCACATAGCAGTAAACGGTGAGTGAATCATTTTGAAATAATAGTGACTGTGAGTCTGACACATACCTAATAAGTGTGTGAGTAAAGTAATTCACACAGTCTCTCCCGGGGTCTGTTGTGTTGGTTTCCAGAAAGAGGCCAGCTCAAACCATCCTAATTCAAGATATAAAGGATCATGGATGAGTATAGGGACCTGGTGAATCCCACATGAGGCCAAAGTCCCCTCTGGAACTAAGCTTGCATTCTATGCGGGGTTTGTAAATCTGTCAACTTCTTTTCTTTATGAGTCTGTTTTATTCTTTTTTTCCCTTCCCGTGGCTTGGCTTTCTCAGTATCTTCCGGTATGTCTAAAATGGCCCAGACATCTATTTGGGTTCCTTAGGCCAGTGGGGGACACCTGACCCAAGCTGGACAAATCACCTGTGGGATTGGTGGTGGGATGGGTTCTCTGTAAGTGTGTGTGAGGGAAGAAAGGAAATGGTTGGGACCTCTCAATATGGACTTCATCTGGTAGTCCTCACAATAAACCTGGAGATTCCATCTCCTGTTCATAGATTAATGAAAAGGATCAGAGATACCTCGTATCTTTTGCCCAAGATTACATCAACTGAGTGATGGAGCCGAGAGTCAGATGGGGATCTGGCTTAAGCCAATGCTAATTTAAACTGGATTACATTGGATGCCATTTCCCTGCTTTTCAGGAACCCCAACACTTTCCCAGGTCCCCACCCACTGCTGGACTGACAGGGATTCTGCTCTTTGTGCCCTGGGCTCGAAGGCACAAAGGGAGGCTTAGAAAGTCTCCTTTTTGCAGTCATTTCTGTTGGGAAAGATGAGAGTCTGTGGTCCTGTCACTGCGTCCCTGGCTGTCGATGCGCCGCTCTGCTCTGTCTCAATGGAGGAAGCAGGCAAGGTATTAATGTTTCCCTAGTGATATTAAGGGAGAGAAGAAAAGGAACAAAAACCCAATGGTTTCCCCTCTCTCTAACTCCACCTCTGTGCAAACATAAACAGGTTTCAGTTGCCATAAAAATGGCCTTGGCAGAACCATAGGAACTAATGTCAAATGTTTAGTTCCAGTTGGTCAGGGTCACAGTTAGCTGTGGCAAGTTCCGCTTGGTCACAAGTAGTAGCAGCAGCAGAATGCTGCATGCAGGAAGGCCTGGGAAGTGATGGAATAGACTTCTGGGCAGAGTACAGAAGGATGCTATGCTAGCGACCTAGGAGCAGGAAACCTGGAGAAACCAGCCAAGTATCTACCTCTGTCCCAGGCGTCTGAGCTTGGCGGGGGAGGGGGGGGGTGGGGGGGGGGCGGGGGGAGGGAGTGAATCTGGGATTGGGTCATGTCTACAGCCTTTCTAGGGATCACAAGTTCCCCGCTTGGCTCTATTCCCAGAATGTCTCAATCCCATCATGCCTGTGGCAGAGATGGAGCTTCCAAAACTGCTATAGGGGCCTACGTGGGTTGAGAACAGTTTAACTTCCTTGGGTGAATTTGTACCAGAAGTCTGCCTAGGACAAGGCCAATTGCCTCAAGCTCCAATTGTGAAGCTACCTTCAAAAGGACTTAGAAAACATGGTGTTCTGTTTCTGTGAGCCCCATAAGCCTATCTGGAAATGCTCTCTAACTTTGAGGGCCCAGATGATGCATCAGACCTTATTTGAATAGAGGTTTAACTTTTCAGTTGCTCCAGGAAATGTCTCTTAGGGCTTCATAACTGCTGAGTCAGTGGACTTATCTGCAAGCATAGTGGGGAAGTTGACCCAGCATTACAGTAAGAGAGGAGATGCCAGGGGTCACAGCCTAGCTTCTCCACTCTGAAAGACCTCAGTTTACCCAACTCGCCTCTGAGCCTCAGTTTCCTCAAGGGTAGGATAGGCCTACTTAGACTTTATCAAATTATTGAGAGTATTAGATTAACAAGTATGTGAAGTCCTCAACCACTTCTCAGTACTCCCTTTTTAAATAATAAACATGGGAAGTGACAAAAATTCTACAAGTAGGTACTTGATGATAGCCATGTTCCCAGACGCTGTGTGACCTTGAGCTAGTCACTTAATCTCTCTGTGACCGTTTTCTATCTGCAGTGGGATATAGTATCCCCTTCACAGAAATCTTGTGAGAATTGAGTGACAAAAATCCCTGAGCCCAAGGCATGCCAAGTGTAAGAACAATAAAGATCCTCCGTGAGGATGTGAGAAGGGGTAAGATGGATTTTAGCCGTTAGAATTTTAGCCATTAGCCATATCAGCTCTGCTGTGGAGAACTGAGGAATCCACACATGGCTCTAAGGTAGGAGATCCTGCCTTCGGCACAGCTCTTCCACCTTCTACCTGCTTTGGCTCGCTCTGCCCCCATGCAGCCCGGCCCCAGGTCCAGACCCCTCTCCGGGTTCCTGCTCCCAGAACCCTCGTACAGCGTCCTGGCATATTCCGCCTAGAAGCCAACTTCACCAATTTCCAGACTCCTCAAATTCCTCCTGTTAGGGTGGTGAGGAGCTCAGCTCTCCAGAGGGAACCTCTTTTCAATACCGCTGTCCACTTGGTCCCAAAGAGCTAACTACCAGTAGGTTTAGAAAGTTGTCCTGTAGCTCTTACCAGAAATATCTGCCGGGGACAGCTCAGAATTCTGTTTTTGTTCACCAGATGAATCGCGATTATACTGACGCCTGCTGCTTTCACACCTTAAAAATACGAACTTTACGCCTAGGACTCTGAGGGCAGCATGCTCAGTGTTTAGTATCTCAGCCCTGACCTCATGCCCCTGACAGACATTTCTAAATGATGGTCAATGCGTTCAGTCTGGGAAGTTGAATTTAATGCCTCTGGGTGGCTGTTGAAGTAACCATGCCCTGAATCAAATAAAATACTGGCCTAGACCAAGTTTGATCAGGCCACTTGGTTCTGCTTTTGTTCAACCTAGCAGTTTTAGAAAATACAATTTTTATTTTTGATTCAGAATGGTTCCCTTGGGGAGAAAAATCTTGAAAAAAAAAAAAAAAGAACAGGTTAGGATGTAGCAAATTAGATTCAGCCTAAAACCGATGGTGTTTCAGTGTAATGTGTTGGCATCCTGAGTCTAGTTTTGATCATTCTTTATCACCTGGTCCCTTTGTGAACTGCTTTGTGAGCCAACTGGAGTTAGCAGGGGCCAGCCACATCTTCCCCCGGCTGCACCTGGGGGACGCTGACAAGTCCACGGGCTTATGTTCTTCATCTGAACCAAAGTATTTACAGGGAGAGTGAAACCTGTAATCCCAGAAATAGGGCTTTCTTGAAAAATGTTGCTTTTTAATGGCTCCTATTCTGAGATCCACGAAAAAGGAAATTTGGCCTTTTAGGTACTCATGCTGACAGGTGATTTCATGATAAATTGCATAGTTATCTGAAGGATTAAAAGCTGTAGGTGTCAGTTGTTTAAAAAAAAAAGACAAGAAGGCTCTTTATATACCAATATGGAATTTTTTCAAGAAAAAAAAGCAGAACAATATTTTATAGGCTATACCTTGAGTAAAAGAGAAAATAGGGGCTCCTGGATGGCTCAGTTGGTTGTGTCCGACTCTTGCTTTGGGCTCAGGTCATGATCTCACAGTTTGTGAGTTTGAGCCCGGCTCTGTGCTGATGGTATGGAGCCTACTTGGGATTCCCTCGTTCCCTCTCTCTCTGCCCCTCCCCTGCATGCACTCTTTCTCTCTCAAATAAATAAACTTAAAGAGAAAATAAATATATTTGTTTATGTACTCATAGATTGTTTCTGTCAGTAGATGGAAACAGTTGGTAACAAGGTAATATTGTTTGCTTTGGGATCTGGGAACTAGATGGCTTGGGGGACAAGGGTAGGCAGAAGATTTTTCTTGTATACCTTCGTATCTTTTGAATTTGAATGAATGTATTTTCCATTTAAAAAATAAAAATTGGATTATAAATAACTAAAGATAAATTTTAAAATTGACAGAGGCATTAGCAAAAAAAAAAAAAAAAAAAAGTTGTAAACGCCTCCAGACCTGGAAGCAAATTGTACAAGCATAGAAGGATCAGTCTTGTACGGGAGGTGGACCCACAGTTACGGCCAAGTCAGTCTTCATTGTGTTATTCCCTGTTGAAATGCCGCAGCGTTAGGATGTGTGCTGTTCAGGAGAACGTGTAGACTGTACAGGGAGAGATAGTCTGGGAAACCATAGTCTGTTGTTTTCTGTGGGGCGGGCTGTTATTTTCGAGATCAGAGCCCCTCATCTCACCCCCTGTCCTGCGAAGCCTTCCACCGTGCTCCAACCCCAGTGTCTGATCCCCTGTCTACACCCCTGTCACTTTGGTGCTGGCACGTAGCAGCTAAGTACCCACAGGTCCTGGGCTGAGATCTACTTCTTCTTCCTACTGCTTAGACATTAAGTGTTCATCATGTGCCAGGTTTGGTTCTGTTACCTGCCATTACCTGCATTATTTGATCTAGGGAACTCTCTTGCAAAACCACTTTACCCACAAGGAGACAGGCTTATAGACATTACAGAATGATCACACAGCCAGAGAGGGGCACAGCTGGGATTTGGACCCAGGCCTCCTGACTCCAGGGGCACCTGACTCCGCGACGTGTGTTATCAACCACTGTACAACCTACTTGAGAATACAGGGTGACGTGCTGGAGCACCAAGGAGGCGGTGTGGTAGTCCCCTTGAAGACAAGCCCTGTTCCTGACTTCCTCCTTCCTGGGAGGTGCTAGGCACAGGCCGCGAAGACCGAAAAACTGTGGTCTGGAGAACAGACGATCTTCTTGACTCACCAGGTTTTTGAATGACACCGACCACATCTTAAGAAGGAAACGAAATGCCAAGATGCTAGCCCTCCACGTTTGCACCATCAGCACCGGCGGTGGGCTGCTCATGAGGGCAGTTTTCCACAGACAGACCTCTGTTACACTTCCAGCGGCCAGAGGAGTCGGCCACAGGAGGAGACAACAGCCGGGCCACAGTGCCGGCTTTGTTCAGCTGTGGGCCTGCTTCGGTGCCCCAGCCTGCCGGACTCAAATCTGCACCTCGGCGACGTGGCACGTGACCGCACATCACGCCCTGCCCAGCCAGTTGTGAAGGACTGTTGTTTTGAGTGTCAAATCCCTGTATGCCAGGTTACTGCTGATTGCTCTCCCTCAACACAACTGGGCGAGTTGAAAGAAAAGCGCAAGCTGAGCCCCACGAATCATGAGGAAGGCTGGCCTCTGAGCAGATGGCTGGGGCATCTCACAGGTTGAGACCGGGGATTCACCACCATCAAAGCTGTTTGTGGAGCCTGAAGCCCTGAGTGAGACGAAAAACTAATAAATTTCATGCTGGTTCTCTTACTCCTTCAGTGCAGAACCCTTGAGTGGGACCAGACCCCATGTCTTCTGACCAGCATATTTTCTCCTGCCCTACCTTATGGGAAAGCATCATCATCGAGAGGTTGCTGTGGAAAAGGTAGTTACCCAACATCAACTCACGTTTGAGTCGTTTTGCTTCAAAAGCTTGATGAAGCCACCGGCACAGCAGAGATACCCCAGACACTTGGCTCGATTAACTTGTTCATTTGTCAACAAATATCGATTGAATTCCTAATTTCCAGGCATTGGTCTAGACACTAGGAATACAGCAATGAACAAAACCAACCCAGATCCCTGCCTTCATGTATTTACATTCCAGTAAAGGAAATCCAATAATAATCAAAGTAGTGAAATATGTAATATATAGGTGGTGATAAGTGACATGGGAAAAAATAAAGTGGGGAGGGGAGGTGTGGGTAGTGAGCAGTGGGAGAATTTATTATTTTAAGTGGCCAGGATAGGCTTCTAACCTGAGGTAAAGACCAGAAGGACTCGAGAGTTGAGCCATATGGATACCTAGGGGAAGAACATTCTGGAACACCAGCAGCAAGTGCAAAGGACCTGAGGCAGGAGAGCATAACTGGCATGTTAGAAGCCCATCAGGGAGGTACTGTGGAATGGGGGTAGAGGGGAGAGGTGGTGGTGGGTACAGGGCTGAGCAGGAAGAGATGAATCCCAGAGGTGGGGAGGATCCAGGCCATAGAAGGTTATATATGGAGGCTGTTGTGAGGACTCTGGCTTCTTTTCTGAGATGGGGAGCTCCTGGGGGGTTTTAGCAGAAAAAAACCATGATTTGCCTCATGTGTGACAGGGTCACTTTGGATGATCTATGGAGGCAGCTAAGGCAGAAACAGGAAGACCAGTTAGGAGACTTCATGATAATCCAGACATGATGGGGGCCCACACTAAAGTGGAAGCAGTGGAGACTGAGGACAGTCGAATTGAGTGCCTTGACCAGGGAACCGTGTGCCCAGTGTAGAGCTTATCAAGCCTAAGAACAGTGTCTTCTTTTGTTTTCTGTGCCTCCATGGCTGATGACTGCCCTTTTGGTGGAAAACTTCCTACTTTATAGTTTAATGATCTATCTTGCTCTGATTTAAGAGCCATTTGTTCTCCTTAGAGTGATTCTTCTGATTATTAAATATTAATTTTATAACTCGGCTCTAAGAATACTCTTAAGTTCTTAGGGGCCACCTCATCACTGCCTCCGAGGTATGGTAGCCTGACTAGAGAAGTCTGACACAGAAAATTGACTTCTACGGTTCTAGGGCCACATTACCCATATTTCAGCTGTAGATTGGCCATCCTGGTCAGGGTCTGAGGATCTTTTCTTCTCTCAGTGCAGTTATGTCTGCCTGGTTGCCATAGTGGCTCCTTCTGCCCAGCGCTGGTACCTCCAACACAGGGGTTGAGGGCCCAGTGGTTGCCTCTCTATCCACCCCGGGGACCTCATCACAACCTGGTCACGATGCTGCAGACTGAATGGGCAAACTTTAACAGACTTCCCAGTTCTTCTGGATTCCTTCTCACTCTCTTAATGTGCAAACATCTGGTCTATTGCTCTTTGTGGTTGGGCCTCCATTGTGCCTTGTGTTCTGCCTGCTGGCCAGGGTTCCTCTGCCTGTACCATTGTCTGTCCTCCGTGAGACTTTTTATTGAAACTTCCTTTTGCTCATCTATTTTTTTCCCATTGTTTATCTCTTAACAAATACCTGCAAATGAGTTGATAAAACTTTAAAGGATTCCTTTGTCAGTCTCGCCTACATTCAGCTATGGTATTTTTCCGCCCTGGCTTCACATGAGCATCACCTGGGGAACTTCCAAAACTATTAAAGGTGTCTGGGCCACACTCTAAACCAACTGAATCAGAATCTAGAGAGTGGGGCACAGGCTTTAGTATATTTTAAAAGCCCTCCACTCTGCCACCCCCTATCTTGCACCCCCCCTCCCCCCCCCCCCACCCCCGTTAATTCTGATGCACAATTTTGCTTTCTTTCTTAAAGGCAGTATAAACAGGGCCTAGCACTGGCAGGCTGCTTAGGCTTCTCATTCTCCAAGGCGCTCAAAGATTCTCTCTAAATGAGGTTTTATGGAGAGTCAGAGACAATCAGTGAAGGGATTGAAAGAAGAAAACATTCATTATACAAATTTAAATGTTCCATTACCAGAACACATGGCCTGCAATGAACTATGAATTAGTATAATTTTAGTCTGTCATCCATTTGAATAACACAATTTTATTTCATTGTATTTTGTATGTGTTAAGAGCAGTGATCTGTTAAATATAAATGATTAAAATATACCACAAAATAGCTTTCATTTTTTTATCCATTGAGGCTTTAGAGAACCGGAAATGGTTCCAGCCTGCCTGGGCAGAGGGACTTGTCCTGGGAGCAGCCGTGGCCTGGAGGAAAGAGTGTGGGGCAGGGACCCCCACGAGCCAGCTCTTCCTATTCTGGCCCCGAGACTCTGGGCAGATCCCTGAATCCTTTCCTGCAAGGAAGGTTTTATGATTCCATTATGAAGTCGTGGAAACTGAGGTTCAGAGAATGCAAAACAGCTAATTCTGTAAACGTCTTTGTGTAGCGTTTTCGAGTTTACTGGTTTTCTCCTGTGCCACCCCACCCACACACACCACACAGGACATCATGCCAGCTAGCCTTTTGTAAGCTGTTTCCTCTGCCAGTAAGGCCTTCCAAGTCTTCTTTGTCTGGCTGACTCCTGCTCCCAGTCCAATGGGACCGGGTTCAGGCATTTCCTCCTCCTGGCAGCTCTCCCTGTCCTACCTACCACCCTGACTTAGTTAGGTACGCCTCCCTGTGCTCCCGAGGTGCCCATACTTTCCTCTGCCTTGGCATTTCTTGCATTTAATAGAATTCTCTTGCCTGCTTCTCCCCCTTCTCTACTCAGTCAGCTTCTTTTCTCTGTACTTTCCCATGGTTAGCACAGTGCTTGGCATATTTATAGATTTATTGTAAGGATGAGATAAGACTGCGTGACCCAAAGGTACTATCATCTCAGTGTTGTGTTATATTTGCTGTGCATTTACAAGCAGGTCCATTTATTAACTGAATTCTTTGCTCTATTTCCCCTCTCTTTTATTTTAAACTGATTAGCAAGCACTTGCCAAAACCAGGGAGAGAGGTTACCTCAAGTAGTTGTCTCTTTGCTAAAAGGCATCCACAGTAATGACACATATTTTATTTGGATTTTATTGATGGGCTTTGGGTTGCTTACAAATTTTGTCACAATGATGTTACTCGGAAGATCTATAGTCATTGTATTGGTCCTTGTTGCTGTAACAAATTATCGCAAACCTGGTGACTTAAAGCGACACAAATTTATAGCCTTCCAGTTCTGGAGGTCAGAAATCCAAAACTGATCTCACTGAGCTAAGATCAAGGTGTTAGCTGGGCTGCCTTTGTCTTTGGAGGCTCTTGGGGATAATCCTTTCTCTTGCCTTTTTTAGCTTCTAAAAGCTGCTATATCCCCTCTGGCCTCTGGCTCCCTTCCATCTTAAAGACCAGCAAATGTTGGCTGAGTCTTTTCACACGAACATTGAATCACTCCTACGTGGACTCTTCTGCCTTCTTCATCCACATTTAAATACACATTTAAGTACTAGGACCGCCTGGTATAGTCCAGCAGTGCCTTATATTAAGGTCGGCTGATTAGCAACCTTAATTCTATCTGCAGTGTTTATTACCCCCTGTCATGAACATAACATATTCACAATTTCTCAGGTTCTGGGGATTAGGATGTAGCCATTTCTCAGGGACCATTGTTCAGTTTACCGCAGTCATATATCTGTGAACATTTGTACGACCATCTCTGTGGAATAAACTAACTAGAAATTAACTTGCAGAGTTAAGGGGAGGGGAGGGAGTTACAAAAAGTTTTGAATTGCCCTCTTAAAGGCTTACATTTCTACTAGCACTGTATTTGAGCCCCTATTTCTTTTCACCCTGGCCAGTTCTGAATAGTTTAATGTTTTAAATCTTTGCGAGTCCTGCTGTTAAAAATCAATTAGTACTACAGAATTTGAAAACTAAACAAATCAGACATGTGTTGACATTAAGAAGCTGATGGGACACAGAAGTGCCCATGATCCAAAAGTTGATCTCTTCTGGATTCTGTAAGTAACATCAGTTGTTGAGTAAAGATGTGGCACAGAATCAGTAGTAAAGGAAATACCCTATGATGGACATTTTCTTGCTAACAGTTCATAAAATTGGACCTGAATCCATTGATTTATTATTAGTCCATTATTACTCTTTTTAAAAATATTTATTTATTTTGAGAGACAGAGTACATGCTCATGCACTTGGGGGAGGGGCAGAGAGAGAGGGAGAGAGAGAGAGAATCTCAGGCTCCACACTGTCAGCAAAGAGTCCTAATGCGGGGCTCAAACTCACGAACCGTGAGCTCATGACCTGAGCTGAAATCAAGAGCCGGTCGCTCAACCAACTGAGCCTCCCCGGAGCCCCTACCATACTCTTTTTTTTTTTTTTAATTTTTTTTTTCAACGTTTTTTATTTATTTTTGGGACAGAGAGAGACAGAGCATGAACGGGGGAGGGGCAGAGAGAGAGGGAGACACAGAATGGGAAACAGGCTCCAGGCTCCGAGCCATCAGCCCAGAGCCCGACGCGGGGCTCGAACTCACGGACTGCGAGATCGTGACCTGGCTGAAGTCGGACGCTTAACCGACTGCGCCACCCAGGCGCCCCCCTACCATACTCTTAATACATGCCAGGCACCACCTGACCTCCAGAAATTTACAAAGCAGTTAAAGGGATAAGGCACAAGTGGTAGCAGGTGATTTGGGAATTGACCATACTAGTGTAAAATCCACCCGTGCAACTTACATGGTCTAACTCATAATGGATCACCTTTATTTTTGAAAAGTCACGTGTTGCCTAAATAGTTGGATAATCGTGCAATATTGCAATATAACATGCAGCTGCCAAAACTTTTGTCTGAGTGTCAGTATTTGTCAGGTCAAAACAAGTGATCCAAAAAACTGATTATCTGAAATAAGCTGGTCACAAAAAGGCAAATTCCACTCGTATGTGGTACCTAGAGTAGTCAAATTCACAAAGGAAATAGAATGGTGGTTGCCAGGGGCTGGGGAGAGGGGGAAATGGGAGATGTTTAATGGGTATAGCGTTTCGGTTTTGCAAGATGAAAAGAGTTCTGGAGGTCGGTTGCGCAACAGTGGGAATGTACTTAATACTACTAAACTGCACACTTAGAAAGGAGCGAGATGGCAGATTTTATGTCATGTATATTTTTTTTTACCACAATTTAAAGAAAAAAATCTAAAAAACCCTCACAAAAACCAATTGGTTATCTACTAAGCAGTCATGGGAGAAACTGCAAACATTATAGAGGTCCAGCTGTGCTGGGCATTTCCCAGCATTGTCTCATTTAATTCTCCCAACAACCCTGGGGAGGGGGGGGTGGGTAGGTGTTAATGGACCTATGTTGCAGGTGGAGAAACTAAGTAACTTGCCCAGAGTCATGTAAACTGGGATTTGAGTCGCTTGTCTTTCTCCTGCGTCCTCATGCCTGATAATTAATGGTGCAGGTGTGAGACGAATGTGATTTCCATCGAGCACCATCTCAAGTATTCTCTAAGGTTGAAATGCTCTTTAAAAATGGCACAAGGACACAGTTACTTAAGTAGAATATAAAATTCCTAGGAACATTCACTGGCTTCTCCAGCTAAGGTTTATCTTACTAAACAATTAGGGCTTTAACTTCTTCCCCCCACCTTTCCTCTTTTCTCATTCTTGGTTTCTTTCATTATTAATGTCTACATTACAGTCCCACAGAGCAGAACAATCCATGTTGCGGTAACTTAATTAAATTTGGCCCTGCCTGTACCATTTCATTCAGAAAAGGCTGGGAAAGATCTGTAAGGGCCAAAGGATAGGCCCCGCCCATCACTGCTCTGACATGGGCCCTGGATGATGTCATATGAGAAGTCATTTCCTGCTTGGTCCTTATCTGTAATGCTGACCAAATTAATAGCTTTACTTCCTTTGTGTGTAATGGAATTTGGAAATAAAAGTAAAATCACTTCCTATTGGGGTTTATACTTAAGTCCTTTAAAGTTCATGTACTTGGATGCTTCTTCGTCTCTGGAGACCATGAGGTTGTTTGAGGTAGGAAAAGGACAAGCCATAAAATACGCCATGCTGAAATTCAGTGAGAGTCATGGTTTACCTACTGTCTATGTTCTGCTGAATGTATTTCCAACTCACAAACGTGCTGAGGATTTGGAAGGAGTAAAACCTGACTCATACGAGCATGGAAGTTTTAACATTAATTAAAAGGCATGGCTGTTATAAACTAAATCATCTCCTGTGGCTCTTTGATGATATCCTCTGCAGCAGAGGACAGTGCTAAGAGCACCGGATTTATATTCTCATTTTGGCAGGAGAATCTGGAGCTGATTAACCCAAGGCAGACAGACCATGGCACCAAGTGACAAAGGATGTATGTGAAAATGTAAACTGTCAAACATATTCCTTCAGGATCCCTGTCCCATAAGGAGAGATAGTGGTGCCTGAATCTGGGGACCAGACTGGGTGGCCTCTGAGTTTACATTTAATCAGTTATAAATGTCCATATTTAGATGGCTGTATAATCAATGGTCAAAGTAGCAAATCAATCTTAACCGAAAACCAGTTATCTTCTTTATCCCTTTTTATTATCACAAATTCTTCCCTTTGTCCCGCAGAACGTATTCATTCATTGTCAAATGACAAAATAGGGTTCTTTTTATGCAAAAGATTGAGAGTGACATTTGCCATCCAGAATGAATAGCCTTGAGAATGAAAATAGACTATGGACTCTCTACTTTTAAATAGAACCTGTGTCTTTATTATTTCCCTTATCAACAGGAAGCAGATATACAGTGGACAGAAACTGATGCAAGGCAACAAGTTTTAAAATTTCTATTTTAAAAAAAAAAATAAATAAAATAAAATTTCTATTTTTTCCTTCAGACCATGATTATTTTTGGAAGTTTAACATCCAGCTTGGATTTTCCCAAAATGGGGTTTTTGTTTCTATGATGATAAAATTAATACGTGATAAATAATACCTGATAAGTATAGGAAAGTATTATAAAAATGATACCATTTACCATTTCTTGAGCAGTTTTACCTTACTCTCTGCTGAGTGCTTGGCTCCCTAATATGGTTGGACCCTCAGGAAACCCTGTGGGGAAGGCACTGAAATCTTTCCCTTTACTGACAATGGTGCTCAGGCACCAAGAGTGAGGGTCATGTAGGCAAAGATCAAGCTGGATTTAAATCTGGGTCATCTAACTCCAGACCATGCATTCTTTTTTTTCTTTTATTTTTTAATATGATTTATTGTCAAATTGGCGTCCATACAGTACCTAGTGCTCATCCCAACAAGTGCCCTCTTCAATGCCCATCACCCATTTTCCCCTCTCCCCCCCCATCAACCCTCAGTTTGTTCTCAGTATTTAAGAGTCTCTTATGGTCTGCCTCCCTGCCTCTCTGTAACGTTTTTTCCCCCTTCCCCTCCCCCCCATGGTCTTCTGTTAAGTTTCTCCAGATCCACATATGAGTGAAAACAGATGGTATCTGTCTTTCTCTGCCTGACTTATTTCACTTACCATAATACCCTCCAGTTCCATCCACATTGCTGCAAATGGCCAGATTTCATTCTTTCTCATTGCTGAGTAGTATTCCATCATATATATAAACCGCATCATCTTTATCCATTCATCAGTCAGAGCATGCATTCTTAACACCAATAGATTCTTTGGTATTTGTTTCTCGTTTATAAATATGGAGGCAGAAAAATGTGGGATTACACTTAAACATTCTTTGTACCATATGAGTAGAATGCAGTGGTTATGAGAAAAGGAAGGGAAGAAAAGGGGCCATCTCTCCACTGCCTTTGGATGTGTGACCCCAGGCCAGGGCTCCTCTCCTTGGTGATCTGGGTGGACCCCCGTAGCTTGGCCGACCTCTCAAGAGGCTTCATGAGCCCCTCTCCTATGGTTTCCCCCATGATTTTGTATGGGTCTGATTTTTTTATGTCTCTTTCTCTTCAAAATGCCTTGAGTAATTTCTCTTTTCTGCAGCCAAACCCTGACTGAAGTGATGTATATATGAGTATATAATTTCTATAACTGGAACCAGATACAGGTTTATAAACTGCTTTTTCAACTTAATATGCTCTCATAAACATTTGAAAAATTTCAAAATCTCTTTCGTATAAATATGGCACCATTTACTTTCTATTTCTTTGTTAATGGACATTTAGATTCTCTCCAGATTTTTATTCTTATAAATGAGTAATTCTTTGACACAGTGTATTAGTTTTCCATTGCTGCTGTCACCGATTAGCATAGACTTGATGGCTTAAACCACAAACAGCATAGTTCTGGACTGCAGAAGTCCAAAATGAGTCTCACTGGGCTAAAATCAAGGTATTTCCAGGGCTGCATGCATTCTGGAGGCTCCAGGGAAAGATTCATTTCCTTGCCTTTTCCAGCTCTTTGAAACTGCCCACATTCTTTAACTCATGGCCCCTTCCATCTTTAAAGCCAGCAATGGCTGGTTGACTTCTTATACTGCATCACTTTGACTCTTCTGTCCCCCTCTTTCACTTAATAAAGATCCTGGTGATTACATTGGAACTACCTGGATAGTCCAAGATAGCCTCTCCATCTCAAAACCGTCTGATTAACAGCCTCCATTCCCTCTGCAACCTGATTCCCTCCTGCCGTGTAACATAACATCTTCATGGGTTCCAAATTTGGACATGTGGGACCATTTGAGGAAACCATTGTTATGCCTACCACAGGCAGTAATTCTGCTTCTAGGAGTCTATCCTACATAAAGAATCAGAAATGCAGAGAAAGGAACTTTTTGAGGCTTCTGACATGTCAAATGCAATCATACCAACTTATGCCCCATTTGCAAATTTAAGAAATTCCCATCTCATTCTCACCATACCACTGCTACCCATAAAATATTACTGTTCCTCAGATCTTCTTGACGCAGAAGCTTATTAGTAGTACAATACCAGTGTGTGATAGAAAATTCAGAGAGTGCAAGAGAGTTCACGATGGAAAGTAAGTCTCCTGTTTGCCTATATCTTCCAGTCTCCCCCCCAGAGGCTACCACTGACGACAGTTTTTTGTATATCATTGTAGAGCTATTCTATACGTATGGATGTGTCGCTTACTCCTTTGTACACAGATGGTGACATACTTCTCTTGCCCATTGTTCTCTTCATAGGTTTTTGAAAGAGGGTTGGTATGGGTAAATAACTATACTATCTCTGATCTAGAGATTCTATATGTGCTAAAATAGCCACAATTAATTATGATTTATTTTATTTTGGTGAGTGATGAATCACATAGAGGCCTTCTCATCTTCTGCTTAAAAACATGAATGCATTAGGATTTTACGTTTCATAGACGCAGAGTTTCAGTGGACAAAGGCATATTGAAACAAGTTCAATCTTTGAACAGACATATGTGACTCCGTTACTAAAGCTGAACATTGTGTTTGCACTATGAAAATAGATAGTGTGTCCTGTAATGAGAAAACAGGAGCTATTTCTACCGGAGAGAAACTTGTAGTATAATATATCAAAATGCAGAATAAAGCAGATTTCACTACTATGAATTCATATTTTCATAAAGAATTACACTGTCACCACATATAACATTCTGACCCCCTGTAGCATTCCCCAACTGTGTTCTGGAAGGTAATAGTTGTAGATAGAAAAAAAATCTTATTTATCAAAGAAATTCAATCAAGCTTCCTTATATTCAAATAATAATCAGTTATAAAACATAGAGGAAAAAACCATCACACTAATAGCAAAAAATGAACACATGGGAATAAACATTAAATATATATAAAATAAGCTATGAAATTTCATAAGGATATTAAAGAAAGAGAATACACCCACATATGCACTAAAATGGGGTGGGGTAAGGGTGTGCTGTGATCCTCAGGACTTGTGAGTGAGAACAAAGGTCACTGGGAAATGAGTTAGAGTGAGATTTTTCTGGCCCGGGAAAGGTTAGTGAGGGTGGAGTGTGAAACTGTCAGAGATGTATAAATAACTGAAGGCCAATCAGAGGGGCCTCAGAACAGGCAGAGAGTATCATATCATATAAATTATAAAGTTGGTAGGTTTGGGGCTTTCCCTACACCCACTGCCTTGCCTGTGAGTTGAAGAGGTTTCATTTCATCAAGACAATGCGATGGGAAGAACAAAAGGAAGGAGCTGGGAGTACTTGCATTGCTTTCCACTGTGTGTCTTCCTCTCTAGAAACCAGAGCCACGTAAGTAGTTAACTGTAGTTAACTTTAGTTAGTAGTTAACCAGACTACCTGCTGATGGGCAAATGGGCACACGTAAGGTTACAAATTTAGCAGAAGTGGCTACTGGCTGTTAATAGAGTTAATA
Organism: Neofelis nebulosa; assembly: GCF_028018385.1. Taxonomy (NCBI): domain Eukaryota; kingdom Metazoa; phylum Chordata; class Mammalia; order Carnivora; family Felidae; genus Neofelis; species Neofelis nebulosa. The sequence goes on from NC_080782.1 coordinate 41,187,172, forward strand.
GAGTGATAACATCTTGGGGGCTACACAGAAAGTGTCTCATGTTGGCCCAGCAGAGCGCAAAGCACCTTGGCACCCACTTCTTTCCTGGTCTCTTGAGATTCCCTCTACCACGATGGAGGCCCCTGGGTGTCTTTGTGCCTGGGAACCTTGCCATGGAGTGTTCTATAGAAGCTGGAAGGGAGGGCTGGTCCCTGGGATTGGGAACTTATCTGTGTAATGAGTGCCTTCCTCCCTGATGCACTATTTGCTTTTCAAGTTTCCGTAGAAACTGTGCATATAATACTTAACTCACCCTTGGCTCCATTCTGACATTTTTTTGTGGAAGTCACAAGGACTGTTCTTTTCAATTGTGGCCTTTTGCTTCTCTCTGCTTTCCCTCGGTTTCTAAAGTGTGGCCATTCAAGAGGGCCAAGGCCTCATTTGTCATGCCAAGAGTGGGGTTTGTGCTCTTGGCAGGACGTGTTGTTAACCTTTGAATACTATGTCTCTGAAGGAAAAGGATGTGCTCCAGTGACACACTTTATGTTAGAAACGTCGTCAGCCGTGGCAGACATAACGTCAGCAGCACACAGCCCCGGTTCTGTGGCGTGTGGGGGCACCCCTATGCCAAGCCATTGGAAATGCGTACACTGTCCCTTTCCCTGACAGGAGACGGAAGCCACAGCGTCCCGTCTCCATCTTCTAGGCCCTTTGTTCACACCCACTTCTCTTGTGCTTTCCACCTGCTCCCCTCCCTAAACCGCTGCATAACCACTGCCTTCCCCCATTACCAAAGAACAAGGTGGTTGTCTGAGCTCTGGGCCCGGCCACCTGAAGAAGGAGAGTGCCAGAGGAGTGCCCGAACCTCCTTTTCAGTCACTGCTACTTCCATGAGGCACAGCTCTGAAGAGACTAGACTCTGCCCTGCGATTAGTAGTTTACTTAGCTAAAACGAGCTCTGATTGCAAAATAATTGGTGTGTCGATTATGGCTACAGAGATGCACAGAGATGCCCCAGCCTTCACCAGGAGTCTTTCATTGCTTGTGGCTGAAAACACAACCACCATATTTCAGTGGTATCTTTTTTTCTACATGAAAATCATTTTCTTTTTTCCTGATCAAGTAATATGACCTCATTTTAAAGAATTTAAAAAATATAGAAAAGTATAGGGGCACTTGGCTGGCTCAGTCTGTGGAGCATGTGACTCTTGGTCTTGGGAGTTGTGAGTTGGAGCTCCACATTGGGGATAGAGATTACTTAAAAATAAAATCTTTAAAAATAGAGAAAAGTATAAATAAGAGTATACCCCTCCCCCCCAAATAATCTCTGTTAACAGTTTGGGGTCAAACGTCCTAGGTATTTCCTGTGCATGCACATACATTCATACTTTTTAAAAAATATGACTATACTGTACATAATGTTTATTCATGATTTATTGCCACACAAGACATAAAATGTGCAAAATAGCAACCACCTCGTTATGGCTCGTGAATTCTCTGGGCAAGGAGTTTGGACAGGAGATATCAGGATGGCTTGCCTCAGCTCTGTGAGGGCTGGGACCTCAGCTGGGAAAACTCAAATGGCTGAGGATAATTGGAATGTCTGGGGTCTGGAAACAACTGCAGGCTTCTTTCTTCATTCACAGAGCTAGCACCTGGGTTGAGTTCATTGGAGTTTTGAGCCCAGTTGGGATTGTTGACTACCTGTGGCTTTTCCACATGACTTGGACTTCCTTACAACATGGTGGCCTCAGGGTAGTCAGACTTCTTATGTGGTGCCTTGAGGTTCTATGAGTAAACAGGGTAGAAGTTGTGTGGCCTTTTGTGATCTAGCCGTGGAAGTCATATAACATCATTTCTGCCATACTGTATTAGTCAAAGAAGTCACAAGCTCACTGAGATTCAAGGGGAGGGGACAAAGATGCCACTGTTTTTGGGGGAGTGTCAGAGAATGTACTCATTCCATAACTGGGAGCCTGTATCTCCCACTCCCCTTCACCCATTTTGCCCCTCCCCTTTTCCCCCTTCCCTCTAGTAACCATCAGTTTATTCTCTGTATTTTGGGGTCTCTTTTTGCTTTCTTTTGATTTTTATTTTTGTGTTCTAGATTCCACATATGGGTTTAATCATATGGTATTTGTCTGTCTGTATCTGACTTAGTTCACTCAGCATAATACCCTCTAGGTCTATCCATGTTGTCACAAATAGCAAGATGTCATTCTTTTTTATGGCTGACTAATATTCCATGATATATATACTATATATTCTTTATCTTTTCATCTATCGATGGACACTTGGATTGCTTCCATATTTTGACTATTGTAAGCAATACTGCAATAAACGTAGGGATGCGTATATCTTTTTGAATTACTGTTTTCATTTTCTTTCACTTCAATTTTGGACTTCTGTCCTCCATAACTGTGAGAATAAACGTCTGTTGCTTTAAGCCACCAAAATTTGTGACAAGTACTTTGTTACAGCAGTCCCCGGATATAAACACAGTTATCCATATCTCTATAGATCTGCAATATCATTTCATAATTGTACGAAGTACCCATTGAATGCTTAATCATCATTTAATCAATCTTAAATAGGTCTAAGAAATTCAGCCTAATAATTAGCATGAAATTATATTCTATGCAATTAGGTGGTGACTCATAGCCTCCCTTTGTTTTCTCCACAGGGCCAGCACCGTTAGCACAAAGTTAGTATTCAAAAAATACCAATGAACTTGCTACCACCACCAAGAGAGCATCAGAAAATACAGAGTCTGGGGGTGCCTGGGTGGCTCAGTCGGTTGAGTGTTTGACTCCAGCTCAGGTCATGATCTCACAGTTCATAAGTTCGAACCCTGCATCGGGCTCTGTGCTGACAGCTCAGAGTCTGGAGCCTGCTTCAGAGGCCCTCTCTCTCTGTCCCTACCCTGCTTGTGCTCTGTTTCTCTCTCTCTCTCTCTCTCTCTCTCTCTTTCTCTTTCTCTCTCTCAAAAAAAAAAACATTAAAAAAAAAAGAAAATACAGAGTCTGATCACCTATAAGCATCATATTAAGGGAGTCCAAATATTAAGGATTTAAAGAAAGTCCTGTCACTTCTGGAAACCTGCTTGGTCAGGTGACTTGAGGAATAGGTAAAAACTTCAACCTAAGAGAGTGTTCCTGTTAAAACATCGACTAGTTTAAAGTGAAAGTTACTATAATACAAGAAAGTTAAAACCCATTGTTGTTTACAGATATGATCCTTCCAGTTCTCTGGCCAAAAAGGGAGTTTTCAACATCTCAGCCTCTTTGCCAAGTGTTAAGAGATGATTCAGAAATGTAGGCCTGGCAGATGACTACAGAAACCCACCCCGTACATTAGAGACCTTTTCTGCTGTTCCTTTATGACTTCTGGGTTGGATGAGGGCTCCTGCATTTTCCTTCTCAAGCTCAATGATCTGTGTCTTGGCCCCATGTGCGCCTTCCTGTATGCAGAGGGAAGGCATGGGGAAAACTTGGAAAGGAACCACGGGGCCCCTCCCTCTCTCTCGTGGTGCCAAGTCAAAGCAACAGGCCGAGTGGCCAGCTCTGGAGGTGACGAACTACAAGCCCTTCCGGTCTCACTTCTTTCTTCCACAGACCATGGAGTCTTCTCAAAAAGCACCTATAGAAAAAATAAAGCCCGTCTTACTTCTAAGGCAGCACCTCTGCCATTTCCAAGGAGTCTTCAGCCGCTCTGAACACAACAGACTGGGTAATTGAAGTACACCTCAAACTGCTCTGAGTCCTTAGTTCTGATTTCAGTCTGCAAATGCAAAGAAAATTGTGCTGCATGAGTAGGGTGTTCATTGGGCTGGGTCGAAATCTCTACTTTTGCTGAATATTTGAGAGGTGGTGTCCTCGAGAAATGCCCTCACAGACACTTCCCCTTTTCTCTGGGGGTGAGTGGAAATGGATCTGCGACCTGGACAGAGAGTTCTTTCGGTCGCTCCCAGATGCCGGGTTCTGTGTCTGGAGGGACATGGCTTTCCCTTCGGCTCACAATAATACTGGGCTCCAGCAGGCAAGGGGGCCCTCCACCTGAGACTAAGGGTGCGTTTGGGAGGGGGAGACCGTGTGTGCTGCACATTTGCCATTTCTGCTCCCCCAAATGATAGTGGCTTGTTTCTTTGGCCCCTATTGTGTGTCAGGCTCTAGGATCAACCAGAAAGCCAATTTGGCTGGAGAGAAGGGTACTGTGACAGTCGCTAAGTGCCTCCCCCACATCTAGTCCCCTTTCCTCTTTGCTGATAGAACACTAATTGAAGGTAGGGAAATTGACGGGAGTGACGGGAATGACGCAAGCTGCCCAGCCCCAGCTGATTGGTTGACTCATGTTGCTAGCCTCTTTTTCATCCAGAAGTGACCGTGTAACTGTTCTGACCAGTGGGAATTAAGTAAAGATCTCATAGGGGCTTGCAGAAGGATTTTGCTTGGCCTAATAGGAATGGGACTATTCTTAGGAATAGGACCATTAGGAATGGTCTCATTCCTAATAGGAATGAGACTAGCAACCCTCTATCCTCTTGTCTTTTAACTGCCTTGAACATGGATTTGCTGTCTGGAGCTACAGCAACCATTTTGTGACAGCAGAAAAGAAAGGCCCAGGAAATGACCTGTGGACAAGTATGAAGGAAGGGGTGAGGGAATCCCACAGTCCCCGGCTCCAAGGTTAATGAGCGCCTGAATCAGGGGCAGTCAACTGCCAACTCCTCAGTTAGTACTGCGTAAGCTAACTTGAAGTCTTAATCGCCCCACAGTTGAATGCATTTCTAAGTGACAAAAGCATGCTTCTCAAACTTTATAGCAAAGTACCCCTATTGGTAGAGGTGGAATGACCTGGAGCATTGCAGTATAGCTCAAATTAGCCTTCCATCAGCAAGAAATGGCTTCAGATTTTACCTGAAACACACACACACACACACACACACACACACGCGCACCCACATGCACACACACACACACAATATTCTTAATATATGGACAGTTATATTAATTTATAAAAATATTGAAATTGTTACCAAGAAAAGAATTAAAAGTCCTTTTTCCTCCACATTGTAAAATTGATTCTGGAAAGTAGTTTTTGTTGTGACAAGAACTTTTTAGATCTATTAGAAATTTTCATTATATTCAGTACAGTATTATTAACTATAGTCCCCATGCTGTACATTATCCTGGGGCTTTGAGTAGCCCCTGGCACCCTGCCCATATCCCCAGAGGTACAAATACCATAGCTTGAAAAATATGAATAAAAGAAGTAGCAGGAGATACAGAGGTCAGGAGAGCTAGAATAACAATGGCCGTGGAGTGCCAGGCAAAGAAATTTGGACTGAGTTCCCTTGGAAATGGGACACAGTACAGAAGATAGAGCATTAGCCAAATGTTAGAGTAGTGTGATAGCCGGATTGGAAGTGTGTGGACACAAGGATAGCAGGTAAAAGACTGCTGTGGTGTATCCTGTAGGAGGAAGTTTCGCTATGAGTGGCAGATAACATAACAGCCTAAACAAAGTAGATTTTCATTCCCTCCTCAAGACACAAGAAGTAGCTCAGAGATCAGTAGTCCTGTGCAGGGAGGGTGGCACATATCTGTTTAATGCCGTTCCAGTGATCAATGGCTATGTGACAAACCACCCTAATTTCATGGCCTAAAACAGAGCAATCCTTTATTTTCCTCATGAATCTGCAACGTAGGCAGGATGCTGTGGGACAGCCCGTCTCTGCCCGTGACAGCAGCAGCGTGGGTGGCCCGAAGGCTGCAGTGTACTCAACAGGTGAGATCTGGAACCATCAGCAGGCTTGGTCACTTGCACACCTGAGGGCAAATGCTGTCACCTGATTCCTCACTACGCTGTGGTTGGAAGTGTCTGTGTGGATGTCCGGTGAGGCTGCCTGGCTTCCTCCCAGCTTGGTGTCTGAGTTCTGAGGGCAGTGTCTCAAGAGCAGAAGTGGAAGCTGCCCATTTCTTTCTTTGTTTTTAATTTAAAAAAAATGTTTTATTTATTTCTGAGAGAGAGAGAGAGAGAGAGAGAGAATGAATGTGGGGAGGTGCAGAGAGAAGGAGACACAGAATTTGAAGCAGGCTCCAGGCTCTGAGCTGTCAGCACAGAGCCTAATGTGAGGTTTGAACTCACAAACTGCGAGATCATGACCTGAGCCGAAGTTGGATGCTTAACCGACTGAGCCACCCAGGTCCCCCCAAAACTGCCCATTTCTTAAGACTTAGATCCAGAGATGGGCATAGAATTACATTTGGTCAAGTGATCACAGTGCCTACATTCAGAGGATGGGACCTAGACCCCACCTCCCAAAGAGAGGACCACCAAAGAATTCTGGGGTCATGATTTAAAACCATCAAAGATGTCATTAGTTAGAGCCTAGCCTCAGAAACCATTCTACTGGCAAGGGAGGCTGGGAAATGTAATCTTTATTTGGGGTCCTATGTCCAGCTAAAAATGAGAGATGTGTTCAAAAGGAGAAAGAGAAAATGGATATTAGGGACGATTAGCAGACTTTGCCACTGGCAACAAATCAAAGGACTGGGATTAGGGTGGCAGGAATGGGAAAGGAAAGGAGAGGTGGTGTGAGAGATGTCAGGGAACAAGAATCAGTGGGAGTTGAGATGATCTGGACTGGTGTGTGTGTCTGTGCCTGCACAAAGGGCTGGAACCGCTGAGACTGCCTAGAGACATCCAGCCAGGTGCAGAGTCAAAAACGGTTGCTTGCTTTCACTTCATTCCCAAGGCCCCACTGGTACCAACTGACTTTGGTCAAAACCTGTATGACCAGGGCTTACTCTCCCAGAGATCAGGGCCAGACTCAGAGAATCCTGAAGTTTAACAGAATATAGTTTTCAAAAATGGGTCCTATCTGCTCCTCTGCCACCTTGCCTGCCCCCTTCAACCTTGTGACTGCTTGATGAATAGAATGTGGTAGAAATGCTGCTGTGTGACTTCTGGAGCTGCTTCATAGATGGTGCCAAAGCCTGCACCCGGCCTGGCTCTGCTGGGACACATGCCTTTGGAGCCCTGAGGTGTCCTATGGGGAGTCCAGCCTCACTGAATCCACCACGCTGGAGGGAAAGAGAGAGATGCTCAAAGAGCTTGGCTGTTGGAGTCTTCCTAGTCCTGGTGCTGGAGTTCTCAGTGGGCAAGCCTTCAGGTGATTCCAGTCCCCAGCCTTTGAGTCTCGCCAGTTGAAACTTTAGACAACTTGCATCAGAGACAAGCCACCTTCCCATCCCCTGTGTATATTCCAGCCCAGAGAATCCATGAACGCAGCAAGTGGTTGTTCTACGCCATTAAGTTTTGGTGTGATATGTCATGAAACCATAGTGACTAGACCCTCAAGGAATGTGAGGCAGCTGTAGGTGGCAGGCATCCCTGAGGCTTGGAGTCCTTCAGATGCAGTGGTTTGGACCCACGTCAGCAGGGTGATCAGTGGGAATGAAGCCCTTGGGGAATTTTTCAGCCTCTGGATTCCAATCTGAACTAAATGCTTGGGTTTGATCACAGTAGACCTCAGTCCTCTGGGAGCAACAGCCTTTACCCAAATGGCAATGGTGTGGTTCTGAATCTTCATGGTGATGATGTTTGGCTCCTTCAAACCCCATCCAGTTCATTAGAGTGGCAGGTGAACTTGAAATAATGGCTGAAAGACACGTGGATCATTCTTCTTCCCCCTAACAGGGCCATGGCAGTTTTACTTGGTATGGAGCATGTAGCTGTGTGTTTCTCAATGAGGACTGGATTCTGGGCTTCGTTCAAACCCCAGCCCTCTAACTCCATCAGTTCCTAGCCATGACACCTTGGCGAATCATTTATCCTCTCAGACAGCATTAACTAGGACTAGGATGAGGGTGAGAAAGACATGGATGTTTCATGAATGCATATCAAAATATCACACACACACACCCCTGCCCCTCTGCCCACCTGCGCCAGCAATTGGCAGGAGAAAGCATTAGAAGTGAGGATTCTGGAAAGTGCAAATTGAGGCCAACTCAAGGGAGACGGAGAAGAGTCCTAGGACTAGGACTTTTGCTTTTGATAGGATTCATCTTTAGCTAGGACAACAGTGGAGCCCAGAGAGATTAAGCAACTTATCTACAGTCACACAGCTGGCTTATGACAGTGCTAGAATTGGTACTGATGTCTCTGTTCTTTCAGCGACATCAGGCTGAACAAAGTAACTCAGGAGGAAGGGGAGAATTCACGAGATGAAAGCAGATGTAGGGATGGAGTGGGATCCAGTAAGAGCTGAGGGCGTGGCTGTCCTGAAGGCTTGTGAAAACCTGAGAAAGGGTGGCTGAAGGTGTGGAAAAGCCAGGGGAGGTGTTACAGTTGTTTCCTTCCATCCAGTTCTGGGTTGTAAGTGCAGGACCTGAGCAAGTCCCCATGTGTGGTTGTTGGCACTCCCACAAACTTCTAGAGCCCACAGTGTGAAAAAGTAACTAGGTCAGATCCAAGCCTGACACAAAGCAAGAAGAATGCCACAGATTTGCAAGTTAGGTTGCTCGTTATTACACAAAAATGCTATTTTCTCCCAGGCGGGTTGGGCCCCACCTCCGACCCATCTGTAATCATAGTTCTTCAGGAAGGCGCTCTGTCTGTAGCTGTGGAAATTTCTGGGCAAATCCTTGTGCTATTTCTGGATGTCAGGTGAGCTCCATGACTCTCAAGTCTTCAACCCAAGCCCATAATCAAGTCTGATGACTTAATTTACTGTTGAAACAAACATGTCAATTGCAATGTGATACATCACAAACATCTCTATGCCCCAAATGGCAGGGGAGTTACCTGCCCGAGAAGAAAGGAAAATTAAGCCCTTCTCTCAACAAAGTCATTCTCCATTTGTATAACCAGAGACAGGAGATAGGATCTGAGTGTGTGTCCACTGGCTTCTGTGCTGGAGATGCCAATCATTTCCTTCCTGGTCCCCAGAGCTTGCCTCAGAGGCCCCAGTGCCTGCTCCCTTGCCTCCAAATGTAGCGGCTGGCCAGCCCTTGCCTTGTCCTTCTTATTCTCCAGCTGCGTACTTGCAAATAGGAAGCCACGGTCAGTTAGCTGAAGGCTAAGCTTTAGCTAACGGATTGTGCCTTAGCTGGGCCTTTAGCTATAGGCCGAAGCTGCTGCTGGGAGAAGCCATTTTTGGCCTGATCCCCGGAGAACCCAAAATAAATCAGATGTATAGCAGCAGTGAGAAGCCCCAGTACTCCAGGGAGTGATAGAGAGAATAGGTGACCTGGTTCCAGATGCTTGCCTGTTGTCTGCGTGAGCGCAGCCTCCTGCACTTCCTCTGTCGATTGAAAAGAAAATTAATCAAAGATGGGGAACTGGGGCGCCTGGGTGGCTCAGTCGGTTAAGCGGCCGACTTCAACTCAGGTCATGACCTCGTGGTCCGTGAGTTCGAGCCCCGTGTCGGGCTCTGGGCTGATGGCTCAGAGCCTGGAGCCTGCTTCCGATTCTGTGTCTCCCTCTCTCTCTGCCCCTCCCCCATTCATGCTCTGTCTCTCACTGTCTCAAAAAAAAAAAAAAAAATTAAAAAAAAAAAACGTTAAAAAAAAGAAGATGGGGAAGAATCTTAGTATGTTCCCAGGAGGACTTGCATGGCAAGGTCCTGGGGAAGGTGTGGCTGGCCTTAGAAATATTGTAATGTGCATTTTCTTCCCTTTCAAGGAATTAAAAGACAAACAAAGAGTAGTGGGATGCCTGGGTGGCTCAGTCAGTTAAGCGTCCTGCCTTGGCTTAGGTCATGATCTCAAGGTTCATGGGTTTGAGCCCCACACTGGGCTCTGCACTGACAGTGTGAAGCCTGCTTGGGGATTCTCTCTCTACCCCTCCTGCACTTGCTCTCTCTCTCTCTCTCTCTCTCTGTCTCTCAAAAATAAATAAATAAAACTTAAAAAAAAAAACCCAGTAGTTTCTAAATATATAAGTTGAATAAAAGAAATATATTTTCCTTAGGAGCAAGATGTTTTTTGCATCTGCCAGATGGACCCAATAGTCATCTATCAGTAATGCATTTGTTTTCCTCGGGTAGACATTTAATCATTTAATGAGTTCATACAGTCTGGCTCAGGTAACCACTGGCTGGAACACACACACACATGCACACACACATGAGTAATTCCAGGGTAGGCATGTGCCTGATGGGGAATATAAAACTGGTCCATAAAATAAAAAGCATTTACAGAACAGCTTTGCAAAGTCTAGCCTTCACAGACACTATCCTTCTGTCATTTCCTCTCATAAAACCTAGATTTACAACCGTGTTTTACATACACTTTTGAAGGGTTGCCTCATTTAGCAGGTCCTGAAAGGTTTGTTTTGATGGTGCTTTAAAAAAGAGTCTAGAACGTATGGATTCGGAAAGAGATGGACTAATTGGTATCTCAGGGGGACTGTTCTCTCTCCCCCTTCTCTCTCTCTCTCTCTCTCATTTTTTTAGATGCTTACTCTTACAATTCATGATTCGTGTTCATAATTTTAAAGATCTTAAGAGCCAAGCAGTTCTAGCCTTTAATTATTTAATTCATTCAATAGCTAGGTCAAACACATACCTTCTGTTTGGCTCCAGACTGGGAATAGATGTTTTGAAGTGTACTAATGGGGCACCTGGGTGGCTCAGTCAGTGAAGTGTCCGACCCATGGTTTGTGAGATCAAGCCCCGAGTCGGGCTCCAGGCTGGGCATAAAGCAGGCTTAGGATTCTCTCCCTCTCCCCCTCCCTCTCTGCCCCTCCCCTGCTCGTGCCTGATCTCTCTCTCTCAAAATAAATAAACTTAAAAAGATGTATTAAGATTTCAAGCCAATTTATGTTTTATCTTTAAGGCTCCTGGCAAGTATACATTTGTCTACAAATTACAAGCTCAGAAAAAATGGCCACTTTTCCCCCCCAATATTGATTGAGCTCATTCTAAGTATCATCTGTCTCAACAGTGTTGAGAAGAATGAGGCCCGATCTCTGAATGCAAGGAGCTCACAGCAGAGGCATTCTGTTTGCTAGAAATAGGATGTGCTCCTTGGGGAAATTCACACAATAGGGCATAACTCAGGACATTTACCCTTTGCTTTAGGGAAAACTTTGCTCAAAAGTAAGCACTGTCATTCTGTTATTCTATGTCGTGTGAAGCAGGGGCCAAGGGTTCTCCAGGGGGCTTAATGTAGGGGGTGGGACTCCAAAGGATACCGAGGAAGCTAGAAAACTGGAGGGAAGAGATAAAGGCCCATCAAAAGAGCTGAGCCCGAGCCCCAGGGGGGCTGTGGGCCACTTAAAGAACATCATGAGAGATGAGATCAGAGCAGCCTGTGCGGATAGGTTGTGGTGTACCTGTGAATCCCACGGCCGAGGGTCCACTTCGGTTCTCTTGTATATCCTCCCTAGACTACAGGGTAACATGAACAAACCCTGAATAAACAGAGTTGCAGACCAAGTTATACGTGGGAAGACTAATCTGGTTCCACTGTGTGGGAAAGGTCAGACTGAGGGAGACACCAGAGGTAGGAGGCAGGGACCAGTTAGGAACAATTGTTTAGGAAAGTAATGAGTTTTTTAGGAATTTAGCTTGGGATTGCTGTTTCAGTCTGGGGTTATGAATTCCAGAACAACACAATGCTGAAAGGGAGAGTTAAAGAATATGACCACACCCGGGTTCATTCGGGAGTGAATGAGGACAGTGTCATCCAGCTTCTTTCTAGGCTCTCCTCGAGGGTTTACCCCCATCCCTGCTCCCAGGGCTCCCTTCTCCTTCCCTTGTTCTGGAGATTGGGGTGCACGAGGAGCTTCTTGCTTACCATCAATCAACAGTCAGCAAAGCTGATTGGCAGCTGACCATGTTTGGGATCTCTGGCACAGGTAGAACCTCATCCAAACCATCCTCCCTGTCAAAGTCCTCCACGTGGGTGATGGTGGTTTTATTTAGCCCAGTCTCTGTTCAGTTACCATTGCAATGTAGCAAGAGATCCAACTGTCAATGCTCCTTCAGATCCAAAGATGCAAAGCATGCTGTGTTAGGAGACAAACCCAGAGGCATGGCCACAATCATTGAGCCTGCCCCAGCAGACATGAGACTGAACTCAGGACCACTGCCAAAGAGGTGGCATCTCTAGCCCTTTGCAGAGCATCATTCAGGATGTGAGAGCCAAGAAAGCCAACAAGTTCAGGTTGCATATGAGTTTGTCTCTACCCTGGGATGGGCGTGGGGACAGGCCTTCCTACAAATGCGAAATGGGGAGCTTTGGAGTAAAGCTCAGCTCATGGGTAAAACTCTGCTTTCCTTTAAAGGCTCTGGTCAACTTGTTAACAATTAGGAAAGAGAATAGGCCCTTGGAAGTAGACATCTTAATTCCATATGTTTTATTATAGTTCTAAAAATCTCTCAGATGGTGGCAGATGCCTTTGTCCTACATTGACGTTATTTGTGACCAGGTCAGAAGAGTAAGTTTTAGGAAATCACAAGACATTCCATGAGCATTGACCAGAAGTTAGATACTTTTAATAGCAACATGTTTTTGAAATTTTGTGTTTATATCATTTTGTACTAAATGTAGAATCTAATGGAATTTGAAAAAAAAAAAAAAGAAAAATATACAACTTACTAACACTGGCTTTAAAAGAAATTATCCCCCCCCCAAAAAAAATTTTAAAAAACCCAGAAAAGAAAAGAAAGAATCCAACGCTGGTATTTGGTTGTAGGGGAGAGGATTAGTAAGGGCATCTGAGACTGTTTCCTTATCCAAATCCCACCCACCCTGGAGTGTTTGGTTCAAGTTCCTTCTTTACAAAGCCTTTCCTGAGTCAGAACAGTCCATATTCACCTCTTTTTTTTCTGAATTGCTATAAAAATTATAGTCAGTACCATACAACTTAGTTCACTGTAAACTGCCTTGTATTATATATGCTGTAATATGTGCTGATCGTCTTTCCTGAAACAGATGGCAAGGTATTTTAGGAAGCATGGATCCTGTTAGACTTCTTCTTAGCTCCTAAACACGAACCATACACCATAGGTACCTGATCAGCACTTGCTGAATGGAACGTTGAGGGTCTCAGGGGGCTCATTTCAGGAGCCAGATCTGGCTCTGGGTCTGCCCTTTGCTGCAGGAGGAGTTCAGGCTCAGTGTGGTCCAGGGCTGGACATCTGGAGAGGGTATGTCATGATGAGGTGGATCACCCCTTGTTGCCAGCCACAAGTAGCAGTCAGACATACTGGTTAGGGACAGTCAGCAAATCTGGGCTCGGATCTAAATTTTCCCACTTGTTAGACAAGTTACTTTACTAAACTGTAGTTTCCTTATGTATAAAATGGGAACAAAAATAGTACCACCTACTAGGAGTTTTTTGAGGACTAAAGTAAGTTATGTAGAACCATATGTCCCACTTTGTCCACTGGGTATGCACGTGATATATTTCCACCTACATCCTCGGAACATGTCGCTTGAGGGCTTACATTTCCAGATTAGGAAAGTTCATAATCCTATTCCTTCCCTGTGGCCCATTTCTGATGTCAGGCTGGATACCCAGAGATGTCTGCTTAGCGTCAAGGGTCCTGGATCTTCTTTCCTTGTGTTTGGGACGGGGGTGGGGAGATGGTATGGAGAAGAACAAAGGAAAAAGAAAAGGCTGCATATGTATTCCTTTATACTATGTCACTGGACTAAGACTTAGCCTCAAGTAGTGAGCTTAGAGTACCAACTATATGCTGAGTCCTGTGAGTCCTTCTAGCTTATCTCTGCACGGGGGTGTGTATGATCTTGCCCCTCCCCCCCACCTTAAAATGGGGGAATTTTGTTATATATAAAGTTTATATTAAGAAAATTGATGGGGCGCCTGGGTGGCTCAGTCGGTTAAGCAGCCGACTTTGGTTCAGGTCACATGATCTCACGGTTAGTGAGTTCAAGCCCCGTGTCGGGCTCTGTGCTGACAGCTCAGAGCCTGGAGCCTGTTTCAGATTCTCTGTCTCCCTCTCTCTGACCCTCCCCCGTTCATGCTCTGTCTCTCTCTGTCTCAAAAATAAATAAACGTTAAAAAAAATTAAAAAAAAAAAGAAAATTGAAAAAAAAGAGAATGAGTGGGGTAAGGAGACCATGTGCTGGCCCCACATAATGCTTGCATTTAACTCAATTGTGGCTAAACTCTTCACCCTTTGTTCTGAACTATAGAATTCCTAATCGCCACCCCTTACTGCACCAACCAACTGCCACCAACTATTGTGTAGACAACAGACCACCTCCAAACATTGTATTTTGCGCTTGGAATTGCATATAATGCCTAAAAGGCATTACTCCTTTAGAATTTATTTGCCAAGAACTTAAAAGAAAATGAACGAACCAGTGCTCTGTGCCACTGTTTTGGATACAGAGCTATTGGGAAAGAAACCCCAAAGTTGGCTCACAGATTGTGAGCCAGATTGGCCAGACCTTCCTGGGTTTTCCTTTTGAAGGAAGGGCTGGGGGCGTAACTGGGCCCTCAGGGGTGCCTCTGAAGACTGCGGCTTCTTATCTTCTGATCATAAGTTCAACTTCAGCTTGGCAAATTGACTGGCTTTGGGACTTAAACTTGCTTAATAAAACCCCTGGTTGAAAGTCAATGACACGGACTGAGCTGTTGACCAACTTTATGCCAGTGAAATATTTATTCCTGTCTCGTGCTTGCTGGCAGCAGGTGGTACTAAAATCATGGAAAATTGAATAACAAATCTCGTGAGGCAAGTTGAAAAAAGCAAAAAAACCGGGCCACGGAGTAGACGCAAGGGACGGTCAGGCTAGCCTCTGGCACACAGTGCTTGCACTGCCATCTCAGGCTAGGGGTGGCGGAGTGGGGGCGGGGGGAGAGAAGAACCCACCCCCAGGCCAGGCATCCATCTGGCAGGGCATTGTCCTCAGCTCCAAGAGAGGACCTTTCTCAGCAGTGTGCATTCCATCTAGTTTGGTCAGGAGCCAAGGGTCGTGACAAGCTGCCACATCTCTAGATGTGGAGAGAAGACATGACATAAGCAAACCGTCTCCATCCAGAAAGCTGGAGGAGAGGAGGGGTAAGAGAGAATCCCGGCACTGATCCTGAAGAAATCAGTTACTCACGGCATGGCCATGTTTCATTTTTTTCTCTTGTAATTGACTGGACGTTGACAGCTCGGCTTTTGATTTCCGAAAGCAAGATAGACCCTCCAAGTTCTCTTGAAGTGGTTTTCCTCCTCTTTACCTGTCCCCCCTCCCCCAACCAGGATCCATGTCAGAGAAACTAAGTTGGGGTGACAGTCCCCAGTGTGGTACTTCTGCAAGTGGAGGCCTTTTTCACGTTCTCCTTCCCCAATCTCTTCTTGGCTGCTAGACAGGCCTTACAGAAAGAGTAGGTGAAAGCCACCAGCTGGAAAGCTCCCTGACCTTCTGTATCTCTTCTCTCTCTCTGGTAATGCCAACAGCACTACTATTGAAAAAGACCATTCCAGAATCTTGGTCTTCCCCTTTTAAATTGCAAAGGCCTGTGGAGAGGAGGATAAAATCACTTACACCACATAAGACTTCTCTTAGGATGTAATCCTACTTTAAGAAGGAACACAATGGCAACGTGGTTGAGGTTATCAGTGGCATCCTTCTGAGGGCCTGTGCTCAAGCTCTCTGCCCCCACTATGTCTGCTAAAAAGACTCTTCAGGAATAAAGAGAGCATTCCCACTGGAGGAAAAGGGTTCTGGGAGAGGCTGAAAGCACAAAAACAAAGACCTCCAAGGTTGGGACTTTGTTCAGGGCTGGTCTGCTTGGCTAATTTGGTTGTCGTTTGCCTACTTGGGGACAATAAGCAGGAGGGAGCTCTCCTCCAACTCATCAGAGAGAGACAGTGGAGCCTGGATGACTGATAAGTGAGGAAGTGAAGTTCATTTTCACTGCTAGCGCCGGTCCCATGGCAGTGAAGCCTGGCTGTAGGAGAATGTTCCAGTGCAGGGGTCAGGTGACCTGGGTTCTAAGGCCTTCCAGAGCCACCAATTACCACTTCTTTGGCCTTAGCAAGTCACAATCTACTTGCTCTGTCTCAGCTTTCTTATCTGTCAATGGGATAGATAACAGCTACTCTATCCCCTGTACGGAGTCTTGTGGGACTGCGAGCATCACAGCTTGCGGTGGGAATGGCTGAGCTTCTTTCTCCCTCTGACTCCTAGAAGGAGTGGCTCCTAGTGGCTCCCTGGGCAACGTGTGCTTGAGTATGAGTGAACAGCTTGGACTGGTGACCAGGACGGGCCCCAGATGAGTACTGTCAAAAAGGGATGAGCTACGGAAGCCTCCTGCTATCTCTGTCTCTCTGCCTCTCTGTCTATCCATTTACGCAACACAGAGGAATTGAGTGTCCAGGGTGTGCCAGACGACTGGAGGCCCTTTGCGTTTCTCCTCTGGGCCTGAGTGTCTGCTAGATTCTAACCGTCAGGAAGCCTGAGGACAATCTTTGTTTTACCCCTTGCTTTGGGACATCCCGGGAGGCCTTTCTGTCCTAACCATCAGCCCCAGAACAATCCTACATGTGGCCTGGGGGCAGAGAGCGGCCTGGCCTGATAGGAGAGCTCTGACCGCCAGTTCTGTCCTGTTCACATTAGACAGCCTTTGCGCCAGGGCACTCAGTAACTGGCAGCAACACCAGAGGCGAAGGGGTATTTAGGATTGACGGGGAAGGAGAGGTGGCAGGTGAAGCCTCACCTGGGGTCCACCCACCAGAACTTCCGACTCTGCCTTCCGCTAGTCTTGACCTTTCCCTTACTCTTCTCCCTTCCTTCTGACTGATCTGTCCTTTGAAACATGGTCAACTTTCCTCTTTCCTCATTTCTCATCTGCTCCAAGTCCATGAGGTCACAAGAATGACCCGTGATTGGGAAAAAAGTTGCAAACTATTTTTTAAAGAAAAAAGAGCACACTGGAAAGCAGGGATTTGGAGACAGATTTGGGGTGTGGTTTTAAGGCCTGTCTGGGGCTTTACACAAGTCCCCATTCTCTCTGTTGCACTGTTTGCCAGTTTTCTGAAAGCAGTGTTTGCTTTTGATAGACAGTAATCTCACATACCCTTGTCACACCCAAGAGTCAGATAGGGCTGTTCAAGTGAGCATATTTCCTCCAAGAATTAATGGCCCTCCAAGAATGGCAACACCCAGGGCAGAGCCCTGGTGGTAATAACGCTTTACGAGATTTTCAGTTTTGGGAAGAGGTGGAATTAGAGGGATGACGGAAGCCTCATAATCCAAGGATGAAGACCTGAGGTTTCCTGTCTGGGAGTCATGCAGTCAGCAGACACTATAGAGGCAGGACCTGTGTAAAGGCCAGTAGCTCCAGTACAGAAGGCAGGAGGTAGCTGGGAGGGTTGATGGGGACACTGGGAAAATGGTCAGAGTCTGGTGGGCCTTTGTAGCCTGCTGATGTTGCGATTCTACGAGGTTTCTTTCTCGTTTCACTTTGCCTCAAACGCTGTTGGCTGAAACGAAGACTGTTCTTAACAGCAAAAGAAGCTGGCAGGATTGGGGGAGAAAATTCATGGAAATGGTTCCAGTGTTTCTTGCTTGGGTTTTGCTATCCCCATTTAGCAACCCATTATTACATGCAATATACGTCAATTGCAATATGTAATGTGTGTGTGTAATTTATTATATAGAATATGGAGTGGTAAAATATATTCTTTACCTGTATATGGCATGTATAATCAGAATTACCAGGCTCAGAGCTATTTGAAAATCATTTAAATTTCTAATCCGAGGAACATTACTTAAAATTTTAAGAAGTCTTGGGATATCAGGACTTGTATTTTATCTGAACCCAAGACTCAAATTTTAGGATTTTTTTTTTTAAGTGAAACCTAGCCAGCATGCCTTAATTCCCAGAGACAGATGATGTAATGTAACAGATTTTTCAGCTGTTTGTGCTTCCTTCAGTCCTGCCTCTGGCAGATACTAGAATCCAGAAACCAAAGGGAAAAGGATAAGAGAAAAAGAGTCAGAGATGCCTAGGAGCCAACTGTCCTTGTGGGCCTCTTTCGACATTTTGGGGTTTTTTTCCTTACTGAAAAACCAGAGGAAAGTCTTCCTTTTTTACGACTCCATTATCATCAGTTGAGATCTACAGAGCTAAACTGAGAAAATCAAACTAAAAGCAAAGAAAGGGGATTTATTTCAACTTAACAAGGGCTTATTGAGTGCCTTCAATGTGCTAAGTGCTGAGGTTACACAGATGAATGAAATCTAGCGCTGCCCTCAAGGAGCTTGTGATCTGTTTATGGACAATAGTGTGTAAAGGAGAAAGAACACTGACAATTACTGAGGACCTATTTCATTCATTCATCTCACAAACACTTTTGAGTGTCCATCATGCGGCAGAAATTGTTCTAGGTGCTGGGGATACAGGGATGGGAAAGACAGATGCAGATGCTGCCCGCATGAAGGTTTCACTCCAGTGAAACAGGTAAGCAAACACTTTTTTGAAAATGCCATGCTGATTGTATGGTGGTTTTGCAAAGAGTTAGACATAGAATCCTCACATGGCCCAGCTATTCCACGTCTAGGTAGATACCTCCAATAATTGAAAGCAGAGATTCAAACAGACATTAGTGCCCCCCTGTTCATGGCAGCATTGTTCGCAACAGCCCGAAGTGGAAACAACATAGGTGTCTTTTAATGCATGAATGGATACACAAAATGTGGTATACCCACACAATAGAATATTCAGTCTTAAAAAGGAATGAAGTTCTGACCCCTGCTACAACATGGATGAACCTTGAAAGCATTAGGCTAAGTGAAAAAAAGCCAGACACAAAAGGATAAATTATCTCATAATTCCACTTGCTTGAGGTACCTAGAATGGGCAAATTTCTAGGACCAGAATGGATAATAGAAGCAATCAGGGGCTGGTGGTGGGTGGGTGAGTAACTGGGAGTTACTGTTTAATGGGGACAGACTTTCAGTTTGGGAAATTGAAAAAGCCCTGGAATTGGATAGTGGTGATGGTTGTGCCACACAGTGAATGTACTCAATGCCACTGAACTGGATACTTAAAAATGGTTCAATTTTATGTTACCTATATTTTAGCACAATGAACAAAAAATCAAAGACACAAAAAAAATGTCGTGCTAATAAATTAAGGAGGGAAAGAGCATGACTACGTGTTGACATTAGATTGCATGGCCAGGGATGGACTTTGAGGAGGTGCCATCTAAGTCAAGATCTTAACATCAGGAATAAGAAGCATACGATGGGCAATCAGAAGGAAAACATGCCTAGAAGATGGAACTGGTTGGAGCAAAGACCAGAAGGTAGAAATAGGCTTGGAATATTTGAGGAACAGAAAGGTTAGAAGGGTGGAAAAAGTGTAAGGGGAGTGGTCAAGGTGGGGACTTTTTGAAGTCAGGGTAAAGAGCTTTATTCTACTGTAACAGGCATTTGATGGAGGGTTTTAAGCATGGAATAATGTGATTTGATTCACAAGATCACTGGCTGCTATGCAGCTATTGTGGAAAACAGATTGATAAGAGGTGAAATGGAAGTTGGAAACTAGTCTGGAAGCTATTACCACAGCGTGGGTGTCCAGAGTTAATTTGGGATGGGTTAGGAGGCAGAATTGACAGGTCCTACTGATGAATTGAATATGGGGGTATCATGAAGGGAAAAAGAATCTAGGGAGGCTTCTTGATGTTTCTGACTGAGGCAACTGGTGCCTCATGGCCCGGCCCCTTTGGTGAGATGGGAAGTCTTGAGGAAGGGCAGGTTTGATGTCTGTGGAGGAATCTAGTTTGAAATGTCTATTAGTCAAGAAAGTGGATGTATTGAGAAAGCAGTTGGATATGGAAGTCTAAAGTTCAAGGAGAGGAAGGGATGAAGATATAACTTGGAAAGTCCTCAGCGTTTGGACTGCATTTATTTAAAATGGTGAGCGTGACCAAGATCTCCTATGGGAAGAAGTGTAGATGGACCTAGCCACGGGACGTACCACCCTGTTTTTAAGCTATTAGGCATGTAAACACATTTCATTTTAGAGTTACTTACACACTGAAGGCGGGGGGGGGGGGCAAATGGCTAAAATAGAGGTAGGTTTAGGAATATAGAGAAGGAATACAAATGCATTCTAACAGAAAGTTTGAGAGGAATTCATGGATGGAGCATTTTATGGCTCCTTGAGCCATAAGCAGAGAAAGATTCATGGGGAGAAAGCCTTGGGAAAGCGTTCCAGATGGAAGGAGAAGTATGAGCAAAGACTCAAAGTTGAAGTTTAGCCATTTTTTTAAAGAAAGGTTTAATTTGAAAGTCTTAGAAAAATGTAGAGGTACACTTCTTACAGTAGGGTGCTATGTACCACAGGTGGATAGATGTATGCCTGGGCCATAGAGCAGTCATTGCCCTGCAGGTCAATTTTGCTCAAACTAAATTTTTTCACATGATTTTAACTAAAAATTTTAAATTGAAAACAATATTGTTGTGTCACAATAAAAATGTATGTATTATGGAACATAATGCAACATTTATATGAATTTCACAGGTATTTCAGATTCTGAATGGCTGCTTCTGGGTGCATACCAGACTCTCACGCATGAATGCATGCATGCACGCACCCATGAGCAAACACACCCACCCACGTGTACACACATACACACACATTTTCCATCTATGGTTAGGGAACATTTTACTGAAAAAAATTTGAGAATGACTGAATTATAGCTGATATCTTTACATAGATAGTTATCAGGAAATTCCTATATGAATCTTTTTCTACTGTTTATCTATATATTGCAAATATCAGTCTTTAAATTATTAAAAGGCCTCCCTTCAATTTTATCCTGCCTTTCTCTGTCCTAAGTTAGTCTTTGCCCAGCTTTTCATCCTAATGATAATTATGATGTCTGACCCATGGTTGGCAATTACATTGCTGAAAATGACTTTATAAGGACCTGCTGGTAACAATGGGTTAGTGGGCTCAATTCAGAGGCATTCACTCAGTCTTGCTCTTTCTCCCATCCCAGATGTCCTATAATCCAAATACACTCCTCATTCCTAATTTAAGCATTTTCTAAATTGAAACTTTTATTGAGATAATTACAGATTCACATGAGTTTGAAGATTTAATACAGAAAGATCGTACACACCCATTAGCCAGTTTCTCCTAGTAGTAACATTTTGCAAAACTGTAGTATAACATCACAACCAGGATATGGACCCTGATGCAATCCATGCATATTTTTCAGATTTTCTCAGTTTTATTTTTATTTGTACTCATGTGTGTGTGTGTGTGCGTGTGTGTGTGTGTGTGTATTAAGTTCTACAGGGTTTTATTACCTGTGTAAGTTTGTGGATTCTCCACCATAGCCAGGATAGGAATGTTCCAACACCACAAGGATCCTTCATATTGCCCGTTTGTAGTCACTCTATCTCCTTCATCCCCATCTCCAACCCTACCCCTTGGCAACCACTAACAAATGTGTCCTCCATTTCTAAAATTGTGTGATTTCAAAATGTTATATAAATGGAATCAGACAGTATGCATCGTTTTGAGATTGGCTGACTCCATTTTTTTGATGTCTATTGACAGCTTTTCAGCCTCTGTCCCACATCTGGACAAGCTGAAAAGAAAGCCTGAATTCTTCCTTGGGCTCTGGGGGGAGATTCAAACCATGTGAGCCCACGCCACGTGCAGGAGTCCTTACCCCTGCCTCAGCCCCTAACCTCAATAAAAATCCCAAGCCAGTCTCTTCCCACACCCCCTCAAGCCATTTTTGGGTCTGCTTGGGAAGATTGTCTGCCTGGCCTCTGAAAACTATATTATGTGAGTAATAAACCTTTTCATAACCTCTTGATGTGTATATAGTGTCATCAATATTAATATTTGAACCGTATTTTGGGTGGGAATCTATCCTCTTTCTACAGGATGGCTGCCACGGCATAATTTCCTATGCATTCATCCAGGTTGTTGCATGTATCAATAGTTTGTTCCTTTCTGTGACTGACTAGTATGGACGTACCATGGTTTTTTGTTTTTTGTTTTTTTTTAACCATTTACATGCTGGAGGGTATTTTTTGTTTTTTACAGTTTTTAGCTCTTACAGATAAAGGAGCTGTTGTAAACAAGAAGTCTGCTTGTACTTATGTTAGTTATTACTTACTATCGTGATTATTATCATTTTGTCAATAATGAGCCATTCCTAATAAGGACCATTCAGGTTATGATCTTGGCAGAAAGGTAATTGGTGAGAGGATTCTTTTCCAGTTTCTCTTTGAAGTAAGTGTTTTAAATTTGAGCCTTATTGGCAAAATGCACTGGGGTTTACACTTGTCATAAATATCAGAACACAGAACAATGGCTGCAAGACAAAGTCTGTCTCTGCCCAGAGCCTTGCAACCATGTCCCTCTTCCTTCTTCACTTTCCCTGAAGTTCAAAGACTGTCTTTGTTACAGTTTTCACCAGATGAGCACTGACTGGGGAAGGTAATGGAAAGCAATCTGCGGTCATCTTGCTCAGTGAATGACACCCTTTCTGTTGGCATCACTCAGGCTCCCCATCCCCTGGTTTCCCAACTCCAGGGCTTCTAATCCAGGCCTATGAGAAGAAAAAAATCGCTATTCCCCCTTATTATCTCACCCCGCAACAAAACTTCCATCATGGGTTGAACATCCCTGACCTTGCCAATCAAGTAACTGGCTAATGGGATAAACTGCCTGTAAAGTGGCAATGATGGTAACGACAGAAGCCTGGGTTGGGGGTTACCCAGACATCTTCTAGGGCAGGTTGGTAACCAACTGTGTGATGCAGGGGCTGTGCCAGAATGGCAAGGGCTTGGGCCAATGCAAATTGGGGCATAGCAAAGTTTCCACCTGCAGAAATTTAAATGATTCAAAATGCTGGTGGGGGTTGCAGCTTGCTGCCTTGGCATGAAGTGTTAATCTCTTTAAGGAAAACAGGAAGGTGGTTGCTTATTTATTTACTTTTTAAAGTTTATTTATGTATTTTGAGAGAGAGAGTGAGAAGGGGAGGGGCAGAAAGAGAGGGAGAGGGAGGATCCCAAGCAGGTTCCACACTGCCAGTGCAGGACACTCAACCTACTGAGCCACCCAGGTGCCCCAGGAAAGTGGTTGTTTAAAACCCATGTACAGAATCAGATCAGCAAGAGAGAAGGGAATGCTCTCTTGTAAGAACCCATGTTTGGGTTTTTGAGGGGACTGGGAACTTGAGATGAGAATATGGGTGGGGGAACTTTCTGGGAGGGGTCTTCATTGAAAATCCTGGTAGGGCGGATGAGTTAAGTATCCTTTTTTTTTTTTTTTTTTTTTTTACATTTATTTGTTGTTGAGAGACAGAGAGAGACAGAGTGAGAGCAGGGGAGGCGCAGAGAGAAAGGGAGACACAGAATCCAAAGCAAGTTCCAGGCTCTGGGCTGTCAGCACAGAGCCTGATGTGGGGCTTAAACTCATGCACTGTGAGATCATGACCTGAGCTGAAGTCAGATGCTTAACCGACTGAGCCACCTGGGTGCCCCATGATGAGGTAAGTATCCTTGAAAAAAACAGGCGCTTCTCCTATAAGAAAAGTTGCTAAGAGCATGAAGTTAAACTTGGTTTGGATTAAGATAGTTGAAGGCAGCCTTGCCAGTCCACTGACCATCAGGATTCTCAAAGCTTAGGGCCATAATACACACACACACACACACACACACACACACGGATAGACACAAAACAGAAAGGAAAGAGCGTTAGAGCTGGAATCTGTGATTATCTTGTTGGGACTAGAAATAGAAAAAGATGGCTTTCTGGAAACAAAAAGAGAGCCTCACCCTAATATGACCAGTGGACAGATTAAGAGAGGCGGTGGAATTTTAGGAGAGTCAGAAGCCTCAGGGCTAACCTTCTGGATTTTAAAAGGTTTTGAGTAAGATTTAAGGCCAAGGTCGGTGACTAGTAATCTCTAGTGATAGTGAGATAAAGTACTGCTTGTATAATATAGATCTTGTCCTTCCTTTGAATTCATAAGCAAGAAAAAATGACAAAGATTTAAAAGATACAGATACTAAAAATAAAATTAGTTGAGCATCTCCTCTGTACCAGGTACTGTCTTGATCTTTGTAACAATCCTAAGGAGGATGTATAATTACCTCCTTTTTATAGATGAAGACACTGAGGACCAGAGATGAAGAAACTTGTCCAAGTCACCTAATGGTAAGTGACTCTAGGGACCATAGTCTTTCTACTTTGATTTTCATGGAGAACACTGTATGGATAGAATGGATATTTAGGGCCCTGGGACTTCAACTCGAAAGGTTTGAGAAGAAACTCGATCCTTGTTGGAGCTATGTAGTTCTCACAGTATGGTGATCCATGTTCTGAACCAAAATCGGAGCAGGTAGAGGACTGTTGTGTCACTTCTGGACAACCACCAGGTAAAAAGCAACCCCTTGAGCAGGATTTCGAAGATATCACAATGCGTATGTGAGTCTCATGCAGTCTTAAGAGAGATCTGTTATTCATCTTTAAATGCTTCTCAATATACAGTGCCACATTATACGTGTGCCACATAGTTTGGGCTCTAACCCAATGTTTTTGGACTTCAACCAAGAATGCACAATCCAAAGGCAAAGCACTTCTGTGATTTATAGCTCCATCAATATCGGGTGCTTTGCCAATTAGCATAGTTTATGTCACCAATAAAAATTGGTGAAATTAGTGGAATTTGATTAACATGATGAAAATTAGAAACGGGATCTCTTGGTAAATATAGAGATATTCAAGATAAGTGGGCTAGTTAAATAATTTAGAAACCCTCCACTCTTGCATGAGTAGGATATACATATTCAGCTAAAATTATAACCTACACCCTTAGAACGATGCCTTAGGTAAGCATTTACCTGGTCTTGGGTCTATCCACGAACTCTGGAAAATTCTGGTTGCCTCATGCTAGCAATACTGGGGATAGAACCCTGACCCTGGAATCCTGGCAATTGTCTTGAGAGAAACTAGTGTGCAAGGGTGTATGAACTGCTTTTTTTCCTCCTGTTTACCAATAAATATTTAGTGAACAAGTGTCTGTAGGTGCAGCAGAATTTGGTTGGTGGCTTGCTTTTACCATAACCAGGTAATACGGTTGTAGAGAAGAGTAGCTAACATTCCCAATTTAACAATTCCTCAGTGGCTCCCATTTTAGCAGTGAGTTTGCAAGATCCACTCACTAGGGTGTGAGTTTCTGGAGGGCTGAACCGTACCTCATTTACATAAGTATCTAGGAAATGGTTGAAAGTGTAAGGCATTTGAAAGATGGAGTTTAAATGTCAAAATACCACCATTTCAGAGAAAAATGGCACAGCATAATTGAATTCTGAAAATGCAGGACCCAAGATTGCCTCTCTCCCCAGGATCTGGTTCTGAAATGCTAACCCAGTGACTGAGGACCTGAGCAGCCCCCATATGACATACCTTACAAACTCACTCTACTAGCTACTAAGATCCGTTAACTACCATATTCCCAGAACCCAGGAAAATACTGATTTGGGGCCTCTTGAAGCAGGGCTACCTGCTCAGAATCACCCAGGTGCTTGCTGCAAATGCAAATTCCTTGTCACCTTCTAGACGTCCTGAATTGGCACCTATTCTTACTGGGCCCAGGTGTCTAGATTTTTAACAAGTACTTTAAACATAGATTTTTAACAAGTATTTTTAACATAGTACTTTATGGCCAGTACTATGGCCATAAAGATTCTAAGATATGAATATAATTCGTAAACTGTAAACAAAGATGGGGGTAAACGTGAGGTTGCTTTTTATGTCCTGGAGCAAGCCAGTGCGAGATGTTTGGGGGCTAGGAAGTCTCTCCTGGGTCTCTTAAATCACATTAAGCTGGTTTTATCTTTGAGTCACAGACTTAGCTCACTTGCCTTGTTCCCCCATGTCCTTAGATATGAAGGAGTTCTCTTCATTCTGAGATTGAAACAACTCCAAACAAACGACCCCACCTAAGTCACCTTCTAGGAAAGTCAGCGCTAAGGCAAAACATGCAAACAGTGTTCTGACTTTGTTAACTTCACCTAGAGGTCACAAGCCTCTCATTCCTGGAGGCTCTCGCCTGGAGCCTTGCAACAGATGAATGCCTGACCCAAAGAGTTCCTTCCCTTTGAAATTCATAAAGGCATGACAGAACAGAATGGAGCACTGAAGGCAAATAAATCTATTTTAGTACTTATATCTCCTATTTGGTTCCTTAGGAAATAAAAAGGGAAAATATACTTTTTATTATTCTCCAGAATATATTTCTTTAAAAAGCAAGGTAGGAATGGGACACTTCCTCTTCACAAGCAAAAGCTTTCCAACTTTCCAGTTTTTTAATTCTCCTGGTTAGTCAATGGCATTTGTAAATGAGATTATTATATCTCTGCATGAAATTCTGGAAAGCGTTTGTTCATATCTCTGTTGATTTATCTGTCCATAGCCACATCCCACAGCTGGGTACAGTCAGCCATGGAGGAAATGCTGGAGATGAGGGCTGAGTCAGGAAGATCATGGTGGGAGCAGCATCCCAGGTTGAGTGTTCTAGATTCAGGTGAAGGTACGTAGTAGGAGAAGAGAGCAGGAAGCAGCAGAATCCCAGGTGGTGTGGATCACACTCTTTAGAGTCGCTTCGACCTGGTGCCTTCCCGTCCTTCACCACCTACCATTTGTGTCCAGTTAGATCACCTTCCTGAGTCTGTCTTCTTGGTTATAAAAATGGGATGCTTAGATCTGCCTCAGAAGCTTGCTTTGAGAATAAAAATAATGTGCAATGCTTGGTAAGTAGTAGACATTAAATAGATGGGCAGTTTGCCTTTGGAGTAGTCAGTGACTAAATGCAAAACTGGTGAAATGAGAGAAGAGGTTGAGGTCACCGGCAAAATGAAAGGAAACCCCAAATGTTCAAACCTTGTATTGATTCTCCAGGAGATAAAATCCACACCATGGTGTAGAAGCTTTTTTTCACTTTTCGGATATCGAACTCTGAAAAACCAAAACCAAAACCAAAAACATGCCACATTGCTCTCCATGGCACAGGTGGAAATCTTGAATGGTCAAAATTATCAGACACAGAAGGTTTCAATCAATAAACTGACCCCAGTACTATGGCCATAAAGATTCTAAGATATGAATATAATTCGAAAGCAAAGATGAAAGAAAGTCCCCAAAGGAAATAAACATTTAAGAAAGGGATTTCTGATAACAGATGGCACATTAAAAAATATCTCATCTGACAGGGACTTTGTGTGTTAGAGTCCAACATACTTTGGATATTATCTGCGATCCTTTTTCCAGGTGGAAGGGAGAAGGAGGATTTGTGCTTCAGTTTTTCCACCTCTGTTTTATTTATTTTTAAATTTTTTTAACGTTTTATTTATTTTTGAGACAGTGAGAGACAGAGCATGAACAGGGGAGGGTCAGAGAGAGGGAGACAGAGAATCTGAAACAGGCTCCAGGCTCTGAGCTGTCAGCACAGAGCCCGACGCGGGGCTTGATCTCAGGGACCGAGAGATCATGACCTGAGCCGAAGTCGGCCGCTTAACCGACTGAGCCACCCAGGCGCCCCTCCACCTCTGTTTTATAGAGAATTCTATCAGTTGGGGAAGCAGATGTCACTCTCAAAGTGGAATGATTTGGAAAGGGTGTATTTACAGAGTGATTATTTGCAGAAGTGTGTGCATAGAAGAAGCAGAAGAGACGGTAAAGTGGCCCAGGGCTGGTATCAGCAGATCTGTGACTATCCCTAGGTCTGAGGCTTTGAGAGAAGGAGAGAGTCATGTAGGGCAATGCCTTGAGAGAAGATGTAATCTTTGATTGAGGGACACAGTCAGCCAGAGATGACCTTGCAGGAAAGGAGCCAGAGGAATAAAGATTGAAGGGTACCAAAGTACCCAGAATATGCCTCTTTGGCATAAGGATTATTTTGAGCTGGTTGTGTTGAGAAACAGCAGACATAGTAGAAGTTCTGAAAACAGAGTAGAAGTTAATTGTTTGTAAGGGACATTTGCACATATAAAGGAAAGTTGTATTGTAAGGGTGTCTTCCTCTCTGTACCAGGAAGAAAAGGATGACTCTAAATCACGAGAGAACTTTATTGTTGGAGAAGGTACCTACTTAAATTGGTATAGCAAGACTTACCCTTGTTCATCTTACTTTTCTTGGTAACTTCTCAGGAGGTGTTGGCCTCCTCCTACACCTTTCTTTTGTCTTTAGCTGAAGATGCAATTTAAGCTGGAGTTCTAAGCCACCTAAGAGAGTAATTTTTCACAGGGTATCTCCCATGTATACATGACATATTACATGTATACATAACATATTTACATGTTAATAAACCTGTTTTTTTCTCTTGCTAATCTCTTTTATTACAGGGGTTTCAACCACGAATTAAGAGTAGAGAGGGTTAGGGGCACCTGGGTGGCTCAGTTGTTGAGTATCTGACTTCGGCTCAGGTCATGACCTCATGGTTCGTGGGTTCGAGCCCCGTGTTGGGCTCTGTGTTAACAGCCTGGAGCCTGCTTCCAATTCTGTGTCTCCCTCTCTTTCTGCCCCTCCCCCATTCACATATTGCCTCTCTCTCTTTCTCTCTCTCTCTCTCTCTTAAAAATAAATAAAAATATTAAAAAAAAAAAAAGAAGAGTAGAGGGAGTTAAAGTTTCAACATATGAATTTGGTGGTGGGGGGTGGGAGACACAATTCAATCTGTAACAGTTGGACATAGGGTTTATACCATTAAACTCTTTTAATAATTGCTATATACTGATGTCAACTTCTACCACATAAGGCCCTTGAGACACTGAGACTCTGACCTGCGTCACTGATTTCTAGGCATTAGATCCGGTGAACTCCATTCTGATCTTGAGCTTCATTCAATCCTGTGAGTAGCTTTGCATTCTTACCAGCAGCATTAGTCAACAAACTCCCTTTTTACTGAATCTAAGTTGAGGTGGGTTTCTGCCATTTGTGCCCCCAACTCCTGACTGGTCCTGATTAGGGATAGAGGGTATTGATTTATGAATTTTTTCTAATTACATAGGAGCAGTTAAGAATTGGAAAAGTCACTCAATAGAGATTTGAGGCCAGTTTTCTAAAAGAGCAACCAGCTTATCCCTAGCCCCAGCAGAGGGGTCGCCCTCTTAAAGGGATCTACGGAGCTGGGAGGGGACCGTCTGCCCTTGTTTAATGACTCCTGTGGCTAGTCATGTTTCTCAACACTGACTTTTAGAAAGATGTCACGTACAATGTCACTGTTTACATTTGGCATTCACAGGATCACTCAGGTATCCGAGAAGGGTTAATCCTAGATCCCCCAGTCGCTCATTTTGCTCTTCTCCTTGTTCTTGATGAAATAGGTGGGTGGCAGCCAGGATGCTCTGGAGACAGCAGTGGCTCATCAACCCTCTAATAAAATGCTTTGAATATGTTGCTTCAGAAGCTGCAGACAGCTACTGTGCTAAATTATTCACCCTGACTTTACTGGGTACCTTCCTCCCATTTCAATTACTTGGGATTTTTATAGAAAATTGGCTGTGGGAATTTGACTGCTCCAACTGCCTGGTACTAATCTGGTCTGAATAGTAAACTCAGCACGAGTTGATTCTGGGACAAACCAGAGCATTCTCAAAAGAATTTGTGAGAAGCTGCCCTCCACTGCAAAGAAAGCTAGGAATCTGTTTATACAGAATGATGCTATTTATTTGTGAGACTTTTGTGCTATTTACACAGTAGCAGGAAAAACTTAGAAATGTCACTCTTAATCAAGTTTTGAGGCTGGTTTTCTAAAATAGCAACCGGCCTTTTCATAAATACTTTGGCCATTGTCTACAGGGGGTTTGAGAATGCTTTTAACACCTGTATTTTAGTGTAAAGAGATGTTGGCATACACACACAGCCGTACATATATCGGCTGGACACTTGGCTGGGTGCTTACTCTGTGCCAGGTACTGTGCTCTGCTTATGTTCATTAACTAGCTTCTTTAACGCTAACAGCAATCCAATGGGATAATGGCGTTGTCAGTCCCCTTTTGCAAGTGAGGGAACTGAGGTTCTGAGAGATTAAGTGACATGGTGAATTTAACAGAGCTTCTAAGTGGTGGTTTGATTTCAGTCTGGTTCTTCATGGCCAGCTAAAGTATTTTAAAATTAGGCCATGTTTGAAGCAGAGAAAAATATGTATTAAATTCTTTAATTAGTTTGTTTATACGCCATAGTCAATGCTAATTGTTTCTTGAGTTTTCTTTCATTAAGATCAATAGTGCCCGTAAGCCAGGAAAATTGTTTTGGGTCCCCCCAGACACACTGAATTATGTTTCCTATGTATGCTCAGTCTCATTTGACTCACGTCTACAGCGATTATCTCCCGGTGTATGAACTGGGGAGTATCTAAGCTTGATAAACTATATGCTAGGTTTTCAGACACTCTGGATGGCAAGACCCACCCTTGAGGGCAGAGAGAGTCCTTTACATAAAGTTGGCTCAAGAATGAGAGGCCAGCATCAGGAGAGAGTTCAGCTAGAACGGTGGGCATTTGGTCTTTTTCCAGATCCCCCAGAACGTGTGCCACAGTCCCAGGGAGATGAAATAATAAAACTAAAAGATCCAGGAGCTTCTCCGCTGGTCTCTGTAGGAGCTTGAAAGCAGGATGCAGTGTAGCCCCGCACTACGTCACTTCAGCGAGAGGGCCGCCAGTGCACATGACTCGGAGGCCAGCATGTCTTGGAAACAGGGCAGGTGGGGGGTGTTCTAGATCTGGCAGCAGTCTCCAAAGCAGGAGAGAAGGAACTAGCACGTTCCACACTGCAGCTCCAAGAACTTGTAGGAGGGAACAGTGTTCCCGCATCATCATCAGTGCAGTCATCTCCGTTCCTGCACTCATTGAATAAATATATCGGGGAGCCTCTTCAACCAGTTGGGAGAAGTTTAAAGCAGCTAGACTCCCCCAAAATTTGTGAGTGGATTGGAGCTATAGAAATACTGTCCCGTTGCCATTAGTGAGATTCTGATGGTCTCAGGAAGTGTGGATCAACTCAAATTAAGAAAAACAAAACAAAACTTTTTTTTTTTAGCCTTTGAAGTCCCCTCTTCCTCCTTTTTCTCCTTTCTTTCTTTCTTTCTTTCTTTCTTTCTTTCTTTCTTTCTTTCTTTCTTTCTTTTTTGAGAGTTATTCAAAAAAGACAGATAAAGGTCTTTCCAACCTAGACCTTGGGTGGAACCTTTGGCTTTTTAAAGATCTTATTTGATATATCACGTTCTTCCCCACTCCTTCAGCATCTGAAACTTTCACTAACTTTAGGTCGGAGAAACACAATAGAATTTTTTTTTTTTTTAATAAGTAGATCTCTAAAAGTGTGCTCCGTTCACTGTAAAGAAATGTAAACAGATCTCAATGTTAATGGAAGGATCATAGATATCCAACAGCCCATTCAGCCACTATTAATCTGAAAACACACACCGATTAAATCTATCAATGTCGCATGCAGCATTTTACTAGATCAAACCACCCTGAAAATAAATTAATCAACTACATGTTATATAGTATCAAATACCACACTATGTAGAAGTTACATAAAATAATATAGTAAGAATAGTCCTAAGTAATAGTACTCATGAGTACTACTGGTGAATTCTCTTGGTACACAAGTCACTTCCTAAATTCTCCCCACTTTGTGACTTTTTATCATGGGTAACGTGGACAGATTTGGGCTCCTGTGGGTTATGGTCAGCAAGTCTTAGTCTCCTCAGCAGTTAATTTACCTTCTGCTCCTTCTAGTGATCAAATGCTTGATGGAGGCTTTATTTATCACAATGTATTTACCATGGTCTGGACAAGGTAATTGAGGGATATAGAAATGAGAAAACAAGGTGAATTCGGTCCCACACATCACATGTTCTAGAGCACCTGAAGTAATTCAGAGCCTCCAACTACCTTATTTTAGTGCTTCAGGGACATTTTAGAAGAAAAATCTCGGTCAAGACCTCAATGCCACTATTTCAAAATTGAACTACAAATTCATAATACCATGGCAAAGACTCACTGATATTTCAGCTTCTTCTTAGGCTGTTCAATTTCCTGTTTAACAGGAAGAGAAAATAAACTGTCTCTGTTAACAAGGGGGACTTCATGGCTTATGTAATAGTAGAATCCAAAAACCCAGAGCAGGCAGGCCTAAAGGAACAGAAAAGTTTCATTCAAACTTGGTGTTCAGCAGTTTCCATCTCCCGGGGTGAATGAAGAAAAAAATATCTTGTCAACACTGTGCTCCCAGCCCTCACCCTCAGGGTATGTGACTTTGAAAAGTCTCTTGTAAGCCAGGTCAGTACAAATCTATTCCTGATGCAGCCACATGAAAGTCTACAGTTTTTCTCCCTATGGTGAGAGTGTCAGGAGAGTGCTTTCCTTATTTTTTTTTTTGAAATTTAGATGTTCAGTCAAAACAACCTGAACTGGATGTTATAATGAATACGTGTTTTTGAACACCAGAATGCTTTGGGGCTATGCTTCCCCCAATGTCAGGTCATGGTGTTTGGTGAAATGGTCCCCCGCTGTATCCCTGGGTGTGTGTATGCGTGTGTGTGTATGGGGTGGTGGTGGTGCATTGTATTAGTTATCTATTGCTGTATAACGAATAGCCCCAAAATGTATCGGCTTACAACAACAAACACTATCTCATGACTTCTATGCATCAGGAATCTGGGTGCAGGTTCTCTGTGCCTGTGTCTCAAGATTTCTCACAAGACTACAGTCAAGGTGTCATCCAGGGCTGGAATCAACCTCAAGGCTTGACTCAGAGATCTGCTTCTGAGCTCACTCACATGACTGTTGGGAGGCCTTTAGACCTGGCTAGCTCTTGGATAGAACCATCGTTTTCTTGCCATATAGGCCTCTTCACAGGGCAATTTGCAATATCACAGGGTGAGGAAGACAGAAGTCACAGTCTTTTTGTAACATAATCTCAGAAGTAACATCCCATCACTTTTGGCTGTATTCTGTTCGTCATAAATGAGTCCAGCCTACACTGAAGAACAGAATACACAAGGGCATGAAAACCAGGAGATAGGAACCAATGAAGACTATCTTAGAGGATTTCTATGACAGTATGTGCTGACAAGCCTGGGAAATCATCTGGAGTGTTCTGTTTCTTTGGCTACAATGATTGGCTACAAAAATTTAGTTTTTGCATGATCAGATGCTCAGGCCAATGAGACTTAACCTTGGGACTTTGGCTGGAACACTTGGGAAAGAGACCTTCTCTTTCCACTGGAGTTTCTAGGATGTCATCCTGGCTCCTCAGCGGCCATCTCTGTCATCATCTCAGGAAAGCACCTTGACAACAAGGCTAACACGGAGGAAAATATGACCCAAAAGTGCAAGTGAAATGTTTCTGGTGTCACTGTTTGAATATCTCCATCCAGGTGGAACTAGAGCCAATTCTACCCCTGGATATTCTATTTTGTGACCCATAAAAAGCTTGCCATGTTTTGCAGAGGCCACCTTGAATTGATTTTCTGTCACTTGCTACTAAAAGATCACTGATATATAGATATAGTATAATAAAGGTACTGTAATTATTTGAAAATTTTTGTGTCTGTAAAAATAAATCAGCAAAATCTTAGGGTTGAGCAGTGATGATAGAGCAAATCACTTCTCACATTTGTGGCAAACTATTTACTCAGTATCTTAAACCTATTGGGCCTGATCCAATGAGAGAGATTCAACTCACTTGTCCTAGGTTCTTTTCATCACAACAGCAGACAAAGTAGCTCTCTGTTGCCCTTCAGATGCTCAGCTGACTCCTTGTGTCTGGCTGAACTTGGCTTTGAGAGGTAGTGCTACTCCAGATCAGTGTTTCTCAACCAGGGGTGATTTGGCAATATCTAGAGAACATTTTCTGGTTGTGATATCAGAGGGGGGAGATGTACTACTGCCATGTAATGGGTCAGGGATGCTGCTAAACTTTCTACGATGTAGGCTGTCTGCTCCCCCAGGCCCCCACAAAGAATTATCCAGCTCCGAATTCCGTAGTGCTGAGGCTGAGCAATCCTGCTTTGTACCATCTGTGGTTACTTAGCAAATTACAGTGTGGGACTGCATTTGCTTGTTTCTGGATAAATAATAATACAGGAAGGTTCAAGCTTGAACATGTCAGAACATGTTGTCTTGGAGGAGAGTCTCTCTTCGTCTTATCTCCCATGGTGGACCCTACAGCTTGTAAAGTGACACAACAGGAAATGGGTTCTTAGTGTTTTTCAGTATCTATTCAAAAATGGATTCCTCAGACATATATTTGCAACCCCTGTTCAGTTCTCACAGAAGAACTTCCGATTCAGGATGACCTGGGGTGCTGAGCAAAGGAAAAAAAAAAACCAATTTCATGTCTCCTGATGGGATTTGGTTCCACAGCATGCTTACCAACACAAATCCACATTCTTACTTTAAACATTAAGGGTTTTTTCCTGCAGTCGGAAAACAGGGTAACTAGTATTTTAATCTGTGATATTAAGATCTGAGTGAAAAACCAGGAATAAAGGACAGCATAATCGTACTTTTCCAATTACTAAGAAATTTAGTTTTTGCATGATCACATGGTATTTAGCTTCTCTGCTTCCGTCTCTTCCTGAGTGTGTGTTTTGGGCCCAATCTAGTATTGCTATTAATGGAGACTCGTTCTTTCATTTGTTTGTTCCTTTGTTCAGTAAGTGCTTGCATTTTCCCCCAAGGGCCTAGTACCTAGTGAGTATTCAATCTCCACTGTGCTTTGTTGCAAGAGATTCTCCAATCCGATGGTAACTTCAGGCCCGAGCTCTTCTGAAGGTTGGGGGCTGTAAGTGTGTTAAGAGCTATTATCCAAGGTCCTGGGGCTGCCTCACATAGTGGCTGCAGTTGTATTAAGAAGGAGGGAGCACAGGAGGGGACCAGTGGGGCCTAGAATCCAGGCCAAGCTCCCCTTCTCAAGCTTTGTGCTTGACTAAGAGGCGTGTTCACCAAAGACACTGACTATTGGCCTCGCCATGTTCTCTGTGGTGATATGTCCCTCTAGAAGGGATGCCCCTGCCTTCAGAAGAGGTTAGTGGAGATAACATGAGGACCTGTACCTAAAATGCCCACAGGCTGTTTAGAAGAGACTTTTCATCCTACATGCAGATGTCCTTGAGCTCCTGGAGCTCAGGCCTTACCGCAGACTTCCATTATCCACACCTATGGTCTGGCTTCATAGGCAGCGTAATTATCATTCCAGTAAGGTCCTATTAAGTCCTAGTACCCAGCTATAAAAATATGGCAGGTGCTTATTAGGCCCTGACACAAACCTGAAGACAAATTGCATGGGCATTATGCTTCAAGCATGCACCTGTGTCTTTCACTTAAAGTCCATGTTGCCTTTATGTTTTACTGCAGGGTAATCATTTGGAAAATAGAGCTGGGATGTTATGTTTCCTGTCTTGCAGTTAATTGTTAACTAAGACACCAGGAAGGTGAATGAAAGAAAACTTTCCTAAATTGAAAGATGAAGTCATCTGTAATGACTCACATCCAAGAAAAGTACCTGAGAGGACGTGATCAAGCTCACTATATTATTATCTTCTTCTCCTGGGTTTCCCTTCCCAGTGAATGACACCTCTGTTCTCCCAGTACTCATACTGGAAACCTGGATGTCAGCCTTGACCTCCACCATTCTCTTTCCTCCAAGAAAGAGTGACCAAATTCTATTAACTCTATATCTCTAGCAGCTCTTACATCATCTCTGCCTCTTTGCCTTTAGGACTTCACTGCCTCAGTCCAGTGGAAGCCATCTATTGCCTATTATAGTGGAGTATCCCTCTTTCCAATCCCTTCTCCCAGCAGGTGCCCCAGAGAATGGGAAAACCTAAGTCTGATCATGCTGTTCCCCAGCCCCGGCTGTACCTTTGCCCTGACCTTCTCCTCCCACAACTGCTGTTCTTCTGATGAACATCTAGCTACCTACCTTTGTGAGTCAGCTCATGTGTCTCTTCCTGGATAAAACCCTCCGCTTTTACCTTTCTGCACCTTTCACCCTTCTTTGTCCCCTGCCGTGTCCTGTACATACTTCTTCACTACACTTGTTTCCCCTAGACTGGAAACTCCTTCAAAGCTGGGCTGTCTTCAACCTACAGTGTCCCACATGGGCACTGGGGCAGACTAGCTGTTTAAATGCCTATGGTTCACAAGAATGTTGTTTCCTACTTTGCTGCTGACAAAGAGCTTTCAAAAGCACGAGCTCACTTAAAGGTTTTTGTTTGTTTGTTTGTTTTCTGAAACTTGCATCCTGGCTCTTGGTAAAGTCCCTTAATACCTGTGAACCTCACTGTCCCTATATATCAGGGTATAATCATACCTATTTGTGGACTTAGATCCAGGCTTTTCTCCCTGTGCTTCTCTAACAGAGACAGAGGAAAATGACCATTTACATGTGTAGCCAGTGCAAATGCTGCCTGGCAAAAATGAAAACTTTACATCAACATTAATTAAATTCAAATTTCAGTTTCCACTCTTCCACTGGCTCAGTCTATGTAGAGTATAAATCACTGTAAAGATATTTAAAATGGATTTGAAATTATCACATACAGTTTAATAAATGTGAAGGACAATTGGATTCCTGTCACTGTGTTTGAATCTTTCACATACATCAGGCCAATTATGATGTGATTATTATAACCATTGTACCCAGTGTGCTGCATTTACCTTTGGGTGAACCTCCTTCCTGATGAATCCTGGGAACCATTTGATTAAAACATTGATTAAGTGCTCATTGTGTATTTTCCACAACAACTAACACAATGGTTTGTACAAAGCTGTGATCTGAGTTATTAAGACATGGCTCTCAGAAGAGCTCGTGAACATCTAATCCCCTTCATATACTAGAACTAAAATACTAGTTCAGATTCGTAAAAGACAGGAAACTTGAAACTAGGAGCATAGCAAGACAAAATCGCCCTCCTCTGAGAGATCAATCCATCCTTACATTACGGAAGAAAATTAGAATTTCCTTTAAGACCTAGTAGCAAATAATATTAGCTGAAATTTATTAAGCTGTTACCATGGTAAACACCTTGCAAGAAATAGTTCATTTAATCCTTTAGAGAGTGTCATGGGGTTATGTTTGTAATTACATTTTATAGAGGAAGAGCTGAAACACAAGGAAGCAGAGTCAAAGGAGTGGCAGCAGCAGGATTTGAATCAGAGAGTTGGTTTCAGCTTCTATTCAGTTAACCCATTCTGTATGATAGCCAGGCAGTGTGTGGTGATGACATTAGGTTTCACCTCTGCAGATGAATGATTTGACAAATCTTTCCCAATTCTGCTAGGCTTGGAGACTGACAGCCCCTGTTTTGTGAACATGGGTGGGAGAATGGATCTTGTGTCTAGACAGTTGGAAGTTCCCAGGTTGCTTCCACAAGATGGCTTTGAGTTTTGGAGAGAAATGGAGTAGAACTCGTGTGTGTGTGTGTGTGTGTGTGTGTGTGTGTTGGAGAGTAGTGGGTGGGTAGGGAGGCACTTTGGGGACTCTGCTCCCTCACTGCTCTTCTTGGAGCATCTTCTTGTTTTAAAGGCTGACCCACCATTTCTTTAGCCAGTAGGAGTACTGAGTGCTCTGGTCTGGATCCAGTGACTCTACCACGAGCCAAGTTCATCACACTTGAATCTAGGACCTCAAGGCCTTTTTAAAGACATGGCTGTCTACCCCTGGTTCAGAAAACAGGGCTTATGTCATAAATCTATTGCTATACCATCACTGCTGAGTGCTCTTTCCAGGCACCCAGAGGAGCACAGTTTTCCAAGTGTCTCTCCATGGGATTTGGAGTCCATTGGAAAATTCCATCACCTACAGAGGCAAAAATGAATTTTAGAAAGCTGTAGTAATTCAAAGCAAAACAAAATAAATCCATTTCCCTGAGGGTATTTGAATTTAGCTTCTGATGGAAATAAGACTATTTCAGTGACATCATACAGTCATGTTTATCTCATCCTGCCATCTCTGATTGGAGCCAGCTCAGTGCTTGTCCTCAGCCAAAACTAACAGCCGGGTCTCTTTTGCAACATTGAGAAGTCACTCTTTATTTAGTGCTGAGAAATGTCTTTAAAGGAACGCTTTACAGAACTGTGCTCAGTATCCTGCCCTTTTGTAGGAAAACAAATCCAGGATGGTTTTAAGGATGATCAGTTATCAGAGTCAAAGTTCATACCATTAAACCAGGTTATTGTTTCGCTGGATGTTGCACTCAGTATGTGCTAAGAAGGGCTCCAAATAAAACAATCTGGCCAATTCCTTCATCACTTCTCTGTCTGCCAATAAATAAATGCTGAATATTATAGTTAACATGACTGAGTTTATTCTCCTGGACACAGGCTGTTATTAATGTAACTTCTATTTTGTTACATGCTTACTGTTTGTAAGTCTCCATTCTGGGTGCCATGATGAATGTGAAGATGAAAAAGACACCCTTTCTTCTCTCTAGAAGAGACGGGGGAGATGTCATCACAAACCAAACATCTGAATAAGCCATGGGATAGTCACCATTAGCTGAAGGACCCTCTAGGAGTCAGAGGAGGAATCTGAGTGAAGACGAATTTGAACTGGACTTAAAATGATGTGCAGGGCTTTCCTGAGTAAATGTGATATCAGCAGAGGACACATGATTATGTTGCATAGGCATTTGGGGGAATAGCCACATTCATCATGGCCACTGATCATCATTCAATGCTGTGGTCTGTGAGTTTCAGTTCCCACTGCAAAACCCACCAGGGTCAATGCAGACTGCACTGTATACTGACCTTCGTTAACAGAGATAAGAACCTCCCCCTCACCCCAACCGCACCCCCAACTGCACAGAGAGGAGTTAATCAGGGATCCCAAGAAAGTTGGCCTTTTTTTTTTTTTTTTTTTGCTCTGGCCAGCAATCCAATCTCTGAAAAGGTTGAGGGGCTCACGGTGGTCTCAGGACGATGCTGGTCACCGGTCCAATGAGCACATAGTCCCTGCTGTACATTTCCCTGGTAAGGCCCTGCATTCAAGCAGACAAAAACTCCAGCTCCCCTCCTACCTCCTGGGCCACGTTTCTCTTAGCTCAATTTCCCAGAGATGTGCAGAGGCCAGAGTAGTAGATCCAGCCAAAACATGTCCTTGGCAGAGATGCCAAAACAGAGCCCTGAAGAACAAAGGAAGTCTAGCAGATAACTGGCTTCCTCGGAAGGAATCTGGAGGCCTGTGACCAGAGTGAGCTATTGGCACCAGCGGGGGGTGGAAACTGGGCCTCGCAAACTGAGTCCCAGCCTGTCTGTGCATCTTGGTGGCCTGAATGCAGTCAAACCACACCCCCTTCCTGGCACACGTGCAGGTCGAATGAGGGCTGGGTGCAGGATACTGTAAGGCTCCCTCTTAGTTGTGTGGCCTTTTCTAGGAGCCCAGCCAAGCCAGGAAGGGGGAAGCTGAGCCATGTAGAGAAGCTGTGTGCTCCGACTACCAGAGGGGCCTGCTCTTCATTTCCCTCACCTCGAGACCCAGTCAGAGAAGGATGAGGGGATTTGTCACGGTTTCTTTAGAAAGAAAATACCCTTGGGGCGCCTGGGTGGCACAGTCGGTTGAGCATCACTTCAGCTCAGGTCACGATCTCCTGGCCCGTGAGTTCAAGCCCCGCGTCGGGGTCTGGGCTGATGGCTCAGAGCCTGGAGCCTGCTTCCGATTCTGTGTCTCCCTCTCTCTCTGCCCCTCCCCCGTTCATGCTCTGTCTCTCTCTGTCTCAAAAATAAATAAATGTTAAAAAAAATTCAAAAATAAAAAGAAAATACCCACAGTCTTCATATTCAGCCAAGCCTCAGGCAGATAAGAAGTATTCCTTCCAAGTACAGGACAGGGTCTTTCTGATACTGGAGTCATTTGTTTTGCTAGCTAAACGGGCGAAAACCTTCAGGCTTAGTGAACCCGAATCTGAAGATGGAACCTGGGAATTTGCAAAGTTTTAACACATGCCCCCAGTGAGTCCTTTATGTTGGACCAGTACAATCCTGCTTCTGATCGCAAGGGAAGGACTGAGAAGCTTGTATTTTGCATACTAAGCAGAGGTAGCCATTTCACAAAAACCTTAATGGAATTCAAGATGTTCACTCATTCCCCAAAACATACTTAGATCCTGAAGTTGAGGCCTGATAATTTAGATACCGAATAGTTCCGTATCTGTGATGGTACCACACCCGTGGGCAAGACAATTTATATACCTAAGCCTTTGTTTCTGCATTTTCAAAAGGGCAGAGTTAGCTGGTTGACTAGAGTTGGGACCAAGAGTTCACCTGGTTTTGTCTGGGTTGAGCACAGGACCCCCACAAGGGACATGGGTTCCAGTGACCAGAATCTGCATTGATTCTTTTAAGGTTTAGTGATTGAGAGACTGGACTGGTGCAAGATGTCCTGTTTGAAACCAAGCTCCAACACTCAGTAGCTGTATGACTTTGGGCAAGTTGCTTAACATCTCTATGCCTCAGTTTCCCCATCTGAAAAGAAGTACAATAATAGTATATTCCTCCTGCATATTATAAGCATGTGAAGCACTATGCCTGCCTGGTAGAGACTCAGTAAATGTTGGCTCTCATCATGTGTTCTGCATTTTACAACTAATCCGTTGGAGGACCTTCCAGCTTCATTGCCGAGAGCTTCTCTGGGTCTTGAACAGAAATTTACTATGTGTGCTTGGGATAGTAGGCTATGTTCTTCCAGAGAATCTTTCACAAAGATTCACTGAGACCCTACCTTGTGCAAAGGTGCAGAGAGAAAAAGCATACACTTTGGCTTCGTGCAGCTACTCATCGTGTTGGGAGGTGCTCCTTTTATTATTCATTTTCTTGTCTGAAATGTAAAAAGTATCATGAACAAGAGAGGCATCTGGAGGTATTTGGAATCCTTTTTCTTTGCTCTCATGGCTAGAATTTCATTTTGATCCTGACAACAGCACAGTGCAAAGCAGACAGTATTGGAAAGAGTGGTTTTCAATTCTCAGTGGCCCAATGGGTTCTTTGACGGCCCTTAGAAGACAATGTGGGTGGGAGGTGAAATGGACCACCTCCAAGTACATACATACCTCCTCCAATCACGATATCTCTATTCTCACATATTTGACTTATTGAAGTTCTTCATGAGGCTGTCATTAAATGCTGGATGTAGAGAGTGGTGGTGGAGGAAGACCTCCCAGATCTGGCTCATTCTTGCAAATTAGGGCTTCTGAAGGGTGGTCTGTAGGACTGAGACCTAAGAAGGGGAGCCCGTGTCTCTGGGAAGCTTCTTCTTTTTATTATTATTAAATGTTTATTTTTGAGAGGAAAAGAGAGAGAGATTGGCAGAAAGAGAGGAAGACACAGAATCCAAAGCAGTCTCCAGGCTCTGAGCTGTCAGCACAGAGCCTGATGTAGGACTTGAACTCATGAGCCATGAGATCCTGACCTGAGCCAAAGCCTCAAGTTTAACTGACTGAGCCACCCAGGTGCCCCTCAGGGCAGCTTCTAATGGAGGTATTTGCTCCCTTTGGGGTTTTCTGAATAGACTGGAGCCTGGAAACAATTTCGTCCACCATTGCATAAGATGAAACTGTCTCTGAGCACATCCTTCACTCAAAGTTATACATTGTAAAACCTGCAAACACTGTGATTGAAAGGAAGGAATCAAACCCCAGATTAAAATACAAAGCCCTGCAAGGCATCTCGGTGGCTCAGTCAGTTGAGCATCTGACTCTTGATTTTGGCTCAGGTCATGATCCCAGCGTCCTGGGATTGAGAGATTCTCTCTCTCTCTCTCTCCCTCCGCCCCTCTCCCCTGCTTGCTCTCTCTTTAAAATACATAAATTAAAAAAAAAAAAAAATACACAGCACTGCAAATCTGAAAGATACAGAATATATTTTAACCTGTTTTATAAACATACTCCATTTAGGAATATTAAAAGTTATTGACCTCTTATTCATAAAATAAATATTTTTACACTAATTCATGCTCATCAATCTATTTATTTCAGTGTGCTGGAAATTTATTAATTGAATGTACTTTAAGACTTTAAGTTTTAGTTACAAACAGAACCATAAGCTATTGAATTTTAATTTTTTCAATTTTAAAGCAGCCAGAAAATAATTCCATAGTGATTAAATTCTGAACTTCGTGTCCTTATTGGTAGTCATAAACACATTTTGTGTTTTTGAGTCTCAAAAAAAACTTGTGTTGATCTGGGACATTTGGTGGAGAATATTCTTAAAGGCGTAATAATCAGAAGCTTTAATTCTTGATATATATTCATTATATATAATATATAACATTTAACATGTTAATATAATTAATATAACCCTCATTGTGTACAAAACTTTTATATGTATTATCTCAGGGGTCTTGGCACTGGAATTTAAAGGTTTGCGGAGGCTCCTTTATTTAAAAAAGGCACAGGGGCACCTGGGTCGCCCAGTCGGTTAAGTGTCTGACTTCAGCTCAGGTCATGACCTCGTGCTTCTTGAGTTCGAGCCTCATATCGGGCTTGCTGCTGTCAGCTTGTCACAACACAGAGCCTGCTTTGGATCCCCTGTCCCCCTCTACCTGCCTCTCCCCCACCTGCGCTCTCTCAAAAAGAAAAAAAAGAAAAATAAGATAGAAAAACAAGGAAGGTACAGAAGCCTCTGCGGTGTGATTAGGTGAAGCCTCCAGGCCTGAGGGCCAAGGATCCTGGCTCCTTTCTGTATGTTGTTCTTGGTCCTGGGGCCTCTCCCATTTCCAGTCTGTCTTCACTTCCTCACTCAGCCTGGAAGACAAGCCACACCCATCTTCTGAGCCAGATAAGGACAAAAACTGGCCCCTTGTTTTTCCCTTTTGTTCTTTAGCAGAGTTCATTTTAAAATGCCAGTGTCTCTTCATTGTGAAAAGGGAAAAATATAAGAAAATAAATACAGATAATAAGAACAACAGAAAAGCTGCCAAGTTTCTAAAGCACCTGCCTCAGCTCCCGAGGCTCCCGAACAATCACCGCTTCCCATCTTCTACCCCGGGGTAGAGGAGTGGCGCACATCTCCCGAGGTTTTCCTGCTATTCTTTTTTCTTGCTGTTTGCCTTGTTCTATTTTATTGAAGTGACCTTGTCACACGGGTCCTAGAAGGTCATCAACTGCAACATCTATTTCAGGAATGGAAAATATCCGCCATCAATCGATGGGCTGGCATGTGCCCTGCTGCTCAGCCCAGATCGCCTTTCAGAGCGTGGCCCTCCTGTCTCCCCGCACCCCCCACCCCCCACCCAGTGTTGGTGCAGTTTCTCTGGGAATTAGTCTCTGCCAAAGAGAGCCACATTGCCCAAGGCCATGCCCCTTCCCTGGGGCGTCCTGCATCCAGTGAGTGTTGGATATTCCTTGTGTGG
Source organism: Neofelis nebulosa (assembly GCF_028018385.1). Lineage (NCBI taxonomy): Eukaryota > Metazoa > Chordata > Mammalia > Carnivora > Felidae > Neofelis > Neofelis nebulosa. Next base: position 41,230,524 of record NC_080782.1, read on the forward strand.
GGCCAAAAGGTCCAGACCTCTTGCCTCTATAGGGGCAATTTCAGCTCCAGGGCTCCTTGGGAACTCCCCTGAGGCCTCTGTCTCAACTGCTTCTCAGTTCAGATTCTCCCTTTGCCTGTTCTGCTTCCTTGACCCCTTTATAGATGTGCATTTAAGAGCACTCCTGGCTAAGTCCCCCTACATGCAGATCTCAGGCTTTTGGTTTCTGCTTCCCAGGGAAATGACCTATGGCAGATGGGTCTGTGGGCATAAGACCAGAGCCTTGTGCTCAGAAGGGTCTTGCACTTGCTTTAATTCTCTGCTTTGGTCATCTTGAAATTCTTAATTTTTGAACACTGGGCCCCATATTTTCATTTTGCACTGGGCCCTACAAGTTAGGCAACTAGTCCCAGCAACCAGCAGTGAAGGGGAAAGTGACCTGGAGCATGATGTAGAGAGGGAAGCTGTGACATCCCCTAGGCTTGGCAGGGTAAGTGCTCTGTCTGGGGGTAGGGGGAGCGGAGGGGCAGGCTGAGCATTAACTGCCCCCTGTCCCTGGTTTACTGAGCAGACGCTGGGCTTAGCTGGGCCTTTCAATTCTCTTGGATATCTCACTTATTTCTCTTTCCTGGTATAAGGGATGCCTGGTTTTAATCCTTCTGAGTTTTATAGCCTCAGGGATGCCTCAGGGCCATGGTCTCCCCTCCACCCCCACCCTCTGCACTGGTGCACTTGCCCCTGGGCCTGCCCTGGGAGGGGGGTTTCCCAGTCTACCCATTTCCCCTTTGCGCTTTTGCAGTATGACATGCCTTACCCGTTAAGTAACTGGGCACGTGCTGTTCCGAAGAGGTCTTCTTGGTGCAGCCATTTTGACACTGGAACATTTTGGCCTGGGGAACAAATCAAGTAATCACATTTATGTGAAAAGAAAATTCAGAGTAATACTCATGACAGAAACATCAGCTCATCTCTCATTTTTCTCCTTTAGCAGCACTTTTATAAAACCATGTGAACATGTGTGGTGTTCATACCTGAGCCATACACAAGCTCTCCCCAGTCCTACTCTGCTCCTTGTCCCAAACCTGTTTCCCTGCCTCGCCACAATCCCGACTGCTAAGGGTGCATCAAAAAGAAAGAGAAAAGAAAACGTGGCTTATTATTATTAAGTGAAATGTCCATTTAAACAGACAATGTACCCAACTTAAAATTAAAGATAATGGCAATGAGGGGCGCCTGGGTGGCTCAGTCGGTTAAGTATCTGGCTTCGGCTCAGGTCATGGTCTCGTGGTTCATAAGTTCGAGCCCCATGTCGGGCTCTGTGCTGATGGCTCAGAGCCTGGAGCCTGCTTTGGATTCTGTGTCTCCCTCTCTCTCTGTCCCTTCCCTGCTTACACTCTGTGTCTCTGTCTCTCAAAAATAAATAAAAACATTAAAAAAAATTTTTAAATAATGGCAATGGTAAAAATAATTATATGTATATAATCACTGATGTGGGGCTGAAACTCACGAAACCGTGAGATCATGACCTGAGCTGAAACCAAGAGTTGGATGCTTCACCAACCGAGCCACCTAGGCACCCCTGGAAGCACCCTCCCGTGACTATGGGCCACTAATATACAGAATTCTGTGCGGGTACCATGTAAAATGCCTAGTACGGGGCCTGGCTTTCGGGACAGTCTCCATATTCTACACAACCTTTTTCATATCTTTGCTTCTACAGCTCCCTAGCAGAGCCAGCCCAAGCAGAGGCCAGGGAGACCCATTCTGACTGGTCTGCTGCTTTCACCCTCACCTGTCTGGAAATCCTGGACTGTTCTCCAGTTTCTGCAAGACTTCACAGTTTTCGGACTGCTAGATTGGAAAGGCACAGCATATTTTCCCCTATTTCAAAACCTGTGTGTAAAAATGGCTTTATTATTCTCATACCTAATGTGATTGCTCATTTGTCAGCAAGACAGAAGCTCCCTTTATAATTTTTGGAATTCAGTACCTATTGGTATTCCGGCTTTCTTGAAGAATGGCTGCTGGAGAGATAATATGTTGACTTTAATGGCTTAAAAATATCCTGTTAGGGTGCATTTGCAGGTAGAGGCAATGGTGCTTTCTGAAGAGTTCATGGTTTTTGCAATAACTTGGTCATTTGTTTTGTCCCTTGGCCCACTGGTAACAGGAAGATTAAAAAAAAAAAGGGGTGGGGGGGCTCCTGGGTGGCTTAGTCAGTTAAGCATCCAACTTCAGTTCAGGTCATGATCTCGTGGTCTGTGAGTTCAAGCCCCGCGTCAGGCTCTGTGCTGACAGCTCGGAGCCTGGAGCCTGTTTCGGATTCTGTGTCTCCCTCTCTCTGTCCCTGCCCTGCTTATACTCTCTTTTGCTCTCAAAAATAAATAAAACATAAAAAAAAAAAAAAAAAAACTAAAAAAAAAAAAGTCTTGGAAATGGAGTCACACAATCTGAGTTTGTGTTATTTTTGTGACACCTGAGTTCTATAAACTTAGAGAACTACTCTTGAATCCTCAATTTTTACCTCTACAAATGGGTGTAATTTTACCTCATATTTAATGAGACACGGGACAACTGAATAGTAGTATATGAAATTTTATCTTTTTCTTTTTCTTTAAAGTTTATTTGAGAGAGAGAGAGAGAGCAGGGGAGGGGCAGAGAGAGAGAGGGGGAGAGAATCCTAAGCAGACTCCCCGCTGTTAGCTAGAACCCAACACGTAGCTCAAACTCACGAACCATGAGTTCCTGACCTGAGCTGAGATTAAGAGTCCCGTGCCTAACTGTCCAAACCACCCTGGCACCCCACTATATGACATTTGGAAAGTTTGGTGAAGAATTTTCCTTTTAGCGGAGTATCTGTGTCTAAAAGACTGGCTCATGCAAAAAAGTTATTGATCGGTGACTGACACTGACAGCTAATACTTATTATGTACTCACTGATTATATGTATCACTTCATTTAGCCCCATAACAATCTTACAGCGTAGGTGTTGTTTTTTTTTTTTCCCCCACCTTTATAGAGAAGGAAAACGGAAGCATACAGAGAGTCAACAACTGGCCTAAGGACACCCAGGAGAGATGTGGAAGCTAGGATTTGAACCCCTGGCCACATCCCTCTAAGGGCCTGACTTTGTAACCGTGAGGATTCCTTGGAGGCCTCAAGTGGGGACCAGCTAGCCGAGCAGTAATTCTGTGCAGGCATAATGTCTTTCTTTAAATATCTTTTTACCTTTTATTTATTTTATGTGTCTCACTGTAGATAGTATTTATTGCAATAGAGAGAAATATAAATGTGGAGAAAACTCACGTTTACATTGTGAAAACCTAATTAGAGACGAAAATTTAAAAAACCTGCCATGAATTTCTACCCTGAGGCTGACAGTGGAAATTTGCCCTCAGAGGTCATGGTGCGTTGACAACTGGAAACTTTCTTAAGCAGGAAACTGGAAGTTTAAAACTAAGACTATGAGATGATGAACATTTTAAAATTCCAGGGTTTTAGGTGCTATCATCTTAAAATACCTTCTGAAAAACTAATATGTTAGAATCAACTTATTTATTTATTTTTAAGTTTTCATTCATTTTGAGAGAGACAGAGACAGTGCGAGTGGGGAGGGGCAGAGAGGGTGGGAGACAGAATCCCAAGCAGGCTCCCCTCTGCCAGTGCAGAACCCACATGGGGCTTGAACTCACGAACCATGAGAGATCATGTCCTGAGTTGAAGTTGGAAGCTTAACTGACTGAACCACCCAGGTGCCCCTCAGTCAATATATTTTAAATGAGCAGATTAATGAATGAGTTTGGCAAAGCCAGTGTCAATTCTAGCACTTACCAAAATAACAATAGCTAATATTTATTAATGGCTTATTATGTGTCAGGTATGCTCTAAATACATAGCACATTCTAGCTCTTTTAACCTTTAAACAATCCTAGGAAGCAAAGACTATTTTGAAGATGAGAATAATAAGGATCAGCAGTATTTTTACTACCCAAAGTAGTAGATTTAAACTTGGGCCCTATGGTCCCAGGTCTATCCTGGAAACTGTAGGGACAAACATTCTCTCCAAGAAATGAAGTTCATTTGGATCTGATTAAGCTCTGCTTAGTCAACTCCCAGAGGAGAAGTGGTCTGCAGGCTTTCTGGAGGGGCCTCTTGGAGTTGAGTGCTGGGGCTGACTAAAGAGGTTATATGAGGGCAAAATTGAGTTGGGCAATCAGTGAGGGTGGGTTGAGGGAGTCATCACTTCCTGTGGCTAATGGAGATGATGCTCCTTTGGCAGAGTCCTGTAGGGGATCCAATTGGAAAAATGCTCTCAAAAGTGAATGGAACTGACATGCTCAGTTGGTTGAACGTCCAACTTCGGGTCAGGCCATGATCTCACGGTATGTGAGTTCGAGCCCCGTGTTGGGCTCTACACTGTTGTGGAGTCTGCTTGGGATTTTGCCTCCCTTCTCTCTCTCTCTGCCCCTCACCCACTCATGCTTTCTCTCTCTCTCTCTCTCTGTCTTTCAGAATAAAGAAAAAAAAAGTGAATGGAACTGGAACTAGGGTGATTATGGGCCTCATAATTTTTAGCACCTAAGTTCAAGATGGCATCCAGTATGTTGTCCCCTGGCAGGATGAGCAAAAGTCAGAGAAGCCTAACCTCAAATACCTCTTTGCCTTGGTAGAAGAAGGATCACCGCTGTCAGCAGATATAGGGTCTCCTGTCTTGGGACTGGCCCTGTAGGAGGTCCAGTATTTCCCTGGACAACCCTGATAAGGGAAGACAAAACAAAAAGCCTCTCGGCAGAGTGATGTCTGGATGAACTTGAAAAAGGACTCATAGAGTCTCCCGGCTTCTCCTTGACTGTCATAATGACAGAAAGGAACTTGTGGTGGCAACTCAAAAGAGAGTATTCCCACAGTCCTCCAAGATGGTGTGGGGTGGAAATCTGTCCATTAAAATCAGGCTGATAAAAAAAAAAATCAGGCAGGAATAAAAAGCAGTTCCACGAATACAATGTGCACCCACTGCTCTGCCTCTTGTCATGGGATTTCTCCCCGGAGTTCAACACCACCTTGCTCCTCATCAACATCAGGCCAGGGCCATGCAGGTAGGTCCTTCCACAGGTGTGGATTGCATACTATCTACTGTGGCTCAGAATTACTATTGTATTCTGGTATATTACTATATATAATAATGTCTCATTACATATCAAAAATCTGATGGTTGAACAGATAGAGCATATTATATTTATGTTTAAAAATATATTTTTGGTTCATTTATATAAATTGTTTTCAACAAATGAAGTCCCAGGAGTAGTAGGTGCACACACTATAGTTATTTACCATCCTGAAATGTTTTTATTATTTCAAATTCTAATTTTGGAGAGGTAAACTCCTTGAGATAGTAGGGGAAGGGAAGGAAAACAAGTGGCGGCCTTTCTCTAGCCTGTTTCTGATTTGAGCTTTTCACTGTCTTTTTCACATTGTGACTCAGGGCACAGGGCAGGCACCCCACCTGTGTCCTCTATTATTGCCTTGTGAGCCATGGACAGGTGTCATCACTTTAATTACTCAAGAAGCCTCCCTTTCAGGAATGTATATTGCTTCTTGGTCTCTGCCTGCTCCCTGGAAGTTTTGGGCAAAGAGCCAGGAAAAGAATGTGATTGCTCGGGCAGAAATCAATGGGCTGCGGTTGTTTCTTCACCTTGGGTGACTCCATCAGCACTCAAGAAATAAACAGAATTGGTACCAAGCAGGGAAAACAGCACATCCCTTTGGACTCTCTCTCTTATTTATAAGCCATATCCTCAAGGACAATAAGCTGGAGGACCTGCCGGCATCCTTTAAGCAGGATCTGGGCTAATGTCACAATAACGGTGTTTCCCTGACATCTGAGAACCCACGGATGCAAATGAAGCCTGAATCAAACTGAGCATTAATCAGCAATGTTAATCCAAAGAGGAAGTAGCAAGAGTGTGATGAGCTGGTTCCCCTCAAGTTTTGGAGCCACATGTGATGATGGTTTCAGTCAAGAAGGAAGGTCAGGGAACTTGTAAGTCTCAAGAAACAACAAAGATAGTTGACTTTTTATGTGTGCTTGAACAGGGTAACAGCATGGTCACTTCAGGAACTGGACACAGTCCGGAGGTTAAGGCCATGGGTAACTAACAGGGGATCCAAGATAATCTCGTTTGTCTCATAGTGGAGACCGCTGGGGTCTACCTGGCATCCATTGTCCCCTTCTTCCTGACTGAGAGAACCCCGATTCAATGTTATCAGCAATGTACCCAACTGGAAAACTCCATTTTCAAGCCTTCCTTTAGATAGGTGATTAAGTTTTGCCCAATGAGGTAGAAGTGAATGATATTGTGATTTATAATAGGAAATATGTTTGGTTTTCATCCTCATTTCTGGCTCCCTTGACATTTCCTAAGTGATGAGAGTGATTGAACTGTCTTGATATTCATAACCAACCCCTTTTGACCACACCTGAGTTTATGCTAGCAGGTGACTTTGGGATCACACCTAAGGATGGAGGCTGGTTTCCAGAGACTCAAGCATGTGATTGGAGGGTTGGAACTTTCAGTCCCACCACTTGGCCTCTGGGGAGGGGAGAGGGGCTGGGAGGTTGAATTGATCAACAACGGGAAATGATTTAATCAATCGTGCCTATGTAACAAGGCCACTATAAAAACCTGAAAGGATGAAGTTTGGAGAATTCCTGGTTGGTGAGCGCGTGGAGTTTCTAGCAGAGTGGCAAGCTCAGAGAGGTATGGAAGCTCCAAGCCCCATTCCCCATATCTTGGCCTGTGCGTGTCTTCTATCCGACTGTTTCTGAGTGATATCCTTTGTAGTAAACCAGTTATCTAATAAGTAAACTGTTTTTTCTGAGTTCTGCGAGCCACTCTAGCAAATTATTCAAACCCAAGGAGGGGGCTGTCAGAAACCCTGGTTTATAGCTAGTCAGTCAGAAGCACAGGTGACAACCTGGACTCGAGATTGGTGTCTGAAGTTGGGTGGGGGGGTAGTCTTGCGGGACTCAGCCCTCAGCCTGTGTGATCTGATGCTGTCTCCAGGTATAATGTCAGAATTGAGTTGAACTGTAGGACACCCAGCTGGTGTCTCATAGAATTGCTTGGTGTGGGGGGAACAAACAAAACACAACAACAAATGCAAAAACCAAAAACAACCTAACACAGCCTGTGTCAGAAGTGTCGTGGTAGTTGTGTAAGAGAAAAAAATAAACACGGGGAGGAGAAGTGAATTTTTCCCACACAGTGAAAGTTATTAAGTGGGGCTCTTCCTGAAAGCATTCTTAGAAGGGGCTGGCCCAGCCTTGTACCCATTTGTCCTTGGTGCTTCCTCTTCTCTCCTGACTGTAGTATTGGCAGCTGCCATCTTGGGACAAGAAGGAGACCTTGAGGTTGTAAAACATACCTAGGAAAGTAGAGGAGAAAGATAGAAGAAACCTGGGTCCCCGATGAGGTGGCAGAACTTTCAAAGCAGCCCTAAACTGCTCACCTCTGAACTTTACTGTCAGGAGAGGATGTTGAACTCCACCTGGCTCAAGTCACTGTTCCTTGGAAGATCAAGACCGTTGGCATCACCTGGGAGCTTGTTAGAAACGAAGACTCCAGGGCCCTCTCCAGGTCGACTGAATCAGAATCTCCATTTTAACAAGATCCCCCACACGCTTTTCCTGTACAAAAAAGTTGGGGAGGCACTGGTCTAGATGTAATGAGTATCGGTACCTGTTTCTGTGTTTATAAAATTGTTAATTGAAATGTCCTAAAGAATAATGCATCCTATATGTTGATGCTAAAAAAATGGTAGAAATTATACAGCCAGAGGGTAGAACCACTAAAGGGATCTGAGTTCTTCAAAGAAAGAAAGCTTTCATGTAAATTACTTAATCCATATTTCAGCCACTATACTTGGTACCAGAGGTGTAAAAATACCAGGCTTTCAAGTTCATGGTCTAACGAGGGGGACCATAAAGGCATTGTATTACAATAACCGGTTTACAAGCAGCAAGAGATACGCCCAGGTGTTTGGGGGAAAACACATGAGGAATCTAAGACTTCCCTCCTGGGCTATGAAGCAAGTTAGAGAAAACTTCTTGAGGAGATGTCACCTATGTCATTTCAAATTATTTTGCATCTTTCTCCAGCTTCAGGGGTGCAGAGGATGATCATTTTGAGCTTAAGTCAGCCTAAGGGCCTCCCCGAAGGAAGAGTCGTACTTAGAAAACACAGGTTCTAGCACTAATGTCTTCACCCTATGCCATTGTTAGTCTCTTGGTTGTTTTTTTTTTTTTTTCTTTTTTTTCAACTTTTTTTTTTTTTTTTTTTAATTTACTTTTGGGACAGAGAGAGACAGAGCATGAACGGGGGAGGGGCAGAGAGAGAGGGAGACACAGAATCGGAAACAGGCTCCAGGCTCCGAGCCATCAGCCCAGAGCCTGACGCGGGGCTCGAACTCACAGACCGCGAGATCGTGACCTGGCTGAAGTCGGACGCTTAACCGACTGCGCCACCCAGGCGCCCCTAGTCTCTTGGTTTATAATGTGTGCTCCTTGGCTCATCTTAGAATGAGGAAAATGCAGGTACTCAACGGCGAGAGAATTTCAAGGGACTCAGAGTAGGTGACCGACTGAGCCTCTGGGAGGGGCTAGAGTTCATTAATCACTAATATCTTCTCAATTTTGTTAACACCGCGTTTTGAATTCCATCATTGATTAGCTGTTTCTCTTCATCTGTCCTCTCTAATCTGAAGTTGGAAATCATTTTGATAGATGTTTAGAATGTGTTTTTCTGGGGGTGCCTGGGTGGCTCAGTCGGTTGAACATTCGACTTCGGCTCAGGCCATGATCTCGCTGTCCATGAGTTTGAGCCCTGCGTTGGGCTCTGTGCTGACAGCTCAGAGCCTGGAGCCTGCTTCAGATTCTGTGTCTTCCTCTCTCTGCCCCTCCCACCCTTCATGCGCTCGCTCTCTCTCTCTCTCTCTCTCTCTCTCCCCCTCCCTTTCTCTCTCTCTCTGCAAAAATAAACCAAAAAAAAAAAAAAAAAAAAAAAAAAGAATACGTTTTTCTCTTTCTCTTTATATTCTATTTGATATTCTTCAGTTCATTATATTATTAAAAATGAAATCACATTTTTGGATATTTGTGGTTTGGCTGGCTGGCTGGGAAACTGTTTTCTGGCATTCATTAATAATTTCTTCTTTCCATTTAAAGAACATTTACCGGCTTTGGTACTTGAAGAAAGAAAATGCCAAATTAAGAAATGGGTAGAGGATAAATGCCCTGTGCATGCAAAAACCCCAGAAAGATTTTGTTTCCTTCTAATTTGTATGGGTTTGAAAGTATTGGGAATAGGAACATTGTTTCTAACAAAACCCAAGTTTTAATTTCTCTCCTCAAGAGCTATGGCTTTAATCTCCATCCCCCCACCCCCAACTCTCACCCTCCAGCTGCTTTTCTGACATGGTCTTCTAGGGTCTGATTCTCTTCTTCCTTAAAATAGACCAAAATAGCCCTGTTGGTGAAAACCATCATGGAAGTGAAACACACAAAAACTCAGCTTGCCTCAAACTCGTGTTCTGTCTACTTCTCTAGACAGTGCCCGGGTCCACAGCTCACTGTTTCCCACTGCCCTAAGTTAACTGCAATGAGAGGAAGTCAAGAGAGGCTTGGAATCTTTTTATATTCTCTCTTCTGAAGAATTCACAAGTTAGCAAGTATCCAAACAGTGCTAACCAGAGGGTATTGCCAAGCATAATAGACTCTACACAAATCAACAAAGGCTCCCTCATATTGCAAGCCCAGCAAAAAACGAGGCAGCCAAAGCAAACCCCAATCCCTGGTGGCCTGCCACATAAGTTCATGCTCCAAGCTATGTGTTCAGCCAGCTCTAGGACGCTGACACCTTTTCGCAGATCCAACACGAGCTTTACAGCCACAATCCTCTCCATCAGAATGTGTAATTTGGCTCTCACAAATACAAGAGGAAGTGCCCTTCCCTGCACAGAAATCCAAACACAGGATGAAACCACAACTTGTTTTCAACAGGCCTCCTGTTGTGAGCCCTCCCAGCTATGCTGCTATGAACAGGGGACTGGTGGTTCCAAGCAGTGGCCTCTGCCTCTTCCTGAGGATGGCTTTAATGAGCATCTTAAGATCATTAGTCATGGGCAGGAGATTTACCAATGTGGCTCCACTGAACCAGATCGTGCTCTGTCAGATGTGAAATTCTGATGTTCCAACACATGGCTTGTTTGCAAACCATGCCTTAAATAGATATACTCGTAATATATAACAATACACTGCCGGGAACTAGTGTATGCTTTGCGACTTCATCTACTCAATAATTTATTAAGTGCCCGATATGTGACAAGTTCTGTGCTAGGTGCGACCGTTACAAGGCAGAAAAAAGATGACATTGCCCTGAGAGGGTTATGGGTTCAAATCTCTGTCTCATCTCCAGTCAGCAAACTACAAGTTTGATAAGTGGCTGCCGACATGTACGGGGTATGATGGAGATACAAAAGAGGTAGACAAATGAGCAAGGGGCAGAGAGAATGAGAGAATCCCAAGAGTGGGAGTGGGGGAGAGAGAGAGAGAGAGAGAGAGAGAGAGAGAGAGAGAGAGAAAAGAGGGGATCACCCGAAGCAGGGCTTGAGCTCATCCAATGTGAGACTCGAATTCACGAAAACTTAAGATCATGACCTGAGCCAAAGTCAGATGCTTAACAACTGAGCCTCCCAGGCACCCAGGACAGTTTTCTTTAAAGGGTGATGTTTAAACTCAGTCTTGAAAAACATGAAGGTGTTTGCTGACAGACCTGCTGGGGGGAAGGGACCACCACCACCTGGCACATTCCAGAAACTACCAACAGTTCAACTTGGGAGGAATGTGGCCTAGAAAGAAGGAGAGGTAGGCAGAGGCCTGACTATAGATGACCTTGTGTTCCCAACTCATAAGCAAACTTTTCATCCTGAAGCCTGTGGGGCAATATTGACAGGGTTCCCAGGAAATGAGCGAGGTAATCACATTCCTCCTCTTTGTGGCAGCTCTGAAGTGGATGGCGGGGGTTGCAAACGGGGTGGGCCATGTGGGAGAACATTGAAATCGTCCAGATGGTGGAGAACAAGGGTTTGAACTTTCAGTGGGCAGCAGGGATGGAGAATAGACTCGAGAGAAAGGAAGACGGTAGACTGTGCAGAACTCAGAGGCTGATTGGACTCTAGAAGGTTAAGGAGCTGGAGGTGTCAGGGATGAATGGCTCCCAGGCCTCTCATTTGGGAACCTGGATGGATGCGGGTACCATTCACTTAAGAGGAATGCTGGAGGAAGAGGAGCTTCATGGGTTGCTCTCAGAAGAAGAATGCTAGGTGCTCTCTTACTAATGGCCACCATCTGTTTTGGCCCTGTGCCAGCAGGAGGGAGGGGTGTGGTAGGCAAAGTGCAGGGGAGCATATCCGACTTCATGTTACAGATGACTTAGAAGGTTTTAGTCAGCTCGAACCCAGAGCTTGAGCTGCCTGCTTTAACATCACTCAGAGAAAAACGTTCTTTCAAAGCTTCCAAAGGCTCTGACCCATTGGGAGAGACCAGTGTCTGCCATTGATCGTAGGGGATGGTGGGGGTGGTGGATTAGCCTAACATAATGCTGGAAGGAAAGCCACTGAAGCACGTGCTTTGACACACGTCAGTACCACCGGCTTGCCCTATGCAATGGGAAGCCTACACTTTTAACACCAGTAAAAGCTGCTACTCTTCAGCTGCAAAGTATGCCTTAGACTCAAGATCTTTTTACTGGTTGCTGATAAAGATAAATCTCTTGCAAGCACTATTTTAATTATAGATAGATAAATAGATATTCTCTTCTTAGTTCTCAACTTAACGATGGTATATATTTTTGAACTTTTTACCATGGAGAATTGCAAACATGTAAGAAAGTCTAAGAGGTAATATATCCATCCATGTATCCACCTCCAACATAGTTCTGACAATTATTAAGTCATAACCAATCTTGTTTCCTCTATATTCCCACCAATAACCCTCATGTCCCCTAGATTATTTTGAAACAAATCTAGGGGTTGTATATATATATACACAAACACATACAAGCAAATCTAGTGGACATATATATATATATATACACACACAAACACATAAAATGCTATAATGCATATATTGTATAAAACATATGTAATATTATATATATATATATTTTAATAAGATTTTTATTTTGGAAGAGTTTGAAATGTAAAGACGATCGGGAAGACAGTACAGAGAGTTTCTGTATTCCTAACACAAATTCCTCTGTTACTAACATTTTCCATGAGTAAGTTACATTTGTGACAATTAATGAACCAACGCTAATGCATTATTCTTACCTAAAGTCCATACTTTATTCAGATTTCCTTAGGTTTTCCCTAATGCCCTTTTTTTGGTTCCACGAGCCGATCTGAGGTATGTTTTACTCTGTGTTTACAAATCTTTAATGGACTTGTAGGGATGTAGTGCGTCATTTCCCCCATTATCCGTAAGGTTTCCACGTCTAAGAAGCCTGCGTCACATCAAGGGTCTATTTCACGCCCTCCATCCTCCCTTTCCTTCCCCACTTTGTCTCTTATGCTTTAACTTGGGAAAGGGAGGTCACGGCACGCGTGTGCACTCCGTGTAGGAGCACTGATCCTTTCGCTACCCTTAGGGGCCCTTTGTTTGAAACTGCCACTGTGGAGCTCAGGCTAGGACTCTGAATGTCATTTGCCACTGAATGTCATTTGGGACAACAATGAGGCAGCGAATTCAGAAAAAGGCGATGTATCTTTAAAAATATATTTGTGAACCCACCACATTAATACATGCAATAAAACAAAAGCCTCCCAGACTGCTTGGGTTAATTTTCCTTTTGGCTGTTCCCAGCACCGGGGGGGGGGGGGGGGGGGGGGTGTGCTGTGACTTAGAGGCTGGGGCGGGGGCCCTGGGCAGTGATGCTGGCTGGTGTGGGGTCAGTTCACCCTTCCTCGCCATGAGGCCACCTGGACACAGGCCATCTGCTCTCTGCTGGCGTCACAGAAGTCCGTGCTGTTCGGAGGTGCTTAGCTTAAATCAGTGTCTTGTGTGCCCTGCCACGTGTCTGATGCAACGCCTGCCTCCAGCCGGCCTGTGGGACAAACCTAAGTGCATTGAGTAGCTGGCTCAGGGCCAGGGTGGCGTCACTGCCACTAATAGGAATTGAGGGCCCTCAGAAAAACGCTTTGGGTCTGACAATATTTCCAGGTACTTTCGCCGCGAGGATCTTTGCCATGGCCATGTCTGCCGCGAGCATTTTCGACGCGTAACTTCCCTGAAACATTTCTTCCTAGTAGGTACCCATTAAAGGTTTGTTGCACGGCCGCTTCCTTACTCTGACGATGAATGCCAAACCAAAGACCTAATACCGAGGAAAATACGGTGTGTTGTCTCCACTCAGAAATGTCCATATTGTCTCTATTTCTGTGGTGGAAACACATGACCTTTAGCGACCTGATGAGTTTGGATACTGTCATCGCCGCTTGCCGAGTAGGTCATTGGGCTCCGGAGCCTTAGTTTTTCCCATCGTAGAATGGGAATCAAAATTCCTACTTGGCAGTAGGATTGTGGTGATGGAGCCAATGACGTATGTAAATGACCATCACAAGTGTCTGGCATGTTCTGGGTATTCAAGAATTGTCTTATTATCCAATTCGCTACATAAGTGCTTTGCCTAATTTTCACTTGTCTTCTGTGCTTACTGGTTATCGTTTCTTTTATGATTTTCTTTTTATCATTGGATACCCATGATTGCTGTGCTTTTGGTGACACAAACCTGCTACTATGGCATTTTTTTAGCTTTCAGAAAGAAGCACAGGTGAGAATATTAATATCAATTCTACACTGAATAGTTCATTTATTCACAGAAAGTAGCCAGTATCAAATAGTCCACACCACTGGAAGGGCATGCGGCTTTCAAAGCAAATTATGTATGCCAATGCCTTTCAGCTAAAGATAAGCAGGGACGCATCTGTTGGGTTTATTACTTGTCACAGGGAAGCAAACTGCACACCAGTAAGAGGGAGTGAGAAAGAGCCTGAGGGATTTGGACTTGTGTTGGTGACGGGGGGGAGGGGTAAAGGAAGCAGGACTTGTGTCTGCATTGGATGCTGTCAGGAAGAGGGGCAAGTCTACGAGCATCTTAGTAAATCTGATCTAGAAAGAGGGAGGCAAAGGTTATCATTAGTAAAGAAGCAGCTGTCATTCAGATAAGCAAGACGGGGGCGGGGGGAGGTGTGTTTTGTCATTTTTGTGATTTGGACAAGGCTCGTAGTTTTGTTCGTGTTCAGACATGATACAGAGCGATCTTGTTTATGTCTGAACCTGCCTCAGTCAACAGAGTGATCTTGTCTGAAGCCGATGTTCTGAGAAATTGTTCACGTTCAACGGGAGGACGTGATGGCCTATCTGTTGAGTACCAGCCTATTTCCTAACAACCATGAGACCCACCTAGAGGCATCAGGACAGCATGCATACGTGAGGCTGCTTTTCTCCTTCTTATGCATGAACATGCTCTGAAATAGAATTTAGGTGCAGTTAAGAGGCACTGCTCTATTTAACGCAAACTGGATTTAATACAGGGAAGTAGGTATTTACAAAATCGTTGGAAGGACTGAAATAATGGCCCCGGGCTTGGAACCCAGGAACAGCTCCAAGAACCACCCAGAGAACCAGTCTTCCGGGAGAGCTGCTAACCACTTCATTTCCCACCTTCCTGACCGTGGCAATCACCACGGACATTGCTCACTCCAGGAATATGTTAGCTTATTTGCTCTTTAGAGATCAGGAAGCCATTGCCGCAAGCCGTAAAGCCGTGTCACATCTGCCTGCCGCAAGCCAACACCTGTGAGTGAGCCAGGCCTCTCGGCTCTCGCCGCGCTGGTGACCAGGACGTCTGTCGCCTCTGCCACAGAGCACCGAAACTCCTCAGCTGCCTCCTTTGCCAACAGGAGGAAGCCAAGTTGCAGCAGCCCATTCCCTCCATCACTTCTGATTTCCACATCTCAGCTCAGCACTCGGACTGCCTGAGCCTAAATCCCGTCCAGAACCCTCGCTGCAGTGGGTTTGGGAATTGCATGTTTAGGTGTTCCAGCCTCTGCGGGAGCAAAGCACACAATAGAAGGAGGCCAGAGTGGAGGCTGGTTTCTAGGCCAGGGTCTTCACCGCAAACCCCAGCTAGAAGTAAAGAGGCCTGGATCTAATCCTATTTCAGTCACTGATTTGCTACATTAGGTTACAAAAGTATTATCATCTTTCTGGGTCTCAGTCTCCATAATCAAGTTAGACTGGATGATATCCAAGTTTCTTTCTTTTTCTCTCTTCAATTTTTTTTAATGTGTATTCAGTTTTGAGAGAGAGAGAGAGAGAGAGAGAGAGACAGAGCACGAGTGGGGGAGGGGCAGAGAGAGGGGGAGACACAGAATCTGAAGCAGCCTCCAGGCTCTGAGCATGTGGGGCTTGAACCCACCAACCATGAGATCATGACCCGAGCTGAAGTCGGATGCCTAACCAACTAAGCCATCCAGGAGCCCTCCAAGTTTCTTTCTGATTCTAGAATTCTCTGATTGTATAATTCTCTGATTAATTTTTTACAATATTTTCTTAACTATATTCATTTTATAAAATATTTTCTGTACTCTTTTACATAGAATTCTCTTTCCCCATATAATTGAACGGGAAGCCTCCTAGATGGTTGAAGGCTCCAAATGATTTTTTGCCTCCCCATATTCTTACCCTCCCATTTTGAATGGGGCCAACTCATGTAATCATTAGGATATTGTCGAAATGACAGAGCATGGCACCTCAGGTGTGGTCATCAAAAAATTATAGCTTCTGAACTTTGCTCTCTCTTGGATTACTGACTCTGGGTGAAGATGGCTGTGTCGTCATCAGGATGCTTAAGTAGCACTGTGAGAGGGACCCTCGAGGATCGAGGCCCCCTGCCCACAGCCAATGTCAATTTACCAGCCATAGGAGTAAGCCCCCTTGCGAGGGACTGTTCCAGTCCCAGTCAAATCTTCGAATGGTCATAACCCTGGCCAATACCTTGAGAGCAACCTTAGGCAAACCTTGCAGCCAGAACTACCCATGGAAGCCACTCTCCAAGCCTTGACTCCAGAAACTGGGTGAGATAACTATTTGGTGCCATTTTTAGCCATTAAGTTCTGGAGTTCACTTTTATGCAGTAACAGAAAACTAATACATTCCCCGGTTAGTATGCAAAATCGCATAAAAACTGCTGAATTTTTTTCCTAATCTCCAGCATCAAATTTCACTTGCTTCATCTTTTCTGACATACAGTTAGTAGATTTTTAGATTACATCTCTAGATATATTAGAAGCCATTAAGACGTGTGTAAATCAAAATGAAAACTAAGTAATTATTTTCTTAGATTTTACAAAATGTGGTAATGGGCAGACAGGAAAAGTCCTCATTGTTAATATACTAAATAGCAAACATTTTCTCAGGCAAAATGCCAGGCATTTGAAACTTATCACAGGGCTAGTAAATTCTTTGAAAATAAAGCTAACAAAAACACAATAAATAGTTGAAACGACTCCAACTTTTCACAGACATCCCAATCAGCTCTGCAAAATGACTTTTAATTAATGAGAGGACTAGGCTGTGTCTGTCTATAAGTTAACAAAGATTCCAATATGTTAGTGAAAGATAAAAGTTGCCTGTTACTGAATTATTTTTGGTTTTCATTTAAAAGGTAAAAGAAATTAATCATTTCTTGCTCTTTCTGGTGACTTAAAGTTTCAACAAAGAAAGGATGTTTCAACTAAACTTGTAGTATGTTTTTCACCAAGTTTCATTTCCATCAAGGCTCTTTTCTGGATCCTGCATCCGTGCTGATGAGAACATAGTCACTTACTTAGAGCAGCAATGTTCCACTTACTATTAAAATAAGAGTGCATACGTTTTGGAGATTATATTAACTAGAAGGCTGAGATGCACGTGCCACAGACCTTGTATACAGCTTGAGCAAAACAGGAATTTACTGGCTGGTCACACCAGTCTCGTGGACCTCAAGTCACAGCCAGGTCCTGATAGAGCTGGGGTTTGGGAGCCAAGGCTGGAAATCTGCCAGCCTCTCCCAGCCTCACCTCTGCTTCCCTGAGTGCCAGCTTTGTTTTGTGGTAGACTGGCTTTTTGCCGTTGTTGTGGAAAACAAGGTTGTTGGCGGCTGTCTAGTTTTATTTTCTTCAGCTTCCATTGCTGGAGACTTAACTTTCTGGCCTCCAGTGCAAGTTCCCAATGAACTCGAGCCAAGGTCAGAGTCATGTTGTTCAACATGGCTGCTCCTGTGGTAGGTGGGGAGGGAGGCAGATTTTCCAGAACAATGGTGGGCTGGAAAGGCAACACAGTATGTCCTGTGTATTAAGTTCTTTGGGCTGCTGTAACAAAGTACCAAAAACTGGGGGGCTTAAACATCAGAAATTTATTGTCTGAGGGTTCTGGACTTCTAGAAGTCCAAGATCATGGTGTTGGCAGAGTTGATTCCTCCTGAGGCCTCTGAGGAAGAATCTGTTCCAGGCCAGGCCTCTTTCCTAGCTTTTGGTAGTTTTCTGACAATCTTTGGTGTTCCTTGGCTTGTAACATCATCATCCTGATCTTGCCTTTATCTCCCTGCGTGTGTTTTGTGTCCAAATTTCCCCTTTTAAAAGGATGCTAGTTATACTGGACTAGGGATCCACCCTAATGATATGACCTCATCTCAACTGATTACGTCTGCAAAGACCCTATTCTCTAATAAGGTTACACTCTGAGGTACTGGGGGCTAGGACTCCAACTTGTACATTTTGGAAGGGATGTATTATTTAACCCGTAACATCCCATGCAGGGGAACACTTTAGATACAGGGTATCACGGAGCAAAGAAGGGAAGCAAGAAGGGAGGACATAGAGTTATAATCTAAAATTATGAAACCCTTCAGATTTCATCATCCAAGAGAGAAAAATAAGTAAGAATCTGCACCCAGAGAAAGAAACAAAGGGTGTGTGTGTGTGTGTGTGTGTGTGCACATGTCTGTGTGTGTGTGGGTGTGTGTGTGTGTGTGGGGGGGGGTGATGAGGTAAGATTAGATTCCCAGGGAAATAAATAGATTAATGTGGAATACCACATGGCTCCAGTGACCCATTAGATACACCTGCCTGCATAGACTGTTCCATTTTTCCTTCTCAGGCCTGGGCCTCTTGAGAGCTGAAGTCCTACGCCTGCCCCTGCTCCATCAAACATGTGGAGGCCAGCAGAGGTAACAGAAAGTGGCTTCTGGGGCCCCAGATGGCAGAGGAGTCCACCAAGATTTATGAAACCCCATCTCCTTGCACCGCTCAGTCCACGAGAAGGGAGATGTCTCCACAGTGGCAGCACGAGTGGGTGCAAACTAGTCATGATGTCACAAGGGCCCCCAGGGAACCCAGCTCAATCCTTTGGTGGGGGAGAGGCCAATTCTTTCACGGAGTCAGTCTTTAATCAGGAGAAGTGATAAGGTACTGAACTGAGCTAAATCTGGTACCTAAGATTACCAAAAATCAACAACATTAAGATTTCCACTGTCTGTGGAAATGCATTTAATTTGCAGAACATATCAGTGGGGTCTTACTATTATTATTCCCATATTACAGATAAAAAGACTAGGGCCTAGTAAAGCTGAGAAACTGGAACTAAAACCCAAGTACAGGTGAATTGTATGATATATGAATTATATCTCAATAAAGCTGCAACAAAATGAAATATAACAAAACAAGCCTGCTGAATAATAAAGCCTACATGTCATATATCTTAGAAAATGGCTTGCTTGGGCGGGGCTAGCAAGAAAAAGAGGTTTCTGGGGATTACATTTTTCTTGTTTAAGAGGGCATGACATGCCCCAAGACGGTGATTTATTTATTTTGTTTTTAAAAAGTTCCAAGGCCAGGGTCAGACAAACCAAACTGACGTAAGCTCCGTCATTCTGGATTCTTGGGGATGTGTCTTCATGGAGAGTTAGGTTGTCCCCTTGGATCACAAAGGGCAGACAGAAGGCTGCTTTGCTTATGAGAGAAAAGAGAAAATTCACCATCTTTTTTTTTTTTTTTTGACATTAACTTAGATCCGTCACTTTTCAAAACCACATTTTTGTGATTTTGATGATATCTTAATTTAATCCCTATGGGAAAGCACTATACCTCTTTGAAGAGGGAATCATCAGATACACTAAGAATTCATTCTGTTTTCATGTGGCCCTAAAAGCAAATCATTACTTTATAAGATTTATGAAAAGATATTCATACCATTTTTTTCCCAAGTCTCTTGTAAATTCACAAACACGATGACTCCTTTGTTTCATAATTTATGGTAATGGATCCAAGTTGGATCTCATTTTATAACCTATCCTCTTAGAGAAATTACTTGACCAAGGCTGTCAATATGGATATTTGTTGAGATGACACATTTGAAAGCCTTGTGGGTTCTGTTCCCAAGCCATGGGAGGAACGAAGGCGACATTTGAAAGACTTTTAATTATCTCAGATGATGTGATAAGGAAAATAATCTACTAACTGCCAAAGCCAAGTCATACATTGGGATGAAGTCAGTGACATACACAATGGATTCCTTTCTCTTGAAAACCACGATCTGGACACATTTCAGTAACTTTCTTCTTCAGACACAAGCAGTGAACCACAGAGAAACCATGAGGTCTGCGATTCGGCACGGGGCGCTTTAAAAATGCCAACTCGCTGCCATGGAAGGTTGCCCAGGGTACTGAGCAACAGGAAAAATGCAAAATGTCTGACAATGCGGATAGTGTAAACAGGGAAAACAGATATGATACGATATAATATGATCTGATATGATACTCTACTTTATTAGAAACATATCAAGAAGCAGATAAGAGTTGCTGTCTTTGGAGAGAATAAATTGGGAATGATGGAACCCCAGCAGCCCATCACTTGCTGACCTACCAGTAATTAATTGCTTGGTCTATGTCTGAAAGTCCTCGGGTGCTGATTGATCCCTATTGATCCTTGGTGCCATCCACTGAGCCGCCAGGAGATGACAGCACATTGCAGGCTATGGCTGAGGCTTCTGGGGCCCCCACAATATCTGTTCTACCTTTCGGATGTGGTAATAACAGCACAGATAAAGCAACCTCATGACGACAGCTGTGGCTACGTGCACCATAGCATTTCAGTAGATGTTTAAGTTCGCTAAAACTGGAGAGATGCCCAGATTAAGAAAGATTTTGCATTTGAGAGAAAGAATATTGCAGCCCTCGTTGTCAGGATGAGCAACAAAAAGCGAATTTTGGAGAGGTTAAGTTTTGACCTTCTCCTGAACTGTCCTGCTGGGCTGGAATATTAAAAGCATGTATTCTGTGAGACTTGTAGAATGCAGTGTGATTTATTTTTCTTCACTATTTAAACTGTATGCTTTTACTGTTTTAAAAACTGCATATTCGTGTGGAAAGAGAAACATCTGTTTTCTGGACATTCTAAACCTTCTCGCAAGTGCCATTTCATTCTTGATATTCCACCTTCCTCCAGCTGTAGATTTTATCTGCCGGTAAATCTGCCGGTGAATACACTTAATCTGTGGGTTTTTTTCTTTTCTTTTTTTTTCTTTTTAACAATTTTTTTTAATGTTTATTAATTTTTGAAGGAGAGAGAGATACAGTGCAAGTGGGGGAAGGGCAGAGGGAGAGGGAGACACAGAATTGGAAGCAGGTTCCAGGCTCTGAGCTGTCAGCACAGAGCCCGATGCTGGGCTCAAACTCACAAACTGTGAGATCATGACCCAAGTTGAAATTGGATGCTTAACTGACTGAGCCACCCAGGTTCCCCGGGTTTTTTCTTTTAAATAGAACATAAGATTTTGAAAAACTTGGCAAAGTGTCAGGAATGGGCTGCAAAGAGTGTATCTACATGTAAATATCTGCTGGCTGTATTTTCAGACTCAAGATGCTTTGCTCTGCTCTGTCTGATTTCTCAAATGTGACAGGTCCATAGGACAACCCTCCTTTCCAAAGTACAACAGAGAAAACTAGACCCTGGAGATGTGGCCTTAGAGATATGGCCTTGTGTCCATATGTCTGTCTCTTAAAAGTGCTATATTTATTCCCATCCCAGGGCCTTTGCACTTGTACTTCCTTCTGCTTGGAATATCTTTCCTAAGATCTGCACTTTGCTCCTAAGCCTGCCCTTGTATCACCACTTAGGTCTATGATAGGCTGAAAAATGGCCTCCAGCGATGCCCACACCCTACTCTTTGGAACCTGTGAATATGTTACCTTACATGGCATGAGGGACTTGGTAGATGAGGTTAAGGATCTTGAGATGAGAAAATTATCCTGGATTATTTAGGTGGGTCCGATGTAATCATTAGAGTCTTTATAGGTGTAGGAAAGAAATAGGAGAGTGAGTATCAGAATCAGAGACTTGAAGGTGCTGGCTTGGAGTCAGAGAGAGAGGGCCACAGTTAAAGAATGCAGGCAGCCTCTAAAAGTTGGAAAAGACCGGGAAATGGATTCTTCCTAGAGCCCTGCTGATAACTCGATTTTAGCCCAATGACACCCGTGTTGGACTTCTAACCTCCAGAACTGGGAGATAATATATTTGTGTTTTAAGTCACTAAGTTTCTGGTAATTTGTTACAGCGGCAATAGGAAACTAATACAAGGTCTTAACTCAAAAGTCACTCCTTAGAAAGTACTTCATACCCTAACTAGTCTTCGATCACTCTACCACATTATCTTCTTTTGTATGCTTCGTGAAATTTATCAGTACTTGTACACTTCGTGAAATTGATCAGTACTTGAAACTACATTAGATAATAAGCATATTAAAGAGCGCTTTCCCTCTGTTAGTGTATGAACTCTTGAAGGGCAGCAGGGATTCTGTGTTGCTTTTTTTTAGAACTATAGTTCTAACACCTAGAACCGTGTCTGGCACATAGTAGCTCCTCACATAAATGTGCAATGTTTCCTTTACAGTCATTCTTCCTCCTTCTCCTTTTTCAGGATATATCTGACGGAATGGAGAGAACATACTATTTTTCATTTTAAATGCTTATTGTTATTGCAAAACAAACCATTTGGAGCCATTCTAAACACTGAGTGGGAGAAAGAGTCCTCTGATCCCCTCCTGTCTCCTGCTTACCTTTCCAACCAATCTTGGGAATAAATCAGCCCAAGCAAGTTTTTTTCTCAAATTCCATTGGATTGTTCAAGCCAAGAAGGAGGATGAAATTCCAAGATTCAGATCTCTGGTAAATTTCCTGAGGGTTGAAACTTGGGCCTGAGCTTGATGTACTCCCTGATAGGATATTAGCATTCATTTGTGACTTACTGGAAGCCCTCCATGGCATGTAAAGTGGAAGAGATTGGCGGGTGGGGTAAGTGGAGGGATTCATCAAACGCCTGTGCCTGGCATGCAGGGCCCTGACTTGCTGGGCTACTGTGAACTCATCTAGCCTCTCTCTTTACCCACTCTCTTCCATGTAGGTTATGCTCTTAGGCTCCCAAGAATCTCTGCTCCTCCCTTAAAACACTGTACTTTCATACCCTGTGTCTTTCTCATGCTGCTTCTGAGTCTAGAAGTTCTCTCTTCCTCATCCACTTGGTGAACTTGTGTCTTCCCTCAGAGAACAGTTCTTTTCTTCTACTCCCCACATCTCCCCTGGGTAACCTGAATTGACTAAGAGCCATAACAGAGGTATATCTTCACGGTCATCTGTCTGAAGGCAAGGACATTGGTCTTGTGCACTCTTGGATCCCTAATGCCTAGCATGGGGACCAACAGGGTTATTTGTTGGAGGAAGGTATCTACCCTGCGTTGGACTCAATTAGGGCCATGCATTATTCATCTCTGTATCTCAGAACAGTGAGTGGTCCAGAGTGACACTGCATGCATGTTTAATGACTAGACTTCAATTAAATGGCATGGGTGGTAGAAACTGCTTGCTATCCTCTAGTGATATTCTTAGCTTGTAAGAGTTTTAGCTTGGCATTTGGTTATCTAGAACATTTCTCAGCCTTACAGCTTGCTGTGGCCAAGCGAGCAAGTTCTGGCCAATGAGCAGAAGTGTCACGTGGTAGTTTCTAGAAACCTCCATTGAACCTCCATTGGGTTTTATCTCCCATTTTTCTGTCTGGAACATGGATGCCTCTAGTCATGCAGTGTCAGAATCCCCATGTGCTATCCTGAGTCTAGTAACAGTGGGATACTGTTGACACCCCATGCCTGGCGCAAAAGCAGTGAGTGGTCATTGGTATCTGGAAGAAGAGGGCTGTGTGGAGAAAGCCACCCATCAGAAGCCATCACTTTTTGTGGAGAGAATCAGGTAGCTCACAGGGAGATTGCTAAGGGAGTAAATATCTGATCTTACTTTCTTCCATCCTCAAGTCAATGTTCCTATAAGCTGAACCATGTGGAAATCAGAAGATAAGAGAGCCTGCTGATGTGGGGGTCTCCAGGGGCTGAGCAGATGAAGAAGGATGGAGACTGGGTGTGGCTGGGTAAAGAGAAGGTACTTGGGTATACCAAGCACACTTGGGTAGACCTCTTTTCTCATTTTAAAAACAAGGGAACTGGATTAAATAATACCCACTATTCTTTCTGGTTGTAATATTCAGACTGGATTTTCTTCATTAGCTGGTTTCACTGTCTCAGAACTTTATGCCAAGGCTACCAGGCAACCTAGAGTCAGGCATTCCAGAATATCAGATGTTACAGACCAACGTTCCAATTTAAAATCATATTTGTTGGTGAATAGAATACACATAGAACAATGAATCATATTACAGATCCACGAAACGGATCACAGAAACGGATCCACGCACATACAAACGATTTTATGACGCAAGTAACACTGTAGCACAGGATAGTCTATAACAAATTGTGCCGGTTCAACTGTATGTAGATATGGAAAAAATAAATCTTAACCCGCACCTCATACACAGTTCCATATGGACTGTCAACCTAAGTGTAAAAAGAAGTAAGTAAAGCTTCTAAAGAAACCATAGGAGAGTATCTTCATGATGTTGTTGTAGGCTAGAAGAATGGACAAAAGACTTTAACAGACCTTCATAAAAGAAGCATATCCAAATGACCAATAAACATGACAAGAGTTCAACTTCATTACTTAGCACTAGAATGGTGAAATCAAGTGTTGGCAAGGATGTGGAGCCCCTGGAACTCTCATATACTGCTAATGAGGGTGTAAATTGGCAGAATCACTTCCTAGTATCTACTAAAGTTGATCACACACAAAATATATGACCCAGAACAAGTAGGTATATCCATACATACGTTCACTAAAAGACACGTAAGAATATTCATAGCAGTATTTTATAGAAGGGCCAGAAACTTTAAACAACCCAAGTGGGAATCTCTAGTGGAATGGATACACAATTTGTGGTATTTTACATAAGCAAATACTGGCACAAACCATTAAAAATAAATAATTGCTGGGGCGCCTGGGTGGCTCAGTCGGTTAAGCGGCTGACTTCGGCTCAGGTCATGATCTCGCGGTCCGTGAGTTCGAGCCCCGCGTCGGGCTCTGTGCTGACACCTCAGAGCCTGGAGCCTGTTTCAGATTCTGTGTCTCCCTCTCTCTCTGACTCTCCCCTGTTTATGCTCTGTCTCTCTCTGTCTCAAAAATAAATAAACGTTAAAAAAAAAAATTAAAAATAAATAAATAATTGCTGTATGTGGTAAAAGGGCTGTGGTAACAATGCTTACTTTCTGGGGGGGATGGGTGGGGTACAGGGGTGGGGGAGGGGCAAGAGGTCAGCGACTGGGGTAAATTTTATTTCTTACCGTTGGTTGTGGTTCTCTGGGTGTGTTCACTTAACGAAAGCTCTTTGTATACCTATTTGCGTGTCTCTTTCTGTAAGTACAAATGTACTGACTGCAATAAGTAAGTGTTATCATTTAATACAGCTTTTTTTTTTTTTTTTTTTTTTAATAAAAGCAGGGTCAGAAACCTAAGGACCAGTCCTTCATTACTCAACACTAACATAAAGATCAAGGCAAGAGCATGTCTGCACTGTCACTAAGGAATTAACAACAGTGGACACTTTCAAACAGGGTTTCTTCGCAAAGGTGTTCAAAACCAAAAATGTTTCTTAAGTCATTTGTAAAACCAAATTTTATTACAGTCTGGAGCCCTGGGTATTGTGTCAGGAATCATATGCAATGAGGTCATTTTCTTTTGCTCATATTTCTGTCTGATAAAGAAAATAAATCTATCTGACAGACAAAGAATTGCCTCAGATGAAAATATATTGAAAAAAAAGGCTGCATTATTCTCAGCTCTGAGAGCCTAAGGGGAAAATGATAGGAGGTTCAAAAGAAAGAGTTCTCTCCCCTGGGAAAGATTAAATTTTTATATACTTTCTCAACACTTATGCATTTTGGTTAAGTTAATTCCAATTACTTCCAACAAATACTTTAGGTGACTGACCGGAAAGACACATCAACATAGAATTATAATAAAAATAACAGTGATAACTGAAACACCCAGAACATGCGCCATGTTGAAGATGAGAGGGTTGGGAGGAGTTTTACCATAAAATCTATCCACGCAAATGGTCCTCCAATTGTGTGCCATATTTCGCTCTTACTGTCCCAGTGGCCAAGGAAAAAGAAAACTTCAATAGATTCTCTAGCTCTCATTTAAAACAAAGGAAAAAAGAGAAAAGAACAGAAAAGGAAGGAAGGACGTGTGCCAGTCCAACACGACGGAAAAACATTCTTTGCCTAGTAGGAGAAAGTCATTAGCATGATTGTTTACATAAGGTTGGAAAGCTTAATAAAAGTTGCCATTATGGTAGGTTTTTTTGCATATATGAAAACGTTCTTAGTTATCTCCGGCAAAAGGCGAAGCTGTAACAACATGAAATCACGGTTTCTTGAAGGCACAATATGACGTACATGCTCCTGTCAGTTTGAGTTGGCACGAAAGTGATTGTGTAGTGCTCAGGGAATGGTGGATTCGTGGCACCCAGCTTTCCTTGGCCACGCCAGTCTGCAGCAGTAGAGTAACGTGGCACGGTCTGTCTGGCCCTGCCTTTGGTCAGCACTGCAGAATCCCTGCCCCTAGCTGTTCATGGGCGTCCCCAGGGCTGGCCATGTGTGCTCTCCAGCATGGCACTCTCAGCGTCCATGTGACGCTTGCACTCAGCTGATGCCCTGTGGCGATGTCTGTGTTGGGGCATGACGTATTCATTTCCACTGAGGACACCAGTGCCACTGAGCTGTTGTAGCTGTGCTTCAAAGCCATGTCATATGTCCCCTGCTGCTAAAGCACAGATCTCTGTCTTTCTCTCCTGTCCACTTACTGGGATGCCTCCCTCCCATTCTTCTGTCCGGATTGGGCTGAGGTGGCCCTGCCACAAACTCTTATCCATTTTGGGCTCCCACTCGTTTTAATCCCAGCCCCACCTGGAAGTTACCATCACTCCCTCTTATGCCCTCCTTTGGGCCGTCCCAACGCTGTCCACTGGGGCTCCCACCATGGTTATGTTCTTGTTTCCTACTGTCTCTTGTCCCTTAGGACCCAGCCACTGGGAGCAAGACCAGAAACGTCCTGATTTCAGGTAACATGTGGGTTTTATCACCTTTCCTCTCTAACGTGAGTCTATTACCTGGAACTGAGCTCGTGTGCCAGACTTGATTTCCCTAGACTAAAGCCTTTCCCAGGAGGGGGATCTTCTGCCAGGAATGCCCAGGTATGTGAATCCAGGGGGAACGTTGCTGGAATCTGAGTGGGGACCCCAGTGGCATCAGCATGTCCCTTACACCATTCCCTTTAAGTGCTTAGGTCTGTGCTTAGGTCTTGTCTAAAGCCAGTCTCTTCCAGAAAGTGCACATTCCTCTTCTGACCTTCAAAGTCATCCCAGACAGACAGCTCCTTTTGAGTAACAATAGAAATGGTTACTTAAAGGGTGCTTCACGCTGGGCACTTTGAGGTATTATTTCTGCTTTAAAAATAGTTTTAACGTTTGTTTATTTTGAGAGAGAGAGAGAGAGAGACAGACAGACAGACAGCAGACAGGTTTAGGGCACAGGGAAAGGGAGAGAATCCTAAGCAGGCTGCGCACTCAGCACAGAGCTGGAAGAAGGACTCGATTCCAGCACCGTGAGATCATGACCTGAGCCGAAATCAAAAGTCAGATGCTTAACCAACTGAGTCACCCACGCGTCCCTAATTCTGCTTTTTATAATCACTCAGGAAAGGAAGTCCTGCTATCCAAATTTTATTTAAAAATTTTTTTTTAATGTTTATTCATCTTTGAGAGACAGAGACAGAGCATGAGCGGGGTAGGGGCAGAGAGAGGGAGACACAGAATCCGAAGCAGGCTCCAGGCTCCGAGCTATCAGCACAGAGCTCGACGCGGGGCTTGAACTCACGAACTGCGAGATCATGACCCGAGCTGAAGTCGGAGGCTCAACCGACTGAGCCACCCAGGTGCCATGCTATCCACATTTTAAAGATGAAGGGGTTAAGTGGTGAGGTTAAGTGACCTTCCCATGGCCACACTGAGTGACTGGTGGAGCTGAGACTCAAGGCCAGATTTGTGGGATTCGAGCCTGGCCTCGTCTTGTTGAAACGGTAGAGTATATACACTGTCCCTGGAACCAGAACCTTCTTATGAACAGCTCTCTTCAGACACATTCAAATATTTTCACCTTCTTTTCTGAGAATTTAAGACACAGACACAAGTTCCCAACACACAGCGTCTTGAGTCCTGGCATGAAGTCTGCTCCTGGACTTTTTATCTTTGGACATCAATTTCATGCCTTCATCCTTTTTTAACCAAGGGAAGCTTCCAGCTTTAGTACCCGGGTAATGTCTTCTAGGGGTGGATCAATTTAAACTCCTTCCTTCTGCATGCTTCACTCCTGTAGAAATCCCCCAGGGCTTGCCCAGGCTGAGGAAGATCTCTCTTGTGCTTCCATGTGCCCTGTTAGCACCTTGCCTAAGGCCTTTCTCTGAAATGGACATTTCTTGGCATATCTTCCTTCCTTTTCCCCACTCTCAGTTCCATTTAGGGATTTCCGTGCTGCCCATACCTGCCTCCTTAGTGCAGCACGTGACCATCTTCGGATCATGTGATTGATTCACTCAGCATAAGGCCCAGGGTGCCACCCTTGAACCAGACTGACTGCCAGGACACTCTCTGGGAGTGCTGGGGCAAAGACACTATCTCTTTCTGGCTGGATCTGAACAAGGAAGCCTGTAGCACTGGTCATCTTGAGACTGTGAAGGAATGCAGCCAATACCCCAGAAGACAGAGAATGGGGGCAGGGATGGACAAGAAACCTGGGGACTGAGCCACGGAGAGGGAGCTGGCTGAGGCAAACCCCTTGGGGAGTTTTCAATCATGTGAGCCAATAGATTTCCTTCCCTGTTTGGGCCTGATGGAGCCATACTTTCTGTTGTTTGCGTTAAGAGCGTTCTAAATGTACATTGTGCAATAATGAATCACGTTTTTGTTTTTTTTTTTTTTTTTTTTTTAATTTTTTTTTCAACGTTTTTTATTTATTTTTTTGGGACAGAGAGAGACAGAGCATGAACGGGGGAGGGGCAGAGAGAGAGGGAGACACAGAATCGGAAACAGGCTCCAGGCTCCGAGCCATCGGCCCAGAGCCTGACGCGGGGCTCGAACTCACGGACCGCGAGATCGTGACCTGGCTGAAGTCGGACGCTTAACCGACTGCGCCACCCAGGCGCCCCTGAATCACGTTTTTGATATCTTTCCTGTAGAGGGTGACCTTCTTGATCCCTGAGAGAATACCGTTTGAATGGATAAATGGACGAGCGACAGAAATGAGGGAAGAGAACCCAGTAGTTCCTGTGTGTCGAGGGTTTGTTTACGACCGCTTCACTAGCTCCTCATTTCTCCTCCTGATTCATGGCCATTTACCAGTTCAAGAGCGGAGTCCCTTGAGGAATCTTCAGGAATGATATCCACGGCCAGAAACCCAGCTCTTCTTGGTGGTGAGAAGCACAACTCCACCAGTGCTCGTGAAATCTTGCAACATGAGAAACTAACTCAGAGAGAACCTTACAAATGCACCTGCATCTCTTATCAGGCAGTAAGCGGAAGAAACTTTGACTCATCCATTTTTTAAATCAGGGTCTTGGCAGCAAAACACTGTGCAGAAATGTCACCACTTGGCTCCAAGCCGGGAGAGGTTGATATTTGGAGGCCTCAACGGCCTCCTGCTCCACAAATGAAGGAATAAGGTGAGGTGGTGAAGGAGGTTTAAGTAGCAGTGGGCCTTTCATTCTTTACTGTATGGCTCTTGTTTTTATGTGCATTTATGTTCACACCTCCCCCACCCCCATTCCAGGCCACATTTTCCACTGGGTCTCAAAATAAAAAAGTGAAGTTGTCACTGAAGCCCTGGCAGAAAAAGAACATGTGTGGGGATAGATTTCTTGCAGTTTCCCCTGGTTTGGCTCGCCCTGGCTTTTGCCCCTTCCTCCCCTCACCACCCCCCCCCCCCCATCCTCCCTCCCCTGCTAGGACAGCTTTGCTCTTTGGCAAATGTTGGTCAGGAGGAAATGCCCTGGCCTTGGCCTCTTGCTTTTACAGCATCAAAGGTCAGGGGCCAGGAGCACTGTGGAGGAAGCATTGCATACACAACTTCAAGTTAGCAAATCGGAACTAAAGGCTTTCAGACAGCAGCTGGGAGGAAATAACAGGTGACAGAAAGTTGCTTCAAGAATCAGGTTCTAGGCCTGGCTGTGCCACTATTTTTTTTTTTTTTTTTTTTTTTTTTTAGAGAGAGGGAGAGCACCAGTGGGAGAGAGGGAGAGAAAGAGAGAGAGAGAGAGAGAGAGAGAGAGAGAGAGAGAGAGAGAGGGAGAATCTTAAGAGAATCTTAAGCAGGCCTCACACTCAGTGCAGAGTCTGACGCTGGGCTGGATCCCACTACTGTGGGGTCATGACCTGAGCCAAAATCAAGAGTCGGATGGTCAACCAACTGAGCCACCCAGGCGCCCCTCTGTCACTATTTTTGAGAACCATGGCAAGTTCTTATGGTCCTCTGAACCTTGATTTCTTCAATAGCAAAAAACGGAGTTTCTGGGTAATAAGATAAGGCAAAATAGCTGCTACTTCTTGGGTACATCCCACTGGCAACAAGAAAGAGGACAAAAGCTATTTTTCCAATTCCTCTAGAGTTTGTCTCACCAAGATCAATAGCTGTCTGGGAGCTTGTCTCCTGGATTCCTTTTCTGGTCCCCACAGACAGCCAACAGCCTAGCCTACCCTTCTTCACTCAATGGGTCTCATTTCCCAAAGGCTCATGTTTCCTGCCATGCATTCCTATTTAGGAATAGATAAAAGGAATATTCATTTGATAGGTACTATGGTTTGAACATTGTTATCCCCTCAATATTCATCTGCTGAAATCTCAACCCCTGAAGATGATGGGATTAGGAGATGGGAACTTCAGGAGGTGCGTAGGTCATGAGAGATTATGAGTGGGCTTGGTGCTTTATAAAAGAGGCTCCAGAGAGTTCCCTGGCCCCTTCCACCAAGTGAAGATAAATGAGAAGTCTGTGATCCAGAAGAGGGCCCTCATCTGACCATGCTGGTACCCTGATCTCAGGCTGCCAGGCTCCAAGACTGTGAGAAATACATTTCTGTTGTTTATAAATGACCCAATCTGTGTATTTTGTTACAGCAGCCCAAATAGACTACAAAAGACCCCCAAATTGTGGGGATCACAACTGAAAGACCACCTGAAGGGGTGCCACAAAGGACCATGCATCTGTACAAAAGCACTATCAATCGATTATTCTATCAACAACCATTTATTCATTTTTGTAAGTTACTCATGCAACAAATATTTATGTTGAATTCAATCACTCACTCAGCAAACCTTATACTTCCAGGAATTGGGGGGCACAAGAGTAACTAAGGTGTAGACATTGTTTTCTTGTTGTTTAGTTTAGTAAGAGACATAGATTAATAAGTAGCCCTAAAGCATTATAATTAAATTGCTTTTGATAGAGAAGTCATAGAGTGCTGTGGAAGTACATCTGAGGGTCCCTATGTCCCTAGACTTTCCAAAGGAAATGATGCATAAGGATGAGCTCCAAGAGTTAGCCAAAGAAGAAGGGATGAGGGAGGGTCTACAGAGAGTGTTCCAGGCAGTAACAGCCTATGCGAAGGCTGGAAGGTGAGAGAAGACACAGTGTGTTGCCACAGAGATTCCATGATGATGAGGGTGTGGGTGGGTGGAAGTCTGAATGAGGTAGTTGCAATTAGGTGCCGCTGTAGATTGTCGAGCAAGATAATGGACAAAAATGCTTTGGGAAAACAATTAGTCTTTTCCTATATTCAGTGCATACCGGAGGTGACAGAGACCAGAGCTGGGGAGAGGTGAAGACAAGGACTGGAGTACTGTCCCTGGAAATGGAAACTACAGAACTGGTAGCCACTGACTGTCTTTCAGATTAGCCTATGCTATACCAGGAGAGCCTAGAAGAAAACTCTGCTAAGTAGTAAATGAACTCAAGAAACTGTCATCCCCTGGGTGGAATTTGCCTTATATTCACCTGGACTTACTTATCGTCATGGCTTTCAAATTGTGTCCAAAGATCCCGAGGGTTTCCCAGAGGTGCTCTGGAGACTCCATTCAACGAAAATGGTTCTGTTGATCTATTTTGGACAAATGGACACTTGAAAACCACTAGTCTGCTTTTTCACAATACACATGCTCTGTCCAAAGCCCAGTGTCCTTGGTAATTATAAAATTTGGATGTGTGTGTGTGTGTGTGTGTGTGTGTGTGTGTAGACTGTCATTTTCTCTCTCAGAAGGTTCCTAGCAGCAACCCATCCAAGCCCCTCCTAAAGACATGATTGCTCTTTTTTTCTGTTGTTCTGTGTTCTGTTGCCCTGCCCTCCCTGCCTGATCCCAGACCCAGTTCAACAAAGAAAAACCTTCCTCAACAACCCTCCCCATTTTAATTCTCTTGCAGCTCTTCTCTGGAGGGTGGAAAAAATTAATCTATATTATTGTCAACACCAATCATAATAAAGCATGAACTCTGACTGGTGAGTTTTACTTCAGTCAAACTTTTTGAAGAGAAATGGAAAACAAAAACAGTATGTTTTTCTTGACAAGAATGAATAGTTCCCAAAGGAAATAACAGAAGTTCTGCATTTTGTGGGAAGGGAAGAAAGGTACAGATGGGAGGGAGATAGAGGATGTTTCAGCATGGTCCCTGGCTCAGAGAAGTTGTTCAATAAGTGTTAGGTTCATAGATTCCTTCATTCCTTCTACAAACACAAGCTCTAATCTCTAGGAAACTATTTTATTTGCCTCCCAAGTTATCTCTTGGCAAAGCCAAGAAAGTCACCACATAAAGGACATGCAGTGTCTGTCCCCTGGCTTGCATGTTTCCCAAGTTCCCCAAATACAGCACAGTGAACAAGAACTAAAGGCTCTCAGACCTAGGAAGAACCTTGAAGAATGACCGGAAGTCAATTGCCCAGGAAGACCCTTACCTGTCTGCACAGGCCCAGCATTTCTCTCTTTGGACAGCTCTGGTAGAAAGTCCTTCCTGATACTGAGTTGAAATTAATCACCTGTAGCGTGGGGGATGGGAGGCTGCACAGAATTGTTCTAACTCCTCTCCCTCTCCGCAATCCTCAGAATACTGGAAGGCAGGGACCAAGTTCTCTGAGTCTTCTTGCCTCCAAAACCCCCATCTCCTAGTCTTTCAAAGCTTTCTGTGAAATGGGGTTTTCAGATCCAAAATTATCGTGGTCCATCTCCCCTAAGAAGCTTCACTTTCCTATTCTTCAAAGTAGGCTTCCCAGAACAGAAATACCGCCTAGCCAGTGCAGAAGAGAAGGGACTCTATTCTGTCTGATTCCAGAGCCTCCTGCTTACTATCAGCTTTGGCAAGTTTCTTAAACTACAGGGACCACGGTTTAATATGCAGCTTCATGTAAAGTGCCAACTATAGTGTCTGACATAAAAGGAGCATCTGATAGTTGATATTCACCTTTCCATCATCCTTCTTCAGTTAACACCATTCTTCATTCTATACCATCATCACATACAATGTGATAGCATCCGACTGTTGGCTTAGAGGTTTTATCCAAGAGTAAATTCAGCATAAGCAGTTCTGATCCATGGCTTCCTTATTCTTTAGTCACATATTGTGTGTGTGTGTGTGTGTGTGTGTGTGTGTGCGTGTGCATGTGCATTTGTCCATGTGTCAGAATTTTTTTTTTTTTAATTTTTTTTTTTTCAACTTTTTATTTTTTTATTTTTTTTATTTTTGGGACGAGAGAGACAGAGCATGAACGGGGGAGGGGCAGAGAGAGAGGGAGACACAGAATCGGAAACAGGCTCCAGGCTCCGAGCCATCAGCCCAGAGCCTGACGCGGGGCTCGAACTCACGGACTGCGAGATCGTGACCTGGCTGAAGTCGGACGCTTAACCGACTGCGCCACCCAGGCGCCCCTCCATGTGTCAGAATTTTAATTTATCTTATAAAATTGTGTCTGTTAGATGCAAGCTGCTGTTTTTTCCCTAGCTTTATTGAGGTATAATTAGCAAAATTGCAATATATTTAAAGTGTACAATGTGACAATGTGATGTGTGTATACATTCCCAAACAAGCTCAGACCCTCTATAGCTTTATCTAAATAACTAATAAAAATGTTTGCATGGTTTTAATAAAGATTTAAGCCTGGCTATCACTAGAAAACCTCCTTTAGGTTGGTTCTAATTACTAGCCAGAATCTTTTGAGTAAGTTCACCCAACCTGTAAATAACCCACTTAATTTCATTTTTATTTCGTGAATAATTTTGCCTATTAAGCAAAAAAATATGTGGAAGTTTGTCAAAGGACTTGGACAAGTCCAGAAACATCAGGGCTCTCGTGTTTTCTTTCTTTACCAACCCAGGAAACTATCCCAGCTGGAAATGTGTTCTCCGAATTCCTTCAGGCTCCTACTCCTAGCGATCACAGCTCTGTGGCTTAGTGTTTATGACTTATCTTAATGATTCACTTGGGAATCTCACTGAGGAATAGAATTTTTTTTTTTTATTTTCTAAAAGAATTATATTTAATGAAAGTAAGACTAGTCATTGAAGCAGTAGCACGTATTTCTCATTCGTGTATGCAAAGTCTGTCAGGGGCATTCCTGACAGGTGAGCGATTCTATCTCCAAGCAGTAATGCCAGCCTCTTGGCTTCGGCCATCTCCGGGTTCTGCGATCCTCCTGACGGATACACCTGATACAAAGGATGATGCTGGATTCAGTGAAAACGATTGCAAAAGAGATAATGGAGAGAAGTTCAGATGAACAGGGAAAGAAAGGAAAAAAACAAAGCAGAGATCGAAGAAGTATAGAGGATGTGGCACACTCAAACTCAGGTATATGGGGAAGGCTTCTAGATAGATAGGAGTCGCGCCTCCAGTTAAGTGATGCGGCCACCTTACGTCAACGCACAAGGAGGGAGCCAAGAAATACATACCCTGACCTCACGCTCCTCCTCCAGGAGTTCACATTTTCAAAACAGATCCATTAGCCAAAGGGGCGGGGAGTTCACTGATGCTGTCCATACAGGTTGGCCTTGGGACACAACGCGGAGAGGTAGCACGGGAATCACATTTTTGAGGTGAGAGTAACACAATCCAACTTGAGATTAGTGTGGTGGTAGTGGAAACAGGGGCTGGAGAGGGGATATACCGGAGGCAGGGAGACCTTTAGGGAGGCAAGAGCCAGGCAGGAGGGGGCAAGGACAGGACAAGGCAAGACCTAAACACTGGGACCCATGAGTTGCCGGAGATGAGTCAAGAAAAGAGCTGAAGGGGACTATAAAACCATGGTTTTAAAAGGAAGATGATGAGTTCACTGGAGGACAAATTACCTTGGGACATCCATTTAGAGATATCCTGAGTCAGCCTCGCCCCAGGGGAACAGATTTTGCCATCTGGTTCTGTTGCTTTTTGCAAAGTGCTTAGAAACTCACAGATAATCAGACCTGGCCCAAAGCAAAATCATAGATGCTTGTCTAAATCATGTCCCTTTTAACAAAAAAAATCTTCGAGGAGCAAAATATATTTTATATGAATTCCATATCATCAGGAATTCTTTATTTCGTGTTACATTGCATTGATTTCTAGAAGGTGCATGCTGTAGATGATATTTGCTACCTGAAATTTAACTTGAACTTGAAAGTGCATGTTGGATGACCTCCCAGAAGGGTGGAATTGAATCAGAGTTTGTCAACGTTGGCATTAGTCTCAAATGCATATTTTAAAATACAGATTGACTGAATTCGTTGCTTAAAAACAGCTCACCAGCCTCAGACTGTTGCTTGCCAAATATTTGTCCATAATTAAGGGCACTTTGATAGCATAACAAATTCAATATTCCAACTTATTCTTAAATGAATATTGGAAATAGTCTTTCAGAAATACAAACTTAATTTGAAATTGAACCTAAGTAGACAAATCTGGAATTTAATGTGGGTGTCATTAATCTAGTTGTAGAGCCAAATTTCCATTCATATTTTTACTATCTTCGTACTCCACTATTTACAGTAATTATCTTTCTAAAGAGATTTGGTTAATTTTAGGTTGAACTATTTTAAATAAAAATATACAGCCATTTTTATATTTTCATATTTATAGATTGAAGTACAAGAGGTTACTCTTATATTAAGGCAGCAATAGTATCGATTACAAAAGATCAGAAAAGCATTTTGAAAAGAAAATGACTGAAAATTGTGGTTAAGTTTCAGGATAAATTAGGCATGTGCTGTTTAATCATGCGTATGAGATCTCACAAGACTAGCTGGTGTCATAAACATTTACTCCGACATTTGTAGTACGTGAGTCACATTTCAAGGATGGTTGACTTTTCAGGGCTCTCAGTAAATTGGAAAATGTCCATTTCTTCTAAAAAGAAGCCTCCCTGAAAACACAGAAGTATGAAACATTTTTGGATCTCCGTTATGGCAGTCTGAATTATCAGCTATTCTAAACAACAGAGGCTGGGCTATGCTACAGAAGCAAACAACCCTAAATTCTCAGTGGCTTAAAACAAAGTTCATTTCTCACTCAAGCACTATATCCCTCACCTTTCAGTGGGGTCTTTGTTCCACATGTGCACTCAGTGAGCAAGGCTGGTAGTGCCTCCACTAATTGGAACACTGTCAAGGACATTGAGATGGGGAATAATGACTGGTAAACCCTTGAAGACTCCCATATCTGAAAGACGTACGTATCATGTCCATTTACACGTCATTGGTGGAAGCAGACCATATGGCTATGTCTAACATCAGGAGAGTAGAGAAGGGTACTCTTAATCATTCCCAGGGGAGAAGAATTGGAAATATTAGTGAAAAGCACCACCTTTCTGTGGATTTTGTTTTTAGTTTCAAAAGTGAGTTGCCACATCAAGTGAAATCAGAGAAGAATTGAACTTGGCATTTGGGGTCCCTGGATTTCAAGGACAAAAACAGTACTGGAATCAACATGAACTTGGTCGTCTGGATATAGATTAGCTTGTCCTGAAATTGGCCTGATGAGGAAATTTGCAGAGTTGGTAGGAACATAATCCTAGTGAGCAAAGGGTGTATGGCCATAGGACAAGTCAGAATGAGGGAACATTCCTTTTTGGAAGAGTGATCTCCCTTCTGATCTCTCTGCCCCCAAAGCTTCTCATTCTTGAACAGCTCTAGCATTTTTAGTTTAGGAATGCCTCATCTTTTGTTGCTTAGGGAAATACTTCCTGCCAAATGGTTTTAATTTTCTTTTTTAGCTCCTTTTTTTCTTGGTATCATCTGTATTTAGTTGAGAAGAATAGTTTGGGAAGACATTAATCTGAACCATTCTAGTTGCTTATTTTCCAATTCATTACTTTTTATTTTGGATCGACTGACTTTTACCCCTTCATTTTAATTTTTTTTCTCCCTTAAATGGCTCACAATGTTGATTCTTGGGATTTTTGAAGACTATGATAATTTGGCATTAATCATCTTGTCCCACACTGGACCCAAACACATACCAGTTTCACTGCCACTCCAACTTTTTGTTTAAATATTTTCTGAAATCAGGTGGTGCACAATCACAGTTGTTCCTTTTTATTTAAAAGAAACCATCTCCATTATGGAATAGCTTCTTCCAAATTTTGAACAATCAAGAAATTCCTTTAAACCACTCCATAATCAGGATGCATCAGAGTTGGAGTGACTTTAAGCCCAGGTTTGCTTTGATGATAGACAAGATGAAAGCTCACGTTGGCAAAAAGAAAGAGTTGGCTTTAGGACAGAGCCCAAGTCTTTACGGAGGGTTCCATCAACCAGTGGGCCATGGAATTGCTGTGATTGCTGGCTCTCAGAGATTTCTGGATGAGAGAAGAGGGAGAAGAAGGAGCTAGCCAAGTCCTCTTCTTGAAGAACTCTCATTTCCATGCCTAAGGACAAATTATTTAACAAGTTAGCATTTCTTTTGTGCTAACTTTCTTTCTTTCTTCAGCCTTTTTTCTCTTTGCTTTTCAGTTTTGGAAGTTTTTATTGTCCGATCTTCCAACTTAGAGTTTCTTTCCTCAGCCACCTCCAGGCTACTGACAAGCCCCTCAAAGGTATGCTTCATCTCTGTTTCAGTGTTTTTTTATCTCAGGCATTTCTTTTGATTTTTTTTTTCTTAGAATTTCCGTCTCTCTTCTTACATTACCCTTCTGTTCTTACCTGTTGTCTACTTTATCCATTACAGCCCTTAGCCTACTAATCACAGTTCAAAAAAAATTCCTGGTCTGAGTAATTCCAACATAGTTGCCATCTCTAATGGTTCTATTGTTTGTTCAGTCTCTTCAAACTGTGTTTTCTGCCTTTTTGTCTGCCTTGTAACTTTTTGTTGGCAGGTGAACATGATGTACCAGATAAAAGGAACTGTGGTAAGCAGGCTTTGCGTAACGTAGTGGTAAGTGTGAGGAGGAAAAGCATTCTGTGGTCCTATGACTAAGTCTCAGAATGCCTGAACCCCAGAGTGTGAACTTCATCGGTGCTCCTAAGGTTTTCACCCCACTTTGGGTGGGACAGGGAGGCTAGAGTGGGGAGGAAAAGCATCTTTCGTCGTATGACTAAGTCTCGATCTTTCGTGTGCCTGCACCCCAGACTGTGAACTTCACTGGTGCTCCTAAGGTTTTCACCCCACTTTGGGTGGGACAGGGGGGCTAGAGTGGGTTGGAGTTGGGTGTTTTCCTTGCTGCAGGTAGGTAAGGCCCTGATAAAACCCTGGCAGGCTGGGCTCTGGTTAAATAGTTTCTCCCAAGGGCATGTCTTGTTAGAAGAACAAAATGCTCTAGAGTATTTCAAAATGAGGCCCTTTTCCTGGCATCCTGACTCCTGCTGGAAGCATGAGGGGATTTATCCCCCTATCATCACTGTGAGAACCTGGTAGAACTTGTTGTAGGTAAACTCACCGGAAGCCTGGGCAGCTCAGTCAGCTGAACATCTGACTCTTGATTTCAGCTCAGGTCATGATCACACGGTTGTGGGATCGAGCCCTGTGTTGGGCTCCGCGTGGAGTGTGAAGACTGCTTAAGATTCTCTCTCTCTCTCTCTCTCTCTCTCTCCTTCTGCTCCTCCCCTGCTCATGCACATGCTCTCTTTCTCCCTCTCTCTCTCTCCTCTCTCTTTCTCTCTCCTTCTACCCCTCTCCCCTGCTCATTCTCTCACTCTCTTTCTAAAATACAAAAAACTCACAAAAGTGTGGGGGCTCCCCAATAGCTAGGTCCCCCTGGAGTTTTTAGCTCTCAGACTGATCTGACTGCTAGCTCCACAATCGTCAACCACAGCCCAGGTTTTCCCCCACAGAGGTTTCTGCTCATGGACCTCTGCTCTGGTATTTGTAATTCTTTGTAGCTGCCTCTCTGCACCTCTTCATTTCGGAGAGCAGCGGTTTGCCCCATGACCTCATTTTTTCAACAAATCTAAGAAAAGCTGTTGATTTTTCAGTTTGTTTAACTTTCTACTTGTTGTTAGGATGGAATGACAACTTCTAAGCTTCTTATATGCCAGACCAGAACCAGAAGTCTCTCTCATTTGTTATGAGACTTTAAAAGTATTGAATGAGGATCTGCCTGGGTGGCTCGGTCAGTTGAGTGTCGACTTTGGCTCCAGTCACGATCTCATGGTTTGTGGGTTCGAGCCCTGTGTCGGGCTCTGTGCTGACAGCTTGAGCCTGGAGTCTGCTTCAGCTTCTGTGCCTCCCTTGCTCTCTGCCACTCCCCTGCGTGCACTCTCTCTCTCTCTCTCTCAAAAATAAATAAATAAACATTAAAAAAAAACTATTGAATGAATAAATAAACATTAAAAAAGTATTGAATGAATGAATTATAAAATGAGTCAGAATTCAACTATAGTGGTGTTAAAAAGATTCACACACACGTACACACACACAAACACACGCAGGTATGTAATTTATTTCTAAATCAAGTTTTCTCCAGCTAGGTATAGGTGTTTTCTCTCTTCCTCTTTGTGCCGTCTCTTCCCTCTTTGCATGGGAAAGGCAAGAATTTGAGTCCTGGGATGGATATAGCAGCTGGTGAGGACCTCTTTCCCCTCAAGCTTCTCACTTCCCAGAGCCTGGAATCACTCAACTGGGATTGGGTTTGGCTTCTTCTTTGGGAGCTCTTGACCCAGCTGTGGAAGCAGTGACTGTTGGGTGAACACGCACTCGGGGCAGGAGGGGGTCTCCGCTGTAGCTGTCATGTGGTCTGTTGGGACTCCCTTGAGAACTAGGCAAGGAGAACAGTACGTGGAGCACGGAGCGAGGCGTGGAAGGTAAGAGTGATGGCGGAGCACAGCTTGGGCCACGTGAGGTCTGAACTCTAGTCCCAGTTCTGCCACAAACTCATTGCTCAACACCAGGCCATTCATTCATGTTCATAGGCCTCATTTGGGGTTGGATGAGGTGCTCCCTAGTGGTCCTCTCAGCTCTGACTGTCTACGGGTATGATCCTCGCAAGCAGGATCTCTCAGTCAGCGAGGCTGCTCTCTGGTAGATAGGCCTAGAAAAGGCCCCCAAAACACATAATTCTTAGCACACAAAGGTATGCTGCCCGTCTGGGGTCTCTGGGAGGTGCTCTCTCCAAAGCCCAGAGCACATTCTGGGGCCCTTCACCTGGCTCTCTCTTTCTATAAGTCAACCTGCTCAAAGGTACCAGCTCGACTGGGCAGGAGGGGGCCGCCGGCAGGCCACGAGCTGGCACGGGGCTCACAGAGCGTGAGCTCAGAAAGTGAGCCGGGCATGGGCTTGCGTTGGTTCCATGGAAAGTCTGAGGCTGGGTGGTTGTGCTGGGAGCCAGAGAGCACTTTAGGAAAAGCTGCCAGAATCGTTCAGACAAGCACTTGGGGGAATTTCAGTTGTCCCCAAAGTACCTTTTAATTTGAAAACAATCAGGAGGCAGGTCAGAGGGTTTTTCCATCCTTTGGCAGTGAGTGGCAATGCCTGGTCTTGGAGAACCCGGGCTGTGTTGTTACAGGCTCCAATTAGGTGTGAGAAGTGGTTCCTGGGGCCTGCCAGCTGGGGAGGAGCCAGGCAGCTCATCATCCCTTGTCTCATAAACACAAGGGGCTCTAGCACCAAGCCCAGAAAGACCCATGATACCTTCATCGCGCAAAACTTCCCAAACACTGGAGGAAGCTCCCAGGCTCTGCGGCAGATCTAGTCACCCGAGAGCCTGAGATGACAGCACTCAGAGATATTTCTGAAACTAGAGATGCCGGTGACATAGCAAATGTAAGTGGGAGGATGGCACTGAGCAACTTCCAGCGGTCTCTCCAGGCCGGAGGGCACCAGGTCTATGCCAGGAGGAGGCGGGGAGGAGAGTTTCAGCGGGAGACACGCGACGGGACCGAGCGACTCTTTTTCAAAGGAAGCTCCACAGTATGGGCTCTGGGTCAAGCTGCCGGGGCTCCTAGCCGGTGATCTTAATCTCAAGCCTCAGAGTTTCCAGTTGTAAAATGGGGTGATGATATTGCCCAGCTCACAGGGTAGTGGTGAGAATAAGTGGGACAACAGACTCGCGCGATGAATACGGTGCACTCAGTAGAGAAAGGGTTCGAAAAGTCAGAATTGTAGTAAGTGTGAGCGATATGAGAAGTGTCTTAAGTGTAAGTGATAAGCTACGAACCACTGCCCCAAGTTTCTGAGAGGCTTGATTTAAAGACTGCCAACTGCACAGCACTTTGGGCTGGGCCTGAGGAAGACTTTTTAAAATGTTAGATGTTATCAGCGGCCCACTTTACAGATGAAGAAACTGACATTCGCAAAGTGGTGGTTTGCTTGAGTTCGTGTAGCTAGTTAGTGACAAAGTCAAGATTCAAATCTGGGACTTTTGACTCCAAATCCTGTCTTGTCATATAGCGCACAATAAGCCATTACAAAAATTATGTCAGACGTCTTCTAAAGCAAAAGCATGCACACGTAGATGTTAGAAGAATAGAAAGAAACGGGGGACCTGGGTGGCTCATTCGGTTAAGTGTCCGACTTCGGCTCAGGTGTTCTGTGTCTCCCTCTCTCTCTGCCCGTCCCCGCTCGCACTCTGTGTCTTTCTGTCTCAAAAATAAATAAACATTAAAAAAAGAAAAAAGAAAATAAAGAACAAACCCTACAAATGTCTGTGTTTCCTAACTCAGAATTTCCCTTAATGGTGAGATGTTTGGGTCACATGGCCTGACCATCACTGTGGACCCACCTGACCAGGAAGAAATCCTTTTCTGATTCCTCTAGAAGTCCCAAACCCATAGCCAAGGGCACATTTACAATTCCTTTCTATGCAATAGTTTCTTTGTTTTCCCCTTCATGTGGCAACCAGAGGGTCACTCAACATCTTTCTTTATGATTATGGTTTTTCTTAAGAAATCACTTCCACAGAAATAATGGGAAATTTTTCACAGGGCATACATTCCTTGAAGGAAACGCTCAGAAGGTTGCAGTACCCTAGAAAGGAGACTTCCAAACCCAAACTCTTAGCAAAATCTATTCTAAGGAGAGTTGACCCCTCAAG
The DNA here is from genome assembly GCF_028018385.1 of Neofelis nebulosa. Taxonomy (NCBI): domain Eukaryota; kingdom Metazoa; phylum Chordata; class Mammalia; order Carnivora; family Felidae; genus Neofelis; species Neofelis nebulosa. The sequence continues at coordinate 41,272,621 of NC_080782.1, forward strand.
GAGAAAGTCTGGAGGCAGATGACAGTGCAGTGATTTCTTTACACCTAACAGAGCCATGACCTGCATTCCTCAAAGTTCCTCCTTCCCACCCACTAACATTGCCTTGGCCTCAGCGCTATTAAAGTATTTAGCTTCTTGTATCGTACCCATCTATTTACATGCCTGACCTACTTGAGCGGAGGGTCAGTAACCCTTCCACATTTGTAGCATGCAAGGCCCAGCCCTGATGGGGCTGCAAAACAAAATATATTGAAAGAGAGAGTGAGTGTTCTTTTATATTCTGGATCCTACTTTCGATTTTACCAAATGGTATTTTATTTTCTTTCATCTATATGACCCAGAAGTTATCTGGTAGGTGCCCGCCTCCTAGAGATCTACCTCAATGGAACTCAACCCTACTCTCCTGAATCCATAGCTGGTGGAAGCCTAGAGTCCCCCTAAGAATTCCTCCTCTGCCTGTTCGCTCGATGTTGTACCCTGCCATGAAGCAACCGTCCCTTTTTTGAGTTCCACTGAAAAAGACATATGAGCCGAAAAGTCTTTATTGATGATTTTGGAGCAGAAATGGAGCCATGACACTACAAGGCCAAGAACTTCCTGCTGAGAGCAGCCCCAGCCCTCTTCATGGCCTGTGCGGCCCATGGCTGGGCTTTTTCACCCTGTGGTCATCTCTCTCCATTTTGCTCTTTGTTCCAGCTCCCTTCTCCTCCCACTTCTTTCCTTGTCTTCTTATCTCCCCGCTTCATCTCTAAAACAAGAAGGGAATCTCAGTGCAGGCCAGTTTTACTCTCTTCTTTGAAGTTTTATGGTCAACAAGCACCCAAGCCCTTCAGGTCCCAAGAACATTTCCAAATAATAACTATCAAGATAATAAAATTTCTTTCATCTTCGAATACAAGGAAATCAAGTAATTTGTAATCATTGCCTGATGGCAAGTCTTCTCAACCCTGTCTTACATCAAGAAAAAGCGAATGTTTTGTTATTCTGAGGCAAAGTCAAAATAGAAACTAGCTTTCAGCTTATCAGACTGATTCTCTTCTATGTAATGTGTTGGCCAAAGCCCTGCTCAGGTTACAGACAGCTGGGTCAGAATATCCCCTCAGACACATGTTCCCATGGTCAGAGATGTTTCTTTCCACCTCTGCCGGTCCCTTCTCTGGTTTTCTTTGCCTTCTCATGAAAGAGAAACCCTATAGTGAAGGGCTAAATGGTGCATGCCTCAAACTCTGCAGCTACCTGCAGAGTGGCAGTCAGGACAGGGCCTCCCTGGGGACCCGGCCCTGTGGGCAGACAACTACCCGGGACATCCATGATAAAGGACCTACTGAGACTGCTTTGCAAACAGCCTCTGAGCCTGAATTTGAGGAAATAGTGTTGCTATTTTGGGGTCTGTCAAGAGAGTGCATTAAGCACTTGGATAATTTAAAACCCTAATTGACTTTTGTCCCTCACATCCCTTGCAGGAAAGTGCTAAGCCTTCCTGGGGGTTTCTACTTCCTGTGATTGGCAGCCTGGGGCAAGCCTCTTTTCCCAGGACTCTGGGTTCCAAGTAACCAATTTGCAGGGGAATTTTCAGAATCCTGTTCAATTTTAATGCAGGACCAACTGCTTTTCATTGTTAGTTGTCTTCACCCAAAACCTTTAATCTCCCGGTTCCCTGTTCTCCTTTGACCTCATCCCTCCCCAGACCCATACAAGCATTTGAGGGTAAATAAATCCTTCAAAGTAGTCATAACCCTAAACGCCTACATTTCATTAAAGCCAATAAAATAGGTCACAGGCAGTTACATTTTCCCAGTGTTCTCTCTGCACACACAAACCCCCCAAATATCCCAGCTTTGTTTGTTTTTAATGTGCCTATTTTTCTTGCTAAAAATAGATGTTCCTGGATCTCATATGTGTGACAAAAATAAAACTCATTTGCAAAACTGAAAAAGGACCCAATGGCAAGAAGTTGTATTTAGATTGATCCGGAGGCGCAAGCACTAAAGGATTAAGAGTTACAATGGCAACCACCACTGAGGTATCCACTTGACGATACGGAGTCACGGAGACTAAAGGGACCCCATGAAAAACTGCCTTTAGCTCCTTTTCCTGCTTCTGTTTTTGCTAGGACCTACACACCCGCATTACACACGCCTTATAGACCAGACAAAGCATGTCCTCCTTGTGAATGTCAAGGATTTAATGATTCCTTTGGAGTCTTTCAGCACAGCGCTGGACATCGAAGGAGTGACTGGGCAGGGTCATCAGAAACGTTTTCCAAGACCCCTGGCTCATCACGAACCCTTACTCCAGGGCATAAGTGATTTATGGAGAACATCTAAACACTCATCTTTGTTCCTGGATTACTGAGAAAGCATACGCACCAGACTGCTATCCTCAAGAAAAACCCCAGGCCCCAAGCGGAGATCGAGACTCACTCTTTTTTCCTTTGAGGGTCTCCTGGATATTCTGTCCATATCTACACTCTCACCATGTCGTCAATAGGCTCTGCTCTTACTTCCTCTCAGCTCGAGTTTGATTTCTATCCTTCTTGAAGCCAAGGACCCTCTTGGCTGGTTTGGCAAGAACCCCTTTCTGGGTTCTCAGACCCAGCCAGGCTGCATCAATATTAACCTCAAAGTGCTACAGTCCTGACAAAGTCATAAGACGAATAAGGTCTGAGAATCTAATGCCTAACACGGTGACTGCAGTTGATGAAAACTCTATTGTACAGTTGAAATGTGCTGAGAGAACAGAACTTAAATGTTCACACGTGCACATACAAAAGCTAAATGGGTGAAGTGATGGATGAGTTAATGAGCTAGATGGGGGTATCCTCTCACAATGTACACATATATCAGATCGTTGGGATGTAACCTTAAGGATCTTATACTTTTATTTGTCAATTACACCTCAATCGAGCTGGGAAAAAAATGCTACGGGTGTGTGCTTGTCTTCAAATACAGAATAACTTAATGACATTTTATTTTTGGTTGTTTGGAGGATAGAGTGGGTGGAGTAAGATGAAATGAAACTTTGTTTCTACCAACTCCCATAGTCAGTGATTTTAATCAAAACAACCGGATCAGACAGTAGTTCCCCCAGGGGTCACCAGAGCCAGGCGTCTCCACAAGATGACTGACGGCTTGCCTGCCATGTGCCTATTTTCGAGGCCTTTCTACAGTTTCCAACCAGCTGCAGATACTACTGGCAATAGAGAGGCTCACTCACTAAGAGTGAAAGCCTGGTTTCTTTAGAAAACTAAAAATGCAGGGGTGCCTGGGTGGCTCAGTCGGTTAAGCGTCCGACTTCAGCTCAGGTCACGATCTCGCGGTATGTGAGTTCGAGCCCCGCGTCGGGCTCTGTGCTGACTGCTCAGAGCCTGGAGCCTGTCTCAGATTCTGTGTCTCCCTCTCTCTGACCCTCCCCCCTTCATGCTCTGTCTCTCTCTGTCTCAAAAATAAAATAAACGTTAAAAAAAAAAAATTAAAAAAAAAAAAGAAAACTAAAAATGCAAATATCTTGAATCAATTCCATGTTCTTAGCTAGGAATGGGCACTAGCTGCTTAGCTTAGGAACAGGCACTAGCTTCTGCTTCTAAGAATCAGGACTTTGCGGTTTCCCTGAAGTCATCGTCAAATATGAGAAGAACTGAGACATGAGTTTGGTAGGACACATACTAAATCACGATGCTTCTTGCAAAGTGATTTCCAAGAAATTTCCTGAACGTTGTCCAGATTGGCAGAAAGAGTAGAAGATACTTCCTGTCGCTTAGATAAAGTTCTTACAATTACAGCTCCTCTGAAGAAGAAATGTTTGAACCCCAAATAAGGTACAAGGTTCAAATCAATGAGCATTCAAGTGTCACAGGCTGGGTCCCCTGGGTACCAAACTTGAACACAGAGATTAGTGTGCAGGAGGTTTCTGAAGAAATAATCTTAGAATTGACACCTGTAGAAGGAAAGGGAAGACACCAGGATTGGGCGCAGGGAGCAGTTGAACTTCGACACTGGGTATCTCAATGGATGACACAATCATCCCTGTAGTGAGTTCTGAAGATGGGATCGTCTTCAGAAGAGCCCCACTGCAGGAGAGAAGAGAACACATTCAATACTCTCGTTGACGAGTCGCTGGATATGGGCTTCCCAGGAAGAAGACAAGGCCTTTGGCATGGGGGATTCTCTTTAGTTGAGGCAATCCCTGTGGGGGCAGACAGCCAAAGGCAGTTTGTCTGAAGTACTTCCTGTAAGAATAAGTCTTTTGTTCTTGAAGAGAGATCTGAGAGGTGTATCACAGTGCCTACCCTTTTGAGTGTTTTGGAACGGAAGGAGTTAAGGTAAAGGATTATTGCTATGAAAGCTAGTAGGATTTGTTTCTCATTTTTTTGCAGCACATACAGGAAGAAGAAGGCACTCAGATAAGTTTTTTTTTCCCTTCACATTTGGCAAAGATATTTCTTCACAAAGACCAATCTGCTGCTTATCTAGCGCTGCTAGTGGATATTCTTGGAGTACCTGAATTGTGATCAAAAACGTATTAATATTCTGGGGGGCCTTGGTGGCTCAGTCGGTTAAGCGTCCGACGTCAGCTCAGGTCACGATCTCGCGGTCCGTGAGTTCAAGCCCGGCGTCGGGCTCTGGGCTGACTGCTCAGATCCTGGAGCCTGTTTCAGATTCTGTGTCTCCCTCTCTCTCTGACCCTCCTCCATTCATGCTCTGTCTCTCTCTGTCTCAAAAATAAACATTAAAAAAAATATATTAATATTCTTATCCAAGTCCACATTTTTTTTAAAGGGAGGGGTAGATAACCTATTCCTAGGGGACAACTTAAGACCCAAGGCAGAGGCAGGGAGGTGCTCATCTTTCACAGACCGTGTCCTGTCACTTTTCAGCTGGGCTCTCCAGGCTCGTAAGTGGGACAATTTGTGCACCCTTCTCATTCTGAAGGTACAGCACTGCCAGAATGTGTTCAGAGCTGTTTGAAGGCATTTTGTGTGTTGTTTGTATGTTTTGACAAAAAATCTGGCAGTGCTCTTGGCCTTTTTGTAGTTTCTCATTCCCTAGAGATCCATGTATATTTTTTCTAAACATAAGAAACAGAGATATTTTATAGTATGCGTTTTATAATTGTAATATTTCAAGTCTTTGTGGCCTGGTTCTATTGTCTGTTATTTCCGCTTGTTCTCATTCAGGTTGCCTTGTTTATACGACCGGTCATATTTGATGGGTGCTGGTCATTGACTTGAAAAATAATTTAGAAATGAGTGATGTCTGAGATGATGGAATTTTTCTCTAGGGAACATTATTTCAATCTATTCCTGGGACGTTAGGGACCTGCTTAGTCCAAATTCAACACTGTGGTTCCTTTGACCATCCAGGTGATGCCAACCTGGGCTGCAAATCTACACGAGAGCTGGTTTACTTTTGGCTTTCCATTTGCCTGAGGATATAGGCCTTTGGATCCCATTATAATCTATTGGGAGAGGAAGTGGGCCTCCCTACCATGGGTGGGCTCCATACTTTGACTTTTTCCTTTTGCTTCCTTTTCACCAAAATAAAACCTCAGTTTTGCATGTTTCTTCAGGTTGATAATTGCTATTCTAGTCAAACTAGGTTTGTATGCTCAAGTTTACCTCCCTGAGATTTTGCCTTCTAGAGTTTTACAGATTTAGTCCTCAATATCTTGTGCACTCCTAGGTATTTTAATTAAAATGAGGTTAAAAAATCAATTTCACTCAGGTTTTTGTGGGGTGTTCGTTTGTTGGTTGGGTTTTTAAAAGGTTATTCTTATTGGAAGGGGAAAAAAAGATCTCTGGTGTTTCCTACCTATGGCCAAACCCTGTGGTATTCTTTATAAGGATTCAAGAGAGATAAGGAGGCACGTTATTCAGCATCTCAAACTTGCAAATTCATTTTGTTAGTTGAAACTGAGTCAAATAGAGTCATGCATTAGCTCTGCATGGTTCTAAGAACTTAAATAAAATGTAAAACTCTCACTAAGCCTGGATATGATTTTCCATCTAGAATGTAACCACATAAATATAAGGTTTTGTATTTCTCTAAAACTAACAGGATATGATACCCAAACCTTTTGAAATAAAGCTATAGACATGCCCACATCATCATGACATTTTCATCTCTACATTCCTTTTGATTTATGAAATGGGGGTTAGCTTTTGATAACTTATTTGGGGATGAGAAATTAAAAAAAAAAAGAAGTATTTTCTTTCCAATACAGAAGCAGCAGTTATTCAGCAATAGAGAGAAAATTCAGGTCCTCCTGGTAATTATAGAGCTAGCACCTAATAATTATATGAGAAAAGCCTCTCACAGATAACAACGTAATCTAACCCATCCAGTTGAGGGCAATTTTCCTTATTTAAGAAGTGCCAAGCACAATTAGTGTCGAATAATTTTCAAAAGAATAAACGAACTTTCATATCTCTCCCATTCAAGATGACTGCAACCTGGACAGATAAGTTCCTTATTTCAGGAACTAGTCACCCACACATGAACCCTGATGACATAAATGAAACCCAAAACTCTTTAAGTGCCAGATTTATTTCCATGAGGTCAATTTAAACCAAAAAGAGTTTGTTCTCTCAAAGAAATTACCCTGTCTTCCTTGCAATGCTGTGGTTTATAAGAGAGTTATTATTAGCTTTGACCACAATTATGCCACTGTTACAGCTTCCCCACCTGCCCAGACCAAGAGTGATGTCCCTGTCTCCGGGATAACTCAACTGACACTTAGCATTGCATAATGTTACTTCACCTTTTATGTGCATGGCTGTCTCTTTGAGGAGACTGAACATTTGGAGGACAAGGACCCTGCCATGCTAATGCCTTATTATATGTCCCTGAAGTGCCCACCTTGTCCCAGCACTTCTGACGTGATACATGTTTGTTGTGGGTAACGATCATTCCTATTTGATTTGAGTGAGCAATGGATCTTATTCGTTGTTTCCTCAGCTCCTAGCACATTGGCTGGATGGCAATAGGTGATCAAGAAAAGCTTATTGAATGAATGAACAAATGAATGGAGGGATGAATCAGTAGATGGAATCCTGGTTAGAAACATACACACAGAGAATGGGGAATCTTGTGATCAGATTGTTCTTCCTTTCCTTTTAAAAATGCAAAAGTTATCATACTTTCTTCTTTTTTCTTTCAGTTGACCATGAAATGATAGATGGACTATGACTTAATCACTTGAAGCAAATACCATTCAATCTCAAACCCCTTTTACTTGCCGCAGGGATAGATGTAAAGTTCAAGTGCCCTCACTCTCTCCCCAATGCTAAATGCATTGTTTGGTGAACAAACTGAGAAGTCTGGTGTCTGTGACATTCAGTTCCTGATCTACTCTACTGTAGAAACAGAATGTGACCCATTCCCTGGGATTTAGAGAAAATAGAATATTGGAAATCTCTATTTGACCATAGTAAGAGACAAGTGTTAAAATGATATAAAGAAACAGCTTTAAAAGTCACACCAATTAGCTAAAAGTTAGTTCAAGCAAGAAGTCATTCAGTAAGGGTGTATGAAATGGATGTCGGAGAACAACGTCAGGTTGCGCTTTCAAGAATGAGTCCTAAAGCTGTACCCGGGAATAAGGACTCTGAGGGAGCACACATCTACTTTTCTTAAGACTGGGAGAATACTGGCTCCCAAACCACATCACCACTGATCAGGAAGCTGCTCCAAGGGCTGCAGATGCTCAGCTTATGTCACACCTGCTCTCATCAGCACTAGCAAAATGGGTACCCTTTGCCTTGCCCTTCGACACCAAGGTACCAACCTTGCCTACACAGTGGCATAAAAGCCAAATGCCTTCAGGACCCAGCTTGCCAACAGAAAGGGCAGAGGCCTCCCCCAAACTCCTGCTGCCATACCTTGTGTTATGTGCACCTAAGACTGAGCCTACATCATAGCTGAAATGGGAGAACAGAACCATCACTTCTAGATTTACAGAAGCTATAGTACACCAAGGTTCTGGAACAGAGTTCCTCAGGTGGGATCCTCCAACAACCGGCAGCGGGATCTCTTGGAGAATTTGTGAAAATGCAGATTCCCTGTCTCCATGCCAGCCCGCTGAGGTTAAGGCCCAGGAATATGCATTGCAAGTGCACTTACCGTGGTTGAAGTGGTTTTTCCATTTGGCGCTGGGTAGTTCAAAAAAAAAATCAAAGTGTAGTTCATCACCCATTTATGGATGGTGAGATCACTTTAGTGGGCTGTGGTTAATATTTTTAAAACAAGAAATAGAGTGTAATAAAATAGAAGATACCCGAATGTATCCCATTGTAGTAAAGGTAAAATAGTATTTCATACAAATTTTGTTTTAGCTATGTAGATATAGATGTGAACAGATCACAAGGCCAGACATATTCTTAGTGAGCCTTGCAATCAACAAGTTGGAAAAGCTCTTCTCCAGAAGGAGGTGAAACGGCTGTTGGTGCCATCATCCTCCAAGGCACGGCCGCCTGTTAACGAACCAAAAGACGTTCAAGAAAGAAGATCCAAAAACGTTCAGTGGTGACAGATCATTATTATACGTGTTTAATCATATAAAAGCCACAGCGAGAAGTGCACTTAGAGAAGACGTGGGCACTGAAACATCTACTGGAAGCCCAATGGTCTGCCAAGTATTTTCTGTCTTGCCCGGGATGAATCTAACACCACCCATGTGAAGTAGGTGTTGTCCTCAGCATCTCACAGGTAGGAAATGTGGCTCAGAAATTCAGTAGCTTCTCCAAAGCTACTTCCTGTTCATAGACAGGAAGTGATGGGCCTAAGTGATGGAGAGGCGGTAGTCTCAGTGGAAAAGAGAAGTCCTGTTGGCACATTATTGACATTTATTGGAAAAAAATAAATTAGTGCCTCTTGAGAAATGGGGTTCCTGGTTTCTCACTAATGAAATGATAACATCTTTGCTGAGCTGCACCTGCCACAACACCCCGCAGAAGGCACTGAATAAATATTTTGTTTTTGTTGTTTGATCCATAGCAATTTTATTGCAGATTGTAAAAATAATATAATTTATTAAAGAAAACTTAGAACTTAAGAAAAAAGCATAAGTAAGGGTATAAAAACCCCAATAATTTCGCTACTTAATCACTTTCACACACAAATACAAACACACACACACGTGAACACAGATTGCAACTTTATATTTATATTAACATATGCAGAGATATGGATATATAAGTATATATAGTATCCTCATTTTGCTTAATGACATTTACCCATGCCACTAAATACTCATTAAAAACATAAATTTTGAACACTGTCTGAGACTTTAATTTCTTCTATTTTTTAAATATAATTTATTATCGGGGCGCCTGGGTGGCGCAGTCGGTTAAGCGTCCGACTTCAGCCGGGTCACGATCTCGCGGTCCGTGGGTTCGAGCCCCGCGTCGGGCTCTGGGCTGACGGCTCGGAGCCTGGAGCCTGTTTCCGATTCTGTGTCTCCCTCTCTCTCTGCCCCTCCCCCGTTCATGCTCTGTCTCTCTCTGTCCCAAAAATAAATAAAAAACGTTGAAAAAAAAAATTAAAAAAAATATATATATATAATTTATTATCAAATTGGCTTCCATACAACACCCAGTGCTCATCCCAACAAATGCCCTCTTCAATGCCCATCACCCATTTTCCCCTCTCCCCCACCCACCATTAACTCTCAGTTTGTTCTCTGTATTTAAAAGTCTGAGACTTTAGTTTAATAAGTGCACTGTTATTCATTTAAATGAGATCCTACTTTTAGACATTTAGGTTATTGTGAATTTTTGGCTATTAAATAATTCTAGGGTTAAAATCCTGAATCATGAATCTTTGTGTGAACTTTGATCTCCTTAAGAACAAACTGTTGGTTATAGAGTCACTGGTCCTGAGTTAAGAAACTTTTGAAGGCCATTGGCACACAATGCCAACTGCCCTTCAGAAAAGTTGCATCTATTCCCAAGTCATCAGCAGGCAAGAAGCTGACTCTTCCTCAAGAGCAGATTTGGTAAAATAATGCAATATGGCAATTTGGGATTGGTCCTCTGCAGCAGAATCATGGGAGTCTTTTCATTACCCTCATAATCACGTGACCCTTGTATTTTACACAGTTAAATTTTGGGGGACCCACTGACAGCATTATGATGGGGTTTTACTGCAGCAAGATATTTTTAATGTGTGCCAATTTGATAGGGGAAAAGTAAAAAAAAAAATTTGTTTCAATTTTGCATTTCTTTGAATACCAGTGAGGCCAAACTTTCCTTCACAGATGTTTTGGCTGTTGTTTATTCCTCCTTCCTAAATTGCTTACACTATCCTTTGCTTATTTTCTCTACCAGAATATTGATGTGCTTCTTATGATTTTAAAGAATTCTTAAAAAAACAGTAAAGGCTAACACCAAGAAAGCACTTAAGAGCTAGGCACTCTTTTAGAAGCTTTACACGTTTTCTCTTTTAACCCTCACACCAAACCTAGGCGGTATTATTCGACCTAGTTTGCAGGTGCAAAAACTAAGGCTTAGAGAGGTTGAGCGACTTGCCTAAGGTCACAGAGCTAGAGAATGGCAAGGTCACAGAGCTAGAGAATGGCAGATCTGGGATCTAATCTCAGGTCATTTAGTTCCCAAAGATCATTAATTCACCAGATTAATCATGCTGCAAACACTTTCCCCCTTCTGTTACCTTTTCATTTGTTTGAGTTGGTTTGGGATGGAAAACAATATTGGTTAAATGAATGGAATAGGGGAGTTTCTGGATCCGTCTTGTGCCGTTCTGGGGAGGAAGTACCTTTCAAACAAAAAGAACCAATGGGAAGTTCTTCGGGCTCTGACGCTCTGCAAATTCAAGCTGGTGCTTGCACCTGGGGCGGGGGTTACCGGCCTGATGGCAGCACGCTCTCCTCTCTGGAGTCAACCTACACCATCAGAGGCTTGAGCGTTCCTAGTCATGGGACTCAGGAAAGGTAGTCACGCTCCAGTTCCTACAAGCATTCTGTGTCACTTACTCTCTGGGCCCTGCACAGGTGCCCACAGGTAGAATTAACTCTCCCTGATGGAGATGGGGTGATGAGCTCAACCAAAGAGGCAAGGGACCATTTTTTAACTCCAGATCCACAATCTTTTATACAATATCCTGGAAGTCGCATGTATTTTGGAATTGAGAATAGCACTTTTTTTTTTTTTTCTGGAGAAAATGAATAGATATTCCCCCAAAGTGGGGTAAAAGGGGAAGACTATGAATGAACTTACAGCAAGGTCAGATTTTGATGCTAAATGAGTTTGTCACAAATTTATGAAAGCAAATCAAGTTTTAGAATTTTAGGGTTTCTGAATTGTGGAAAGGGGGTTTTGGACCTGCAGTTCATCAGAGGTTCCTGAGTTCGTTGTCTGTTGGGAGGTGATGTAATAAGGTCAAATACCCCCATGGAGATCCTGTCCCCCTCCAAGTCCATTCGTTATTCTATCCCTGATATTTACAGAGGTGTCGCTGTAAATATCATCTCCTGTGTTCCCCTCTTCCAGGTCCACAACTTGGGGGAAATGTATGATTGCAGGGCAAACGGAGACAGCCCTGCCATGATCTGGTGCCTGCCCCTTGCTGCCTCTACCTTGGTCTTGGCAGTTCAGGGAGGCTGGCCCATGCCAGCGATCCAGTCTCCGTCTCCGGGCAAGCGCTACCTCTATGCACCCTCAGACCAGGGGTCAAGGGCAGGTGGAAATCTGCTGATATTCAGCAGCTGTCCTTCATGAACAATGAGGTAGTTTTAAATGTTCTGTAGCAATGTCAGTCTTTGACTTTTCCCCACATACTCGCAAGAAATGGAGCACTTCTTGACTCAGATTGATAAAGATTTTCTGAACAGAAGAGCTGGAGCTCTGCTTCTGCACTCGATCCCAGACTTTCCCAGCAGGATTCAGTTTTATTACCTTCAATAGCAACTTGTTTAATAATGAACACTTCACTAGTTCTCTCTCCTTCCCTGTCTCATGTCCCCATTCCGTTATCAAAATTTCCTGGAATTAGTTTTGCCCAGTCTGACGTGGGGGAAACCCAGAACTATTTCCTGAATAGGCTTGTACTTTCTTATATCTACCTAAGAAGTATCACAGAATGGTGGGGAAAGCACAGGTCTTGCATCAGACAGACCTGGGCTTGAAACTTGGCTTTGCCATAGACTGACCCCGTGACCCTGGGCATATTTACGGAAGGGGGAAGTGGTCCTTAGTACCTTGTGAGGCTGATATAGACAATGGCACATAGTTGGCACTCGAGTTGAATTTTGTCTTTCCAAATCCCAGTACCTTTTTCGAGCTTTTTCTTCTGGCTGGAATGACATTTTCCCACCATTTTTTGCCTGTAGAAACCTTGCATTTGCCTCTAAGTCCACCTCAACCATGCAACAAGGGATGAGATTTTGCTCCTCAGTGCCAATAGTGTTATTAGGAGCGCCTACATGGCCCTGATCTTAAGCCAACTGGCTTTGTGATGATTTGTCTCCCTCTTCCCTCCCCTATCTGTTGTAAACTGATGGTAACAGAAGCTACATCAGGATCTAGGACAAAGCATTCTGTTTGCTAAGCATCTGGTGGGACTTCTCCCTGAGATAACCACTCACATGCTGGGGAACAAAGCCAAGGTCCCACAGCACCAATTATTTATACCCACACAACTTCGTTTCCATTCATGATTATAAACACCCGTGTCTTAGTCTGTTCAGGCCTCTGTAACAAAAATACCCGAAGCTGAGTGACTTATAAACAGCACTCATTTATTTCTCACAGTTCTGGAGGCCACAGAGTCCAAGATCTAGGTGCCAGCGCACTTGATGCCTGGTGAGAGCCTGCTTCCTAGATGGCTGTTTTTGTTTTTGTTTCTTGGGGGGTATTTTTTGCTGTAACCTCACACGGCAGAAGGGGCAAGGGAAACCTTATGGGTTTCTTTTATAAGGGCACTAATCCTATTAATGAAGGCTCTGCTCTCATGACCTCATCACCTCCCATGGTTCCATCTCCTAACATCATCACCCTGGGGGCTTAAGTTTCAACATATAAATTTGGGGGAGGGGCACTAAAATTCCAATCATAGCACTCTGGCATTTAAAAGTTGAGAAGAGTAAATAGGTTGACCTTTTCTTTCCCAGGATCTTGGGACCTAGGGCAACGAGGAGTCAATCTCAGGGCAATTCCTGCCAGTGAACTGTTCCCTTTACTCAGACAAAGCCCTTCCTTGTGTTCCTCCCTTAGCCGTCCTTGTGGGACCCTCCTGGAAGGTGAATGTCCTGAATGCTTTATTCATAGCCTCGGTGCCACTTTGACGAGACTCCTTTGCCGGGCTCCTCAGGGCTGCTGCTGCCCTGAGGTTGTTGGGGAAGCTTCCATAAACCCATTAGTCTCCCTGTAGATGCTCACCCTTTTTATGCCCTCTGCGTATCAGCCCTGGGAGCAGAAAAGGGGCAATACACAATTTAAGATCACATTGCAACTTCTTTTTGTTGTTATCGTTGTTTAGTATTTATTCTATGGAAGCCATAAAGGCACATAGTATTAGTTAAATAGTCCACAAGGCTAATTATCAAAACCACAAGTCTTCTCCATGCCCAGGCCATTCTAGCTCCCCAGGGGCAATGATGTGCAACAATTTTGACTCTTTCTTTTGATATTTACTTTCCTATCTCTGAGTAGTGTATTGTTACTTCTTCATAATGGCTAAAACTAAAAAAGAATCAAGATTTAACATTACTTCATAGTATTACCCCACTGCCCCAAGCACAACTCCTATCCTTTTATTCTCTAAAAATAGTTATGTCCTCCTGTAGAATCTATCAGTAATCAGTACTTACGTGATTACGACTATGTAAACACTGTTTTTCATCTCTGGAACAGGTTGTATTCTCTTACTTTTCCTGCACATTTATTTTTTAAACTTTCCTTGAAGTTAGTGATTGCCTAGTTTTATCATTTGCTTAGTTTTCTATATCTTAATCATTAATTTAGCCCCCCAACCTGCCCCGAATAGTTGAAATGTTCGCTAAATATTTTCAAATATATCAGATATTCCGTCAATTGCAACCATTTGAAGACACCTTCTCTGCGTGGAACATGCTGACATGTTCTCTCTATCTCAAGTACATAACTGTCATCTTGAGAATCTCTCTTCCCCATGGTCCTGGGGTTTATTTACTCCTCTCTTTGTGAGACTTTGCATGTTTGAAAATATTTTTATTCTACCCTCACACTAAATTGAGAGCTTGGCTGAATAGAGATCTCTTGGAATTTTATTTATTTATTTATTTATTTTAATTTTTTTTTCAACGTTTTTTTTAATTTATTTTTTGGGACAGAGAGAGGCAGAGCATGAACGGGGGAGGGGCAGAGAGAGAGGGAGACGCAGAATCGGAAACAGGCTCCAAGCCATCAGCCCAGAGCCTGACGCGGGGCTCGAACTCACGGACCGCGAGATCGTGACCTGGCTGAAGTCGGACGCTTAACCGACTGCGCCACCCAGGCGCCCCGAGATCTCTTGGAATTTTAAAGGGAATGCTCTGTTGTCCTTTAACTTACACTGAAACAACCATGACTGAGTATCAACATTCACACCAGTTCCCTGAGCGTAATTTCCCACAGGGCAACACAAAGAAGGCCGGGTGCCGCCTGCGTGCATGGTAGGTTGTGTTATGGGAGAGGAACTGCAAGCTTAGAGAGCCCTTGTCCTTTATTCCGAATAGTAAGTCTTTGTGACTTTTGCTTGGGAATAAGATGGGACACTGGACAACGACAACAAAAAAACATGACCTCTGCCTGGGAGGGAGACATTATCTCTATCTTTCAAGGCTGTTTGCCACACACACATCTTTGAAAAGACAGCCTGTAGCAAAACCCACAGGGCCTGTGCTTGAGAAACATCCAGAAATGTGACAGATTCATGCAGAATTCTCTCCCAACATCGTTTGTTCTCTTTCACATTCAACACTTTCCTCAAATGTCTGGTGATTCTTGGATATCTGCTCATGTTTAGGAACTGCCTTCTAGCTATGTGCTTACTTGCCTGAGTTTTGAAAGCCAAGTGGAGGAAAGAAGGCTGGAGGGGATAGCGTGATAGGGAAATGGGTTTCCAATTTTAGGATTCGAGCTTCTATTTACCCCCCATTTTTCAGTAAAATTCCTTTACTTTCAGCTATACCTGGGGTCCCTCGGTCCAGAGGCCCTGTGTTTTATATGTTTTGTAGGCTTCACTGTTCAATAGAGTAGCCACCAGTGACATGTGGCTATTGAGCACATGAAATGTGGGGAGTCCAAATTGAGGTAAGCATTAAGTGTAAAATACTCATGAGTTTCAAAGACTTAATACAGAAAAAGGTAAAATACCTTATTAGTAATTCTTATACTGGTCATGTATTAAAATGATAAAATTTTGGGGGTGCTGGGGTGGCCCAGTTGGTTGAGCAACTGACTTCAGCTCAGGTCATGATCTTGTAGTTCGTGGGTTCGAGCCCCGCGTCGGGCTCTGTGCTGACAGCTCAAAGCCTAGAGCCTGCTTCCGATTCTGTGTCTCCCTCTCTCTGCCCCTCCCCTGTTTACGTGCTCTCTCTCTCTCAAAAATAAACAAATATTAAAAGCCATTTTTAAAAAATGATAAAATTTTGAATATATGGGGTTAAATATATTACTAAAGTTATGTCTTTTTCTCTTTACGTTTTAAAAATGTGGCTACTAGAAAATTCTGAGGTTTGTGAAGTTCTTTCTCAGCATCTTTTGGTGACATCTAGTCAGATTCGTCTTCTGATGAGAAGAAGCCAGTTTTCAAAGGTCTTTGGGTTCTTTTCCACAACTGCCCAGCAAGTCCTTCTTCTATCATTTTGACTTTCTCTTTGACCACCCCTGGGAAATGTTCTTTGAGTTTTAGGAACTGAAATGATTGATAAGGTCTGTAACCTCCATCACAAAGTCCATTTTCCAGGTAAGGGAGCGTATTCTCAGGTTCTGGGTATTAAGGTGTGGACATCCTTGGGGATCATTATTCAGCTTGCCACACTATCACTGTGCCCACTGTACAATAACGAAACTGAGGTACAGACAGGTTAAGTTCCCTGTTCATGGTTGCACAACCAATGAGTGTTAGAGCCAAGTTGTGAACCCACACTGCTTAGAACCACAGCCTATGCTACATCAGGGCTTGGATGACTGGGAGGTAAGAACAAAACAGGAAAAGATAGGAGGTTAAAGACTGGCAGAGGTGAAGTCACCTTTTGGCAGAGGCCTGAAGTATATGAACAGCATTCCTGTTGAAGCTTATCTCCATTATGGCTAACGGCCTAGATAAGGACAACAGAGGAAACATCTTTTCGTTGTTTGTGTTAAGTGGCTTAAATCACATAGGGCCCATTCACGATGACAAGTATATAGGCTCCAGGAAAACCGATCAACTGTGGGTCTGTTTGAAATTGAGAAAAATTCCTGACTCCTATTGAACTGGGGACAGAGGGATATGTCCTTTGCAGCTTTTCTGACTCATCTGTTTGATGAAGCCTTTCTTTCAGAGCTGAGAAAATGCAAGGAAGGATGTTCTGGATGTGATGGAAAACAAAACTCAACTTGGGTCTGAACAGCTAGGTTCTCACCACCCCTGACTGGCTGGATCGCAGCTCCCTTTATTTATCTGAGACCCAGTTTTCTGTTTGGAAATAAATAGATACTCAAACACTTAGAAAGTTTTATGATGACCACTTGGAAACATATATACCAATGGAAAGGATCATACAACACGCACATGTATACTACTGCCTATATTTAATAGCTGTTAGCATTTTTCTCTATTTATATATATGTAACACACATATGTGTATGTGTGTGTGTGTATAATTAACATAAAAACTCATTTTTGCTGAGCCACTTAAAAGTACGTTACAAATATCTTGACACTTCACCTCTAAATACTTTAACGTTCATCTCCTAAAATTGAGGACATAATCCAACGTAACCGTACTTTGTTACCATACCTATGGAAATTGACAATTCCCTTAGGATTATTAATAACCAGTGCATATTCAAAATTTCCCCATTGTCTCTAAAACGTTCTTATAGCTCTTTTTTTCCCCCAAACCAGGATTCAACCAAAGTTTACCTTAGTGAGTCTCCTTTAATTTATAACATGCTTTATTATTATTATCATTATTATTATCATTGTTATTATTATTTTCCTGACATACACATTCTGACCTCTAATAGTGCTTCTAAGTGGGGAAGGACAGGGCCACCCTTAGGTTGTACAGGGGGCTGTCTTTGGAGGTAGGGGAGGATTGAGACTCGGGGCTGCGTGGGACGCTGTCTAGGATTGGGGCAACCTGCCAGGGGCACTATTGGCCAGGCCAGTCCCAGGTCCCAGAAGGGACAAATTGAAGAAGATACTCCAAGACAAGATGCCCCTTGAAATGTGGAGGCTGAACAGGGGCCCTGCTTGCCCAGGTCAAGGGGAGCACTGGAGATGTAGGTGGGATATGGAGAGAAGTGTCACCATAGTGGAGAAGCGTATGTAGCTTGTGTAGTTAACATATCCAGGGGTTACTTTTTCAGATACTCTTCCCCCTCTAGGTATGCTCCATTGCATTTCCTCTTTCTTTACCCTTCATTCATTCAACAAGTATTTTAGGGCACCAATTATGTGCCAAGCACTGTTTTAGGCAAAGTTCAAGCCAAAAATACCAGCCCCCATAAAACTCACATTTTAATGGGGGAGACAGGCAACAATATATATAAGTAAGTATATGTAACATACACACATATTTTATAGTGAAAAATGGTGAGGAGGAAAAAAAATGTGCGGTGGGGGTGAAAGATAGTGTCAAGGTCAGAGTGACATGTTACAATTTCTGATAATGAATTGGTTATCTATTGCTGAATAACAAATTATCCCAAACATTAGAGGCTTAAAACAGTAAACACATATTGTCCCACAGTTTCCATGGCTTGGCTATGTACTCTGGCTCAGGGTCTCAAGGCTATAATCAAGGTATTAGCAAGGCTGCAACTGTCTCGGGGCTTAAATAGGGAGGATCCACTTCCAAGATCACTCCTGTGGTTTTTTAGCAAAGATTTCGTTTCTTTTTTTAAATAATGTTTTAAGTATTTATTTGGGGGAGATAGAGAGACAGAGTGGGGGAGGGGCAGAGAGAGAGGGAGACACAGAATCTGAAGCAGGCTCCAGGCTCTAAGCCTGTCAGCACAGAGCCCAATGTGGGGCTCGAACCCATGAAGCGTGGGATCACAGCCTGGGCTGAAGTCAGACGCTCAACCGACTGAGCCACCCAGGTGCCCCTAAGATTTCATTTCTTGTCGAATGGTTTGGTTTCTTATTCAGTTTCAGTAAGACTCTTAGACCCTTCTTGACTCATGGCCAGAAGCTTTCCCCCAATCCTTGCCACATCAACCTCTCCATAGGCAACTCAAAACATGGCAGACAGCTTCCATCAGGGTTAGCAAGTGAGAGATCAGGGAGGGCAAGCAAGGAAGCCACAGACCATTCATAAGCCAATCTCAGAAGTGACATCCCATCCTTCTTGTTGAATTCTGTTCGTTGGAAGTGAGTCATTAGGGGGGCACCTGGGCCGCTCAGTCGGTAAGCGTCCACCTTTGGCTCAGATCATGGTCTTGTGGTTCGTGAGTTCAAGCCCCACACTGGGCTCGTTGCTGTTGGTGCAGAGCTCACTTCAGATCCTCTGTCCCCCTCTCTCTGCCCCTCCCTTGTTTGTGCTCTCTCAACAATAAATCAACATTGAAAATAAAAGTGAGTCATTGTGTCCAGCCCACACTTAAGGGGAGGGGATTATACAAGGGTACAAAGACCAGAGAATGGATATCACTGGGGACCCTTGAGAAGCTGCCTAGCACAGGTAGAGCAGCCAGGAGAGGCTCCACTGACAAAGTGACATATGAATAAAGACATGTGAAATATAAGAGGGGAAGCCATGTCTGGAGGAAGAGCATGCCAGGCAAAAGGAACAGAGCATGCAAAGATCTCCAGGCAGGAGCAAGACTGGTATATTCTCCCTGGAAAAATCATCAGCTAGATGGTCTCCAAGGCTCTTCCTGTCTTTAATGCATTTGGAATCAAAATGTGTTAATCAATAAGATCCTTTTATCCAGTGACAGTATACCATTTGGCTGTGTGCAAGGCCAAGAATGCCAGCAACCCGGAGCTCAGCCAGTGAAAAGAAAGTCAATCAGGCCTGCACGTAGACCCCAGAGCTTTGTTTTTAACAGGGTAGTGTGTGCTTTTGAGGATCTCACAGTACTTGTCTTTGGACTCCAAAAATATCTAGCAACAGCTGCTCTCCATCTTTTCATGGGTTGTTAACCTGGAGTCCGTGCCCCAAACTCAGGGTCCGGGAACTTGGATGAGAAAATTTTACATCTCTGGTTTTACTGACTTCAACTGAAAGTTAGCATGATCTTTCATTATGTGTGCTTGTGTCGTAGCCCCCTCCCTGATAACCCCGATGGCCCTACGCTTGAAGTTGACACGCTTATGCAGTGTGCCCCCTGCCATATTACCAGGGATGGTCTGTGTGACCCATAGGATGTGGAAGTGATGGTATGCCCCTTCTGAGATGAGATTATAAAAGACTGCAGCTTCTGTCTCGGGCTCTTGTTCTTTTTCTCCATCACTCATACTGAGGGAAGCCAGCTGCCATGTCTTGAGGACATCTGACAAGGAGCTGAGGCATTCAGCCAAGAGCCAGCCAGAAGTCCAGACCTGCCCACAGCCTAAGGAGTGAGCTTAGAAATGGATTCTCCAGATTTCATAGATTCAGCCCCAGCCCATAGCTTGACTATGGCCTGGTGACTCGGAGCAGAGGCCCTAAGAACTGTTTCCTGGATGCCCAACCCTCAGAAACTGAGTGTGATGGTGTTTGTTGATTTTAAGTTGCTACACTGTTTATGCAGCAATAGAAAACGAATAGATTGGGTAGATGACACAGTAGCATTAATAGTGTCTGGAACTTTGTCATCAATAGAAATTGCGGTGTTTGTTGTTGTTGTTTGTTGTTTGTTTGTTTTTAGAGAGAGTTAGAGAGCACAAGCCAGAGGACAGGGGCAGAGGGAGAGAGAGAGAGAGAGAGAGAGAGAGAGATTCTTAAGCAGACCCCACACTCAGCATGGAGCCCAGTGCAGGGCTCAGTCCCACGACCCTGGGATCATGATCTGAGTTGAAATCAAGACTTGAACCGTCAACTGACTGAGCCACACCCACAGTTACTTTCATATTATATTATCATTATTATAGACAGAGTCAATATGCCATCATTATTCTGAAAGCACAGAACTTGTTTTTCATATATATTTCTATACAGAGAATATAAAGAAGCTTGTATATTATTTTATCACATTTTAAAATATCGTGATAATTGAATTTCAATATAACTGGGGTCTTTTAGAATTTTATGCATGCATCTTAGTTCTTTGAATTTAAAAACATTCTCCTGAAAAAGTGTCCATAGGCTTCACCCGACTGCCAAAGCACACAAAAAAGGTGACGGATCCTGAATTTGGAAGCGTGGTTTCTCCCTGCTGATGTGCAAGGAGTCTGAGAACACTTCCTACAGGCACAAGTAAGTTCTGCACAGCCAAGACGGCAGGATCTTCCAGGTTCTGGGCCAACTGTCTGCATGAGGACAGGAGATGCGCATGACTGGCCAGGCTAGCCTGTGGGACCCTTAGTAGGAAGGAGGCTGGAGCAGCTTTTGGAGCAAGCCTGGACTCCTCCTCCGGCACTGCTAATGACTCCTGCCCGCGATTTGCATCAAACACTGCCCTTCCTTTTCATCCAGTCTCAGAACTGCTCTTTTCATTGGCTGCCAACCCTGAGGCACGCAGAGCACAGCGGAATGCAGCCACTGTGCTGACAACCCTGTGAAAGTCAGCACAAAGCACCCACGTGTTGAGAGGCAGGAGGCCAGCTCGTGGCTGGAGACAGCCCAGAGGGAGTGAGCCGACAGGGGACTCCTGTTGGAAGACCATTGTCTCTCCTCTTGATGCTCAGGAGGACACTGGCCTCCAGGGGGCAGCTTCCTGGCCCTTCATGGAGGGGTAGGGATCATCAGGAACTCCTTTTCCATGAAGAGAGTTTGCCCTTGTTAGACGTTCGAGGTGGTAAAGCGAGAAGAAAGCTGGAAAATGCCCATCACCCTCTGGTGTCAGTCGCATTTTAGAGATGGGACATGGAGAGGTGAAATGTCTTTCCAGGACCACGAGAGACTCATTTGCCAAGGGGCAGTTCAAGGTTTCAGTGCCCTAATAGACTGTCTTGTTGACTCTTGCATTTCTAAGGCCTGGCAGGGGGACAGACACATAAAAATGTGTTGAAGGAATGAATGAGTACAGCCCAATTTTCTTTGTCACAACAGATGATAAATTGTTTCCCTGCCTCTTCGTCCTCCTTTGTTCACTCCAACATCTAAAATATACCCACATTTTGTCAAGTTCCTAGGTCACAAGAGTGCGTTTTGTTGTGAATTTGATAATCCTAGGGTCGTTATCACTTTAGCTTTAAAATGAATCTGTACTCCAGGCTGATCCAACACCACGTGGTGGGGGTGAGCAGGAGGGAAGAGGAAATGAAAGTGCTAGGAACTCTCCGTGACCTGGGAAGGGTTGGGAGACAGGGACACCCCTGCCCAGAGGCCAGGGTGGACCTTAGTGCCGTGTATCTCCACTGCCTACAACAGAACCATATATACAGAACATACAGCAGGTGCTCAGTAGAGACTTGTTGGTTTGCTGATTGGCTGACAGATGATTGAAAGCACCCTAGAAGTTGACCCCTGGTGGCTTCCACAACCTTCTCTATGTAGTTGCAAACGAGATGTGTTGCCAAGAACTCAGATCCCACCTAATGGATGCAAGCCAGAGCCAGATCTCAAACGTGCCTTTCTGGGCTTCGGTAATGAGGATATGAAGAGTTCAGGTGAAGTTCTGTATTGCACATATGTGCATGTATGTACTTTGCCAACTCTCTACGCAGCTCACAGGAGCTGGTGAACATCTATCAAGGGCAGACAGCCAGACCCAAAGTTGTGACATCATGATTCCAAAGCTGAAAGAATTTATCTTCCCCATCTCCATTATAGACAGCAGGAACTAAGTCTTAAAGAGTCACACTGTGACTTTCAAACACTGTCCCTATCATAGGGTTTTATATATGTATTATGTAGCATACACACACACACACACACACACACACACATATGTGTGTTATATATTATATAACATATATTTATATATATAACATATATTTATATATAATGTATATACAACATGTGTGTATGTACATATGGTATACCCTTTTTATCTAGAAGTATTCCCATAGAGATCAAATTTAAAAAGTCAAATAGAAAAAAATGTATATTCTATTTCAGCTTGCTTCTTTAATCTTCTCCAAATACTTCGATGCGTGCTTACTTGATGAGTTCATGAAATGGATACTGTATGTGTTTTGCATTTCTATAAAATCCTTAGAAAAGTATACCAAATAAAGGATTTTTTCCCCTTCTGTGACATATTTGAGAGGGAAGGAGTAAAGGAGGCATATTCCCCTAAATAGTTAAAGGTAATGTGGTTTAGCAATTCAGATTGGTAAATGTTTATTGATACCCTACTCTATGCAAGGCAGGGAGTAGTGCCTTGGAGAGTGAGAAATCCCCAGAGATAACAATCTGTGCCTTGGGACACCCTAAAGCTATTATATACACAATAGACTAAAGTGTATATGTATATGTATATGTATATGTATATGTATATGTATATGCATATGTATGCAGAAAGTACAAGATGCAATAAAAGACTGCAAGCAAAATATTTTGGAATGACAAAATATAGTCCGTTTTGGTGGAAGAAGTGAATAAGAAGTGAAATGAGGAGATAGTGAATGTAGGGATGTAGGGCTAAGGTGAAGGGAGGAATGAGAGGAAAGGCAGGGGCCAGGAAAGAATTCCTTGTCTCCAAGTGGGGAGTATGGAGGCCAAATCTACCCTTCAGACATTTGATCTTTTTCTCTCTTTCTCTCAATGGACTCCAGAGACACAGGAAGTTGTTGGATCGGGTGCACAGAGTAGGGAGCGAGGAGAGGGTTGACCTTGCCGAAGACCAGCTTTACTCCCAGACCTGCCTGAGAAAGGAAGGTTGAAGGGTCCTATGACCTAATTCCTTTCTACTCAAGAATCTCTATCTTTACTTTGCCTAAGTGGTTTTCCATGTTCGGGCCTCCTTAATGATAATAATAGATGTCAAGATGAAATAAGGCAAGGGAATGTACCTGAGTACTGTCTTTTGTCTTTCAACCGGGCACCTAAGTACACCCACAAATCAAACTCTACTCAGAAGAATGGTGATGTGGAAGGTATCGTCATTGTCCTTGATCTTTTAACCCCTGTCTTTAAAATGACTCTCTGACCTGCAGTTAGCACTTTTTCTTGGCAGCTTTTCTTCAATATTATCCTTCCTGTTTTCCTTCGAACCATTATGTTACCTATTTCCCTGCTGAATATGATTTCCTCCCTATCCACTCATTAGCTTATTTTAGCTACTTATTCTTTCCCGACTATTGCTTTCTTACAAACTTCCCACATATGTCCTCTTTGGCACGTTTCCAGCCATTTTCCTTCTTAACTCCTATTTTGTGCAGAGTTCATAAAAATGTATGTGATTATATATATAAAACCTATTCCCAAGGGTACGCTTCCAGGAAGCAGCTCACAGGCTCCATTCATCAAATCCCACACTGTAACCAAAAGCTTGTTTAAGTACTGCCCTTCTGATAGCAGATTCTGTTTGGGGCCTTTGGAGCAGAGTCCTGAGAATGTAACCTAACACCCTCTTTCCCCTTTCTGCTTGCTTGTCAAGTGAGGTAAGCTGTGTGAAAGACATTGAAAGCTGTGGTATTTGTCATTGTTGTTACTGTTTATTTGCTCATGCCTTCATTAAACAAGCACTTATTGAGCACCTACTATGTGTTAGTAGAGATAAAATGTGAACAAGATAGCATGGTCCAGGATGCAAATGGTGAGAACAGCGACAACCACAACAAAAAACAAAAGAAAGAAAACGACACGGCTTCATGATTCACAGATCTTACGGTCTAGACCAGAGTAAGGGTGTCAATCAAATAGTTGCATGACTGGGTATAAAATTACCACTGGGCTCAATGCAATGAAGGAAAGGTTTCTCATACCATATAGTAGGGGGTGGGCACCTAATCTAGCCTTGGGAGGAGTCAGCCACCCTGCTATATGTGAAAGCTGGAGTGTTAGTGGGAGCTGACTATGCCAGCACAGATGCCAGGGAGGATGGTTAGAGTAGCATCCCAGGCACAACGTACCTCAAGGTGGGAAGCCACAGGGTTAGTGGTTTTGGGACTTGCAAGAAGGTCAGTGTAACTACATGGGAGAGCAGGGAGGCTGAGATCAAGGAGGGATGTGGTCTGTGATGAGGCTGGAGAGAAATGGTTGGGCCAGACCATAAGAGGCCAAGTTTCAGGAGGTACACTAAGGGCTTTTAGTTTATTTCAGAGGGCACAGAAAGACAGCAAAGCATTTAAACAGAAAAGAGTTTCATTCTGAAACCTCACTGTCTGGATACAAGGAACTCATGCAGGTCTAATCCTAAATGCTTTCTAGGACAAGGGATCTTGATTGCCTCTCTGCTAGGACAAGGGATCTTGATTGCCTCTCTGCTGGGGCAAAATACAAAAATACCTGTCTATAGGCTGTTGCTGGGTGAATAATGGGTCCCAATACAAACCTGAAAGCTTCTGTTTTTGGATTCCTAAACTCTAAAAGGTTATTCTTGCATTCTTCTTGTACAGTAGGATGTGATTACCTTCAGTGAGGTTCTTGCCAACAAGTCTATTTAGAACCCAGTCTTTATGGTTAAAAAGGGAAGAAAATAATACATTGGGTCACCCCTAAATGCTGCCAAAGATCCTCTGAGCCTCACTTTTTACAGTTCAGAACAGATCAGAAGTTTAATGTTTACCAAGCCATTCTGTTATACCTGCTACATTGTCAAAGAAGCTTACACCTGTGGAGAAGGCCTTCAGGCGTCCTCCAAAATCCAGTCTTCCCCTCTACTTGGACAGATGACCAGACTAAATTCCCAGCCTCCCTTGTAGTTACGTGAGTCCCTAGGAGGCCCAAGGACTGAGTTCTCTCCAATGAATGTGAGTCACAGTGATTTGTTCCATTTCCAGGTCGGGTCCATAAAACCCTCCCACTGTTGGCTGCTGGGGCAATTGATGTTCAAGGTGACTTTGGAACCCACATGTGGAAGATGGCAGCACAGCTATTAGCCTGAGTTCCTGAATGATTATAGAGGATAATGGCTCTGCCTACCAGAGCACCTGCCATGACTATTACATGAGAAAGAAACAAGTATCTTTTCATTAAGTTAGTAAACTTCTGAAATGTAACAAGTAACAGACCATTTTGATAACGTGAGGAGGCTCATCCTACAAACTAAAGGCTTCTTTTTTTTTTTTTAATGTTTATTTATTTATTTTAAGAGAGAAGAAAGAGAGAGAGCATGAGAATGTGATTAGGGGAGGGTCAAAGAGGGAAGGAGAGAGAGAATCAATGCTGTTAGTGTGGAACCCAATGTGGGGCTTCATCCAAGGAACTGTGAGATCACGACCTGAGTGGAAATTAAGAGTTGGATGCTTAACCGATTGAGCCACCCAGAGCCCCTAAACTATGGGCTTTCTAAAGACAAGGCTGACACTACCACTGATTTTTCCTCGGGCCTACAGTCCCTATCATAGTGCTTGGCATATAGGAATCTTTCAGTAGATATAGTTCAACGAGTAGTATTGCTTAGGAAACATTATGTGATGGGCTTGCAAATTTGCTCATGCAACATCTCAGATATGCAGAGAGATATACTTCTGAACCTGGTCTTTCTCATGATGTGTTCTTAGCTTGGTGGTTAGGGTAGGTGGAAGGGATAACCAAATGTCCAAGTTAAACCTTTATCTACTGCCATGTTTAAATAGCCTCATTGGGTAATGTTTAGTCTTTGGGGATAACTGCTCATATTTGTACTCACTTGACTTTCTCCAAAATGGTGTCTAGGAAAAACACTTGAGTAAAATGGTCTCAGAGCTACCTGATATTCTCCCACCTCCTAGGTGGCCTTGGCTGTGGAAAATCTGAGGGGTGCTGCCGAATTCTTTCTCAGCTTAGTTTGGGTCCTGTGGCCGCTTCTTGTTTATTCAAATCTCCTCAGTTTTTTTGCAGGGTGGCCTCCTCTTGATTTCTGTCATGCCATTCTAGAGCCCTCACTCAGATTTCCCCCAGCCTTTACCACGATATTTCCTGACTTTGACTGTGGTGGTCCCAAGGATCACTCCCTGGCTCCGTCTTTGGGGTTCATGCCACATAGGGGTCAAGAGAGAAGAAAAGTACAGTCTAGATCCTTATCTGAATGCTGTTCTCTTAACTCAGCTGCACTGTCCCTTGTTGGTATGGGGTCTACTGCACAGACATGTCTTACAGATTCATAACAGGAAGTAAAATAAAAGCCCAGTGAAGGAAATTCAGGATCCATATGCCTGACAGATTTTCTCTCTTAACTTTCTTTTCCTTCTTCCTACATTCACCTGGAGCCAAAAAGGATACATTTTCCTCCTTCCCACAGATCCTCCTTCTACCCAGCAAATAAGCCCCATGGGCTGGGAGTTGTCTGACCCCTAATTGTGCTGTAGGTGTGGTTCTTGCTACCTTAAATGGGAGATAAATGACTTGGGAAAGGCTTTCTCTGTCACATATATCTGACTCTCAAGTCTTAAGAAACTCTTACTTTTAATGTCAGATGTTAACAAATCCAAAAATGTTGATGAAACTCAAAGAAGTAAGTCTTGCAAAAGATGATTGCAAATCTTGTTCCTTTTCCTCCATTTCTTTCAGAACAGGTGTTCCACAATAATTAAATGGATCTCTGGGTCCCAGGTAACTTGGTGTGACCAGAAAGTCACACACTAGGAAATGAAAAAAGGAAACTTCTATTAAAATTATATTTTATTCTGAGTCTGTTTGGGGCTTAGGACATCCTGAGATGTTGTCTTATAAAACCAGATATGTAGACGGTGAGAGGGCCATGATCTCATCTACCCCCAAGGTCTTTATCAGCTGTGACGTTGGCATAGGTGTCTGTTGCTTAACTTAAAGTATAAGGGGTGCAATTCTCTTTACAAAGAAATTCCATTGCCTCTGAATGCTTCCCAAGTTTGGACAGTGGATTTTCTGGAGATGAATGCAGAACACAGACAAGAAGCATCTAGTTAGTTCTAGTCATCCCCCAAATCATCTAGGAGCTCATTAAACTAAAGACAACATGGATAATCATGTGACTTGTTTACCTCTTCTCCTTTCAGAAATATTAATTTAAACGTGGTTTTTCAGGTCAGACCATCTAAAGCAGACATCTTTAAAGAAAGACAGGGAGGCGAAAGCCTTACAAGATATTAGTATCTATTATTCATTCTGACATTACGACAACAAAGGAGGTGTGATTTCTTAAAAATCAAAGTATATAATGTTGTGAAATCTTCACAATGACCAGTGATGTGGTCACAATATTATCTTCCTTTCATTCATGAAGAAACTGACACTTGGAGAAGTTAAGTGGCTTAGTCAAGGTCCACAGGGAGGAAACAATCCATAAATGGAGTCAAGAGTTGAGCTAAAGCCTCTTGGACCTATTTTCATTTCGTATGCACACTGTCAGTCTTCATGTCTAAATGTTATTTCTTTTGATTTCCAACATCTGCTGTGGTTTGATTTTTTTCTTTTTAAGACCATCGTGGCATGTTAATTGATCAGAGCCCAAACAAGTGGATGGTGATGCCCTGCAGACTTCCATGATGTAGGACTTGGCTTATTAGTCATTTAAATCATGCTATAAAATAATCCCACTCCTACCCTATTGCTTTAAGCCATCTGCTTTGGGATGATCAGAGTATCAACCTAATTAAAAAAATACTGAGTTAGAGGTCTTTTTGTTTTGTCTGTTTTGTTTTTGATGATAGCTCAATACTGGGGGCATTGCTGGGAGGCATTTGCCGCAAACTTCAAACTGGGTCACCTGCCTCATTTATGTGCAGAGCAGACACCTGCCAAGGCTTGTCTTTCCAAGATCTTTCTCTGTAAGAGAACATGGGAATAGGAACGTGAAGAGATTTTCTTCCCACTGAGTTCCATAGGTCTGCCCAGCCAGGAACAACCTGGGAGCAGGCAAATATAGCAGAAAACTCATTTATACGTCAGCCAATCTGTCTGGGTTTGGTTTCTTTTTCTACGTAACATAGCAGAAAACTCATTTATACATCAGCCAATCTGTCTGGGTTTGGTTTCTTTTTCTACGTAACAGTTTGTAACAGTTCTCACGCATGTAAGTTGTCCAAAACCACAGACAAATTTTAAAAAGAAGAAGAGGAGGAGAAAGAGGAAGGAAAAATAAAAGATGTATTTCTGTCTTTAAACACTCTGAAAACCTTTTGTAGAATGAAAGACTATGCACTGAGCCATGGCAGACCTCATTCTACCCCCACCTTTTCACTTTTCCTCTTATACTGCTTTATCCAGACAAAACATCCATTAGTCCCTCCTGGTATGTGTAATCGAAGCAGTAATTCATGGCTTTATTAGTTTAAAACACAGCTACTAGCTTATATCATAATTCTGTGACACTTAATTGAATTCTAGAATTGATCAAATAAAGCCACCTATATTCAACCGGCCGTCTGTGAAAGAGCATAAACTGGAACATTACCAGACCAGAGCCATTTCTTCCATGCTCCTGCGTCAGGTCTGAGAGTCTCCCTCTCACCGAAATTTCTTAGCATTACTCCATGGGCACTTCCCAATTAGCATTGTTTCTTAGGAACCTTTAGCAAGAGTTTAAATATTTCAGTGAAGCTTATTTATTATTTTACCTATTAGCAGAGATTAGCTTCAGCAATTATAATTCCCATTTGTTATAGAAGCCTGCAGTGGATGCCCAGAGCAGGCTGAGAAGAGGATATTAAATGGAAGGGTATTTTAAAAGCATAAATAAGGTTAGTTACAATACAAGTGTGAAACAAAACATGTCAGTGGTCTCAGATATCTCTCTGACTTCCATTCTGTAATCACTGGTTTATGTGTTTACTATGAGGACAGTTGGGTACTCATGAAGACAGAGAGCAACTTTCTAAAGGGATGGGGCCCAAAACTAACTGGTTTTGAAGAGGGAAGGTGGTAAGAACTATGGGTCATTGGTGATCAGTCACCATATGGGTCTGGGGGTCCTGGAAGTGAGCAGGGGGGTTGCCTGGGGAGAAGCGAGGGGTACGGCAGGTCAGCCTATTTCCTGTCTCCAGCCTTTGTTCCCATTACTAGTTTTCTCTGTTCAGAACCAAAATAAAAAATATTCACAACCCCTGTGCTTGACATATCTATCTGACATGAGACTATTATCATACTGACAAAAAAATTCTCTGCTTTTCTTCTGGAAAGTGCTTCCCAAAAAAGCCCACTCTTACTGAGTGAAGACGATGAAGAGACATTCTTCTCCAGCAACTTAACACTCTTTTACTTGAAGAGGCTTCAGGAATGACAGTTCAGATGAGCACAACAGATACTGCCCACTGTCACCAGTGCCAGGACTCTTTGGCCAGAGCGGCCTTCCCAGGGCATGTCTTTTTCATCACCATCACAAATTCCAGTGGGGACTGGCAAGCGACAGCAAGTTGAGAGTCTAAGTATACCTAGAGAACTTGCAGTCACAAGTTGGAAGTTACAAGGCCCATTGGTATTATTCCTGCTTTAAAGTGGAATATAGGATCAAAGATTAAGGACATGGTTTACCTAATGCCTGGCCATAAGAGAACCTCAATGATTAAGCCCCGTTTTAGTAAGCAGGTGCAGAGAAATAAGCTGTTATTTGTTAGAACGGAATCTTTGAGAACAATATACGTGGCCATTTGGGAGGAAACAATTTATATGTTGTTTATAGTGCTTAAGCCCAATGTGGTGGATTAAATTTTTTAGATGCTATTATACGACTCTAATCATTATATTCTGGAGTAAAGGTGTATAATCATTCGTAATTCATAGGTCTTACACATCTATTATTTATACCATATTGGTTAGCTTGGGCAGCTATAACGAAATAGCATAAATTGGGTGCTTAAACAATAGAAATTTATTTTCTCACAGTGAAAGAGGCGAAGATTCTGCTATCAAGAGAGCAGCATGGTCTGTTCTGGCAAGAACTCCCTTCCTGTCTTGCACACAATCACCTTCCCACTGTGTCCTCGCATAGTGAAGAGGGAGAGAGCGAGTTCTTTGGTGTTTCCTCTTTTAAGGGCACTGATTCCATCAGACCAAAGACTGCCTTCGTGACCTCTAACACTGATTACATCCTAAAGGTGCTGCTATCTCTGAATACCATCACATCAGAGCTAGCACGTCAAAGTATGCATTTTAGGGGGACACAACCATTCAGTTCCTATCATAGAGCAACATGAAACTCAAAAACATGGTCACGTGGAATAGTGAGAAAAAATTTAAAATACCTATAAGCATCGGAACCCAAAATTTATACCATGCGTGCCTCCCTATTTGTGACTCTAAAATCTACACTTCCAGAAATGTACCTAGAGACATGTTCAGACTTCACACACCTAAAAATGGAAGACCAGAGTTTTATACATGAGAAGCACCATCTGCTTCATCAGGTAACTTAATATTTTGAAACTGAATCATCTCCCAATTATGATTAAAATTCATTGCAGAAAACGCAATGACTAACTTAACAGTTCAATATTTAAATAAAATTTGGACAATTACTGATTCTAGCTCATCGTCCTCATCTGAAATATGAGAATATATACCCTATCTATGGCGGAGAATTGCTTTGAGTCTTAAGCAAATTGCTATAGTTGCAAAGACTTACCTGAATAAGTGGATGTTATTATGGTCTGACATTGCAAGTGTTTATTCAGCTGTAGGTGTCTGACACTCTGCCATATTCAAGAAATAAAAAATTAAGTAAGACATGAGTCTCTACCTTAAAGAGATCACCACCTGGTGGCAGAAACAAATCCATGAATTGCTCTAAACAATTAATTGGGGTACAATGTAAAAAATAAGACGAGAAAGCTGTGTACAGGATACTATGGAATAACCATACACTGAGAGTTTACTATGGGGCTCAGAGACTAGTCATTTGGCATGAAAATCTGACCAATCATTTGCTTAGAACTTTCACTTGTCTCCTAAATATCTTGCCAAGATTCTTCCTGTGTAGCCTAGATTAGCTACATGAATTTTGGAGCTGTACTATATGACACAATGAATATTTAGGAGAGTTACATCATCTTGGTAAATTGACTCCTTTATCATCAGCCCTCTTTATCCCTTGCAATGTTCTTTGCTACTTTGATATAGTCACTCTTTATGGCTTTCTATGGACTTGTGTTAGCTTGGTATACATTTTTTAATCCTTTCACTTTTAACCAATTTATATTTTCATATTAAAAGTGGGTTTTTGTGGGCAGCATGTAGTTGGATCTTGCTTTATAATTCAATGTGGCAATCTCTGTCTTTTAAGTGAAGTGTTCAGATCATTTATAATTAATGTAACTACTGATATGGTTGAGTTAAAATCTACCATCATGTTATTTGTTTTCTTTTTGACTCATCTATTCTTTGTTCACTTTTTCTTCTTTTATACCTATTTTGGACTGAAGACTTTTAATAATTTAACTTTATCTTATTTGTTGGCTTATTAGGTACAATTCTCTGCTATGGTCACTTTGGGGCTTTTATTATACAGTCTCCCTTCAGGAGAAAATATACTCAATTCACATAATAAGAATACAACAAAATTATACTTCTATTTCTCCTCTCCTGGACTTTGTGCTATGATTGTCATGTATTTCATTTCTATATGTATTATAAACCCCACAATGCATCATTATTATTTAAAGCAAAAATAACAATGTATTGTTAACAATGTATTGTATTTATTTTTGCTTTAAAAATTGGATTATCCTTTAAAGAAATGTAAATAATAAGAAAAAAATTTTATATTTACCTATGTAATGATAATTCCTGGTGCTCTTTATTCCTTTATGTAGATCTATTCTTTTATCTGGTATCATAAGGACTTCATTTCAAATTTCTTATAGATCTGCTGGTGATAAATTCTTTCAGCTTTTATGTTTCTAAAAGTCTTTATTTTGCCTTCAATTTAAAAATTTTTTTTTTTCAACATTTTTAATTTTATTTTTTGGGACAGAAAGAGACAGAGCACGAACGGGGGAGGGGCAGAGAGAGAGGGAGACACAGAATCGGAAACAGGCTCCAGGCTCCGAGCCATCAGCCCAGAGCCTGACGCGGGGCTCGAACTCACGGACCGCGAGATCGTGACCTGGCTGAAGTCGGACGCTTAACCGACTGCGCCACCCAGGCGCCCCTTGCCTTCAATTTTAAATTAAATTTAATTTTTTTAGAGAAAGGGGGAAAGAGTGGGGAAAAGGCATAGGGAAATGGAGAGAGAGAATCTCAAGCAGACTCCATGCCACTGCGGAGCCCAATATGGGGCTTAATCTCACGACCATGAGATCATGACCTGTGCCAAAATCAAGAGTCAGATGCTTAACTGAGCCACCCAGGAGCCCCAATTTTGCCTTAATTTTTGAAAAATATTTTCACTGGAGCCATCTGGGTGGCTCAGTCAGTTAAGCATCTGACTTTTGATATTGGTGCAGGTCATGATCTCATGGTCATGAGATCGAGCCCCAAGACGAACCCTGAGATGGGCTCTTAGCTGGGTGTAGACCCTGCTTAAGATTCTCTCTCTCTCTCTCTCTCTCTCTCTCTCTCTCTCTCTCTCCCTTTGCCCCTTCCCCACTCTCATGCTCTCTTTCTTTCTCTGTCTTTAAAAAAAAAATATTTTCACTAGA
Source organism: Neofelis nebulosa (assembly GCF_028018385.1). NCBI lineage: Eukaryota > Metazoa > Chordata > Mammalia > Carnivora > Felidae > Neofelis > Neofelis nebulosa. The sequence goes on from NC_080782.1 coordinate 41,305,599, forward strand.
CGAAAAAAAATTGTAGGTTGATAGTATTTTTTTTCTTCAGTACTCTAAAGATGTTGCCCCACTATCTTCTAGCTTACAATGTTTCCACAGAGAAATCTGATAGTAACCTTATCTTTGTTCCTCTTTTTCTCTGGCTGCTTTTATGATTTTCTCTCTGTCAGTGGATTTAAGTGCTTTGATTATGTTGCGCCTAGGTATAGATTGCTGCTGTTTGAGGTCTGTTGAGAAGTCTCGACATATGCGTTTATAGTTTTTATCAAATATGGAAAATTATTGACTATTATTTCTTCAAATCATTTTTAGCCTTACCACCACTCATTTGAGGTATTTACCCATGTATTTAGTTGTTTGACTTTGTCCCACAGTTCAATAATTCTGTTTATTTTGTTCAGTCATCTTTCCTCTCTTCTCTCTCTCTCCCTCTCCTGTATCTTCAAGTCCATTAATCTACCTCAATGTGTTCTGCAATGTTAATTCTGCTAGTAACCCTATTCAGTGGACTTGTTGTCTAGGCCATGGTGATTTTCATCTGTAGAATTTCAATTTGGGTTTTCTTTTTATATCTTCTGTGACTCTACTCAACACGTTTACTCTTTCTTCCAGTTTCTTAAACATATGGAATACCATCATAATAACTGACTGTCCCTGCCGATTAATCCTATCACCTGTGTCATTTCTGAGCGTTTTGGTTGATTGATTGTTCTTCTCATTATGGGTCATATTTTACTGTTCCTTTGTATATCTGATAACTTCTGATGAGTGTCAGATGTTGTGAATTTTATCACATTGGCTGATGGATATTTTTGATTCCTGTAAATATTATTGAGCTTTATTCTAGATGCAGTTAAATTACTTGGAAACAATTTGATCCTTCAGGTACTGCTTTTAGGTTGTATTGGGCTGGACTGAAGCTGCCATTAGCCTGAAGTCAATTTTTCCGCACTACTGAGGAACGTTCGTCAGGGTTCTCTAATTCTACCTGAATTATGAGTTTTTCCACTAGGGCTTTAGGGAACAGGCACTTTTCTCAGGCCTGTGTGAAGTCTGAAGACTATTCCCTCTAACTCTTTTCCTGGTCTTGGGTAGTTTCCTCACATGCACACACTGGTTGATACTCAGCTGAATACTCAAGGGGGACCCTCTTCGGCTCTCTAGAATTATGACTTTGTACAGCTCTCTTTTTGTGGGTACTCTGCCTTGTAAACTCTAGCCGTTTCTGTTTCCCTGGATTCTGAGCTCTATCTCATCAACCTGGCCAAACAGATGGACTCTACCTGGGTTCTTTATCCCCATGCTGATGGACAGTTTCCTCACGTGATAGAATAATTTCTGGGCAGTCATCAAGTTCATCTGATTTGTTTCCCATCTCTCAGTGATCCTTCATGGCCTGACAACCAATGTCTTGAGCATTATTAGTTCACACACATTTGTTCAGATTTTTTCAGTTGTTTCTGGTAGGAGGATAAATCTAGTTGCTGTTACTGTGTATTAATCAGCAATACAGGTCCTTGTAGAATACGTTGTAATCACTTCAATACAAAACTCATGGTGCCAAGTGTTAGTATGGAATTGCAAGGCAGAACACTCGACTTTAGTATACTGACCAGAGAATGTAAAACACCAAAAGAAAAAAAAAGTTAGCCTTCTTTCTCATCCTCTAAGCCTGTCCTACTGAGGAGCTGAGGGCCATCAACAAGTCTAAATGAGTACCCGGCATTATAACTTTCTAAGAGCTGTGAATGGAAGTTCTCTGCAGCGTTGTTAAGTATCATCATTCGAGTCTTGGGAAGATACCTACGGACAGCTGGTGTCTCTTTGTACCCCAAGAAGGATGTGTGGGAAAGAGTCCCAGATAGGAAAATGTTCTGGAGATATTGTCTCCAGCATTACATGGACAGGGATGAAGCTGGATTAGACTAAGAAGCTTCTAAAACCGCACCATATTTTAAGTTTTCTATCTTTAATGCAGAGTCTACTAACTTTCTTAACCACGATGGCTTTTCGGTTTAATTAATACCTTGTAAATTAGAGTTCCAGTTTGGAAAGTATTTTAAGCATATTTGGTATAACTTATACCAAAGTACTTATACTTTGTACACTTACACAAGTATAGTTTCAGAATATTATTAATCATATATGAGTGAACCAGGTATAACATTTGAAATCAACAAATGTATTTTTATGAGTATTCTTCTATCACAGTCACTATCCCAAGAACCTGATGTCTTCCTTAGTTTGGATGTGTTGACACTTGAGATAATCTCTAAAGTCACTTTAAGCACCGACATTCTATTTTTCTCAGATATTTGCTAGTTTAATTAATAACTTATGAGGAACTGAAATATAAAGAAGTAAACTTTAAAAGAATCTGAGTAGTAGAAAGAACATTGGATTTAAGACTCAGAAAGCCTTTTTGAGTAAAAAATCTATATATCTGACGAGGTAACCTTGGGACTTGACTTCTCTAGGTTTCATCACTTCATTCATTTGGGATGAATAAATGATCAGTCCAGACTCGACTATGATGTAAGAGTAAATTAAATAAATATGAAAGCACTTTGGAAGCATAGATTGCAATATCCCAAGGCCACAAAAGAAATTTCTAAAAGAACTCAAAAGAAATATGTATCAAGGATGATTGACACCAGAAACATCCAAACAACATAAACATTCCAACCCAACTGATTGCCCATGTAAAAACAACAACAACAGCACATAAAGGTAATAACTGAAGGATGATTTGCTATACTGTTTGGCCTTGGTATGATGTTCAGTGAGGTCATTGTGGCCACATATGTCCCAAAGAATCAGAAAAATCACATTGGCATCATGGCTGTGATGTCACGACATGATAATGTTCATGATGAGGCAATCCTTCATCATTTCTGTATTAGGCTGGTTATGAAATACTGGTTGCTGCAGTGTAATTCTTTATCATGTGATAAAACTTTTTTTGGTGATCATTATTCAGTTTGTGAACTTTCTAGGTGAATGATCTTCAGGCACCCTTTGGGCGGAGGTTTTCAATCTTTTGTGAAGCCACCCTCTCACCTCCCTTTCCCATCAGAGCAGAAATCTCTCAACTTTCAACTAGAAAGAGATGGTGAAACACATTTTGTACGCATTTTCTTCCCACTTCCAACCTCGTGACCAGAAAAACTAGCTGGAAATAAAAGACATGAGAGTTATCTGATGCAGTTGCGTAATGATTGTTCTAAAGAAGAAAAAATGGAAGATTGTAGTATTTTGATTGCTTCCTTTTCAGCTTGTTAGTGAGGGAGAGATTCTAGTCTAGGGTTATGGGGATGGCCAAACATGACACTCACCGCTGGACAGAAGAGACTGATGGCAGCCTATTGTCTAGGGAAAGAAGATGCTGTGCAACCACAGCTGGGCAGGAGTTGTACTTGGGCACAGAGTGACCAATCAGGGGCTACGGGGTTAGGCTTTATGGTAACAAGAGGTGGGAAGGATTCCTGGTTTCTACAGGCGGATGTGCTTGTTTTGTTTGCCTAATTTTGTAGCTGGCAGGGAACTGGAGCCTGGTGGGGATAAGTAAGCACTGGGCCTCGTCCCCCTGATATTGAGGGTTGTTTGGCTAGGGGACCTTATCCGAGCGAGCAGAGTGGGTAAGAAGATGCAGTGAGGCCATTTGAGGCCCTCCCAGTTTTCCATGGCAAGGTAGCACATAATATTAATTTTAAGCCTGACACTACTATAGAGATGCTAGAAACAGACTTAGCCAAGTGGACAAGGAAGCTCATCGCCTGTCAACTGCAGACCATTCCTATAAACCATCGCCTTTTACCTCCACTTTTAAGTCAAACAAGAAGTCCTTTCAAAACTGGAGATAGAATCAGGAATGCTGGAAGCATCGTTGGGGCTGTTGCCAGCCTCACTTCCTTCTTCAGAAAAGATAGAAAGACCAGGGCCCTGCTTGATGGCCTGCGGCCTGTGCGCTGTCTGCAGGCAAGCTTCCTGCAACAGCTCAGACATTTGACTGATTCCCTAGGGGGCTCACCGTGGGCTGGCCTGGCTGCAGTTACTGGAACAAGAAAACAGGGTCAGTTGTTTTTGTCAGCCATGGTAAACTGTAATTTAGAAAAGTAGAAGCCCAGTGAGCACACTTAATAAGAATACAAAGTCTTTAGTTAAAGAAGGTTTATGAAAAAGAATTTTAAGGGAATGTGTTGAGAAGAGTTTTAATTAGAGATACACATGAAAGGAGATACACGATATACTCTGTTACCATAAAATTAATAATGTAAAATTAATAAAATTAAGTTAGAATAAACTTAAACCAATGTTATTAAATGAAAATCTTTTCCTGTGCTCAAGAACAGTGATATTGCCTTCTTTTTTTTTTTAATTTTAAATGTTAAATGATGACATTTCGAATATACAGCCTAATGCAGAAAACATTAACAGATACTCATGTACCAACCTCCCATATTAACAGATGTGAATATTTTGCTTTATTTGCTTCAGAATCAATTTTCTCCTTTTAAGAAGGAAAACACTAAGTACAGATAGAGCACCCTTATCCCATCCTTACCTTTCTCCCTGGAGGTAACCATGACTCTGAAGTTAGGATGTTTCTTCCCATGTACACATGTTTAAACTTTTATTATAGAGATATATCCATGAATGATATGTACCATTATTTTGTATGCATTAACTATTTATATAAACATTAAAAACCATATGGTGCATTTCTTTTTGTAACTTTCTGCTCTTATCAACATGCTTTGACATTTTTTCGTGTTGATATATGTAGATCTAGTTTGTTCATTTTAACCTATAGTATTTCATTATATGAATGAATCAGTTTATTTATTCATTGGCTTATAATAACATTATGATTTATAATATCTTATTTTCATTATACCTTAATATCTTATTATAATAAGATACATATATATATATATTTGGTCTTATATAATAAGATATATATATATACATATATATATATATATATGTATATATATATATTTATTTATATATATGGTCTTTGTCCCTATTTCTGGCACAGAACTCCTCAAATACTTGGGAGTTTCCTAAGTATTGAGAGTTCAAAGTTGTCTTTTGTTATGTTAATGAACCCACTCCTGGATACTCCTAAGGATGGGGGCTGGTTGTCAGGAGAGCTAACCACATGATTAGATGCTGGAACTTACAGTCCCATCCCCTAGACCTCTGGAGAGGAGAGAGGAGACAGAGGTTGAATCAACTCCCCCAAAGAGCAAAGATTTAATCAACCATGTCTATGTAACAAAGCCTCCATAAAACCCCAAAAGGATGGGTTCAGAGAGTTTCCAGGTTGATGAACATAAGTAGGTGTGGAGGGAGTGGTGCCTGGTGAGGACATGGAAACTTCACACCCCTTCCCCTTCCCCATACCTTGCTCTATGCCTCTCTTCCATCTAGCTCTTCCTGAGTTATATCCTTTTATAATAAACTAGTGACCTAGAAAGTAAAATGTTTCCCTGAGTTCTGTGAGCCACTCTAGCAAATTAATCCAGCCCAAGGCGGGGGGGGGGGGGGGGGCGGGGGTCAATGGGAATCTCTGATCTATAGCCAATTGGTCAGAAGCACAGGTAACAATCTGGACCTATGACTGGCATCTGAAGTGGGTGTGTGTGTCGGGGGGATGTCTCCATTCCCCCCCCCCCCCACTGGGTCTTGTATAGTTATTGCCATGAGTTCCCAGGATGGGTCACAAGTTCTGGGTGTCTGCAGTAGCCTGCTTCCCTCAAAGCCTGTGAGCTATTAATCTCATCCTGTCTCAGAGGACCCCGGCTCAGGAGCAGTCAGGTTTCTGGAGTCATGGAGTATCTTGGATCTACATGTCTCTAATTTGCAACGCTGGAGAGGGGCTGATCTCTCAGTCCTCACAGTGACCAAGCTGTGTTGGTTTCCACAGAGAAACGGGGGGCATTCTCCTCTTCCCAACTGTGCATCACCTACACCTGGATGTTGCATTGGTGATGCCTGAAATTTACAAAGTATGACAGAGTCTTTCAACGCCAGCCTGTATGGTGTATCGTTCTAGCACGTCTCTCCATGGGGTCAGGCTGAGGAGGAGCCAGCGGCTCCTGCACTCTGCTTTTTGCTGTTCTCTCTCCTACTCTTCTCCACACTCTCCAGGCATCCCTGCATACAACTCCTCCTGGCAACTGCATTCTCCACACAAATACGTTCATGTAATTATCCTTCTGGGGCAGCCAGTGCCAAGCAATAGGTCTAGATTTCTCTTTCGGTTCAGCCAAGATTCCCACCCACTGATATAATATTTACCCCACAACATACCACACCACACGACACCACACCTTGTGTCATTGGTCTTCAAGTTCTCCCTACCTATGGCTCCTTCCCATTGTACGCCCCATGTTCAAGTCTTTTCCACCCTGCCCTAAACAAAGACTTTCAACACACCTGCCCCCTTCCAGCTACTGTCCCATCTTCTCTTCTTGTTCCTTCTTTTAACCTAGTATTGAAATCTCTAGACATACCAGTATGATTTAAATTTTATTTTTGTTCATTTTTTTTTGTGAACATACATTACATTTATAACTAAAGAAAGTATGGTCTCTGTTATAGGTTGAATTGTTTCCCCCTAAAAAGATATGTTTGAGTCCTCAGCCCTCGTACCTCAGAATGTGACCTCATTTGGAAATAAGGTCTTTACAGGGTAATCAAGTTAAAATGAAGTCATTAGGGTGACCCCCAGTCCAATATGACTGTTGCCTTTGTGAAAAGGGGACACTTGGACACAGATACATACACAGGGAGAATGCCATGTGAACATGAAAGCAGAGATTAACAGGATACAGTGGAAGCCAAGCAACGCCAAAGAATGACAACATGCCTCTAGAAGCTAGAGGGGGAAGCATGGAACAGATCTCTCCCTCACAGCCCTCAGAAGGAACCAACTCTGCCAACACCTTGCTCTCAGATTTCCAGCCTCCAGTGCTAAGGGACAAAAATTTTCTGTTGTATGAGCCGCTCAGCTTGTGAATTTTTCTTCTGGCAGTCCTGAGACACTAATGCAGTTTCTGTATCCTCATGACTCAACTTTGATGAAGTCCTCCACCTTTTCTCTAACCACCTCAACTTCTTCTCAGTTATCAGCGCCCCGGTAACGGGCTTCTATCAAGTCTTCTCATCAAAGTCACCAGTAGCCTTCCTTGTCACTGAACCCCAGTGGACATTTCTTCAGCCCTTGAATCCCCCTGCAACATTTTACATGGTCTATCTCTTCCTTCTTCCTAAAACCGTATCTTCTCTTGGATTCCACGGCACTGCACTCCTGAATATTCTCCTTATTTTCTATTTTTTTTCTTAGTACCCTCCAGATTTCCCCTTCTTTTACCCTTTCCTTCAATGGAAATGCCCCTCAGGGTTCTATCTAGCGTCTTATTTCATCACACTATCGCCCCTCCCTGAGGCCGGTTAGTGGCTAAGGCAGAGACTTAGCCAGATTTAGGCGCAAATTTTGGCAACAATGATTCATGGAAATAAGGTGTGCTTCCCCTGGAAGACACACAGTGTCTGGTTCTCTCTCTTTCTATGGCGTTAAGGTTTTATGGTGTTAGTGGCTATTGAGGAGCCCTACTTAAAGTCATCATTTACAGGTTTGCAAAATGGTGATTTTCTATCACTCTTTGTTTATTAGTTCTCTAAAGAGAAGCTTTCCTTTTTCAACTATTTAGTTACCCTGAGGAACAATTTAGGAAAGGCAAGTTAAATTCTTGATTCTTTTATTTACAGTTTTCAGAACAATGAGTTCTGTACCTAGTACCTGTAGAGATGACAAATGTGGGGTTTTTTTTAAATTATAAACTTATAAATTTAAATATATCTGAGGTGTTTCAATCAATTTCAGATATTCTTATTGAATTCAAATGATTCTTCTCTTATAGTAGGAAGATCACTTCAAGGTGGTTCTCAGATCCTGTTGTCATGGCCCCAGAGGTGTGTGATTAACTTCCTTGCTGGTATAAAAAGATGTTACAGGCTTTTCTTGTAGATTTTCTATCATGGATTTGGATTCAGTTACTTCTCCAAAGAGCCCTCATATTTTCTTTCTTGAGAATATATTATTTTTAAATTTTTTTTTTTAAAGTTTATTTATTTTTGAGACAGAGAGAGACAGAGCATGAACGGGGGAGGGTCAGAGAGAGAGGGAGACACAGAATCTGAAACAGGCTCCAGGCTCTGAGCTGTCAGCACAGAGCCCGATGCGGGGCTCGAACTCACGGTCCTCGAGATCATGACCTGAGCCGAAGTCGGACGCTTAACCGACTGAGCCACCCAGGCGCCCCTTGAACATATTATTTTTAGAATAAATAAGAGAGCATTTCTGAGAAGGACACATTCTTTTTGTTGGGCATAAAGAGCTGGCAAGAAAAAAAGAAAATGGGTATGTAACTAATTTGCTGTGCTAATTAAGGACTAAGATAGGTGAAATTTGGAATGGAGAGAAGAAATATTAATTAAATGTAAAGAGTTAGAGCAATTCAGTTTCCCCTGTGCCTTGTAGAATTATATACCATTCTTTCAAATTTCCTTGTTTTAAAACTCTCTCAAGGTGAGGCAGAACTGTTGATTGTCCTTGACATACATTTTCTTTTTTCCTGCATCAGGAATCCCATTTTTTTTTTTTTTTTTTTTTTTTTTTGCCAAGCTCATAGCCTCTTGAACTAAAGTTGTAGAGCTAAGTATGGTGAGGAGACAAATTTCTACTAAAGTAGAAGACAAACTGTACCAGAAGTTTTCTTTAAGTGAGGAAGTGAACTCTTTGTTCTCTTTTACGCTGACTGGAATGCAGACACAGTGGCTGGAGTTTAAGTAACCATCTCAGAACACGAGGCAGTAGCAAATGCTGAGGGAGGCAGAGCAACAAATTAGAAGAATTCTGGTTCCCTGATACTGTAGAAAAGGGATCAGCAAAATGTTTCTGTAAAGGAGCAGATGATAAATATCCCCAGCTTTGCAGGCCATATGGTCTCTTTCACAGCTTGTCAACAATGCCATGTTAGAGGGAAAACAGCCATAAATAATATGCCATAAATGAGTTCCAATATGTTCCAACATGTATTCTAATAAAACTTTATTTACAGTGAAACTGAATCTCTTATCATTTTCATATGTCATAAAATCATATACTCTTTTGATTTATTTTCAGTCATGAAAAACTATAAAAGCAATTCTTAGCTCACAGGCTTACAAAACAGGAGCAGGTCAGTTTTGGTGCAGGGCGTGGTTTGCCAACCTCTGCTTTGGCACCATGAGGTCTTAGATTTCTTATCTTTGGTCTTTGTTTACGGGAGACGGGCACTTTTATGTTGTTTCTGGGAGATGGGGTTTGTTGTGACTCAGCAGAGCTAAATCCCGGTAACACGTAGATGCCACAGCCCCTAAGGTACGCGACCCTCACATGCCCCCGAGCTGTCCTGTACCCCTTCTCCTCAGGACTCTCGCTGACCCGCACCTTTGCTTCCTGTCCCCTTTCCCCTACATTTCACTGGCCTCTCCATCGGAGCACATACTTCATACTCACTTGTACAGGGACCTTTGTCGGGGTCTGCTTCCGATAGCTCCAAACTTTGCAGTGGTAACTGTCGTGACTCAAAGACCTTTTTCTTCAGACTTCAATACAACAGCAGAAGCAGCGGGCTACTCCTTATATAAATTACATCCTGGTGTTCTAGGCACGACTCTTTCCCAGTGCAGCATAATGGTTGAGAGCAGGGGCTCAGGAGTCTCCCTACTTGCACTGAAATCCGATTTAGCTTTTCTGAGCATCAGGCCGGATTCCTTATCTGTAGAGTGGAGCCAATGACCCATACTCTTCAGCACACAACAAATAGTCTATAAAGTTAGTTATTATCAATGTCAATACTAACGTGTTGTCCAAGGCACTGAGACACAACCACTGCTACTTGTGAATTGCAACGTGGCATCTTCTTTCTAAATGATGGAAGAGCAAGTGGGAAGTGCTCTACGGAACACAGAAGAACTACCAAATGGGGGTTCTTTGTAGGTGATATTTGCAGATCAGAACCTCTAAGTACAGTACCGATATGAAGGAAGGGACACATCCTGCTCTAAAACTTTAGCAATAAATAAGGCAAATGGCTGTGCTCTGGAACCAGGCACACCGGGGTCATGATCCTGAACTGGCCACTCACTGATTCACTAGGGGTGTTATTAACTTACCCAGTGGGGTTGCCAGTGCTTGTCTCCTGAGGTTATTGTGCACATTAAACAAAACCGTGCAAATAAAGCCCTTAACTACTCGCTATTGAGAGCTTTATTATGTACCAGACACCATGCTATTATTATCCACGACCTGACTTCACGGACGAAAAGCAGGGAGATTCCAAACATTGCTCAGACACCTTTGTCCTGATGACATATGTGGCAGTGGGGCCGGATCCCAGAAGACCTTTTAGGGATAACCACCTGGCTCTTTCCTTGGCTGTAGAAGTCTACCTTCTTGGGTTAATATGTTTGAGCCCCCCCACCCCCACCCACCACAGGGGAACACGAGGAAAATGAATGGCGCCCTTTCTGCTGAGAACAGGGGAAGTGCAGGTCCTGACACCCTTTGCTAGGCTCGATCCCAGCAATTCTGCATTGTAACCAGCACCAGCTACACAGTGTGCTGCAGCCTTCACTGTGCAGCGGCTTTTAAGCTGCCAGTGTTTGTGCATCTCTCCCGGTGGAGACTGTGTTTGCCACAGCACAGAGCCGCTGTGTGGAGAAGGCGGACTGCGGGAACGCAGAGGGAAAACAAATCCCTTCTGTATGGCCACGAAACTCACCAAGGAGCCTTTTGCTCTGCTTGGGGAGGGAGGAGAAAGGAAAAAGAGAAACCACACGCTCCAAGGGACTCACCAACTTGGTCTGACCAAATAAGAAGTACCCTTCTACCCTTATTTAAGTATTTAATAAATGATCAATAGTAGGATTGTATTTCCACGAGCTAGAGAGTTCTAATATGGTGGCACAGAATTCTTTTTTTTTTAATTTGAACTTTTTTTTTTTTTTGCCACGTTCAGCAATTGCCTATCAGATGCTGAATGTCTGTGGTCACACACTCAGCTTCCTGTTTATAAACGCGCTCTGTTTTCAGTGAGTCAGCGGTTTCTTGTTCTGTATAGAGGTATAGCTGGCCGTGTCAGGCCAAGGAGGTCGAAAGAGCTTTGTGAATGGCCCAGTGTGCATGGGCCTCTGGGCATCAGATGTCAGGGTTTGTGTGCTCATAGCTATAGGCAAGTTAAAATTATTCTGCTCAGTAAGTTTGGTGGTTTCTTATCTGATTCTGAGCTTAACTGTTGTCAAAGATAAACAAAATCAGACACTAGTTAAAGTGATAAGGACAGATTTCAACCAGGACTAACTGTTGCAGTAGGGAAGAGAGCCTAGTGTGAACTAAGCTTGACTAGATTTATACAGAGTTGTCTGGGCATTTTAACGAGAGAACGGGGGCTAGGGAAGGGGGAGCCGGGGTCAGTGGAATCAGGGACCTGAAAGCTTTCAAAGGGTTGGTCAGCGTAAATAGGGCTAGGTCAGCTGGTCTGTCAGCTGGCAGTGATCAAGGTTGGGAGTCTGTCCTCCCACAGAGACTGGGAGGCAGAGGCCGTATCCGTCCTGATGCTCTCACACTTCAAAGAGTGCCTTTTAGGTCCTTGAGAAGATACTCCTAAGTTGCAGGAGGTACACGTCGACCTCAAAGGGACAGTGGAAGGATTTCCAACAACAAGCCCTTTTTAGTAAATGCCCTGAGAAAGGGTGGTCAGGTTTCAGCTGGAACAAATGGTCAGTTCTTTCGGCAGCTTTGAGTTTTCTCAGGCAGGCACTTCAAGGCGATCAAAGTCATCCTAGGGATGTGGCCTTGAGCTGTTAGAAACCGTGTGAGTTTCTGTTCGAGTCTTTAGAGGCCAAGACTGAGGCCTGCGTGAGAAGAAGGCTCTAAGAAGCCTGGCTAGAGTTTGGCCAAGGAGGGAATCTTTGTCTCTGTGAAGCGGGCCAATGTCTGTCTTCAGCTACAGTCTCATTCACTTCCCCTGGCACGGCTACTTCCCCACCTAGTGATCAGACCTCCTGTCATCCTCAGTGCCGGGCAGCCACTAGCTGGGCTGGGACTGCAAATGCCTAATCTCCTTAAAGGGCATGTGGGTTCTGCACTTTTTCCTCACTTCTTCCTCTCCACCCCTAGCTCTCACGGGTCTCTTGGCCTGGATGTGGCTCTTATTACTCTCCCTTTACACAGCCCCCCTTATAAGCCAACTGTGGCGGCCTTCTCAATTCAGTTTATCCCCATCCCTTCCCTGGAAAAGGCTTCCCTGATCTCTCAGAGCTGGGTGTGGCGCTCCTGTGACACATGCTTTCCCTCCACAGCGTTTATCACCCTGTAGTGTGGCACCTGCTTGAGGTCCTTTTCCTCCACCAAACTATAAGCCATAGGAGGGCAGGGACCGTGTTCAATTGATCCTTGTCCTCCCAGCACTTAACCACAGTGGGTGCTTAATAAGTGCTTGCTGAGCACCTGCACGGATGGTAGCTGTCCCTCGATGTATCCCCGTAGCACCCTGTTCTTAATGGGGTTTGAATCCCAGCGTAACAAATTCTGTGGTGTGGGACCTTGGGCGAGTTGCTTAACCTCTTCGCACCTAAGTCTTCTTGTCTGTAACATGGATGAAGGATGATATTCCCCTCACACGGCTGAGAACAGAGCCCGGCACATAGTAACACTCTGAAAGTGCTATTACTATTGCGTGTTCTAAGATGCAGTTAGATACTTACTCTCTGCCAGTGATTTGTTGCATGAATGACTGAATGAATCAATAAACGTCCAGCATCTCAGCTGACCCCTAGTCCTTGCTTCCTCTGCCCTCTGGGCAACATGTCAACATTTACCTTTACTGCTGTTGTTTTCTAACTTAGCAGCACACAGCACCCCTCTCTTGCCCCCCCCCCCACCTTGGCCCTACTGGCTAGTGTTCTGACTTGAAATAGGTGCTGGGTGGTGATGGAAGGCGAAGAGCAGAGCTGGTATCTGGTTGGGACTCTGCCTTGAGCCCCAGAAACTCCCTTCTCTATGTTTATGTCTCTGATTCTTCCCAAATTGTCTGGACTCAGGTCTCGCTTTCCTCACCTACCACACACTCCTCAATCCATCCCAATCTGGAGCCACTCACACATACACACACACATACATACACACACACACACACACACACACACTCACACTCTCCAATGAAGCAACAGTAGCCAAGAGCACCAATGGCTCTGCATCAAGCAGGCAGACCCAAGACCTTCTTAGTCTACAGCAGACCATCAGTGGTATTGGCCAGACCTTCCCTCTCAGAATATTCTCCTTCTTTGGCTTCTATGACCCAAGTTTCTCCTGTTTCCTCCCTGCCTCTTCTCTGTCTCCTCTGCAGATCTGGCCTTTCTGACCCAACCAATAGGAGCTTGGGCTCTTTCCTTCTCTTCCTCTGTGTTCTCTCCAAGGAAGTCTTGCTCATGCCCAAGGCTTCAAATACCACCTACAGGCAGATGAACCACAAATATCATCTTGCCTCTTTATGCCTTGAATGTATCTCATTCTTTTTAAATGTGATCTTATCAGAGAGGATTCCCCTGACCCCCAGAACTAAAAGAGCCCCATACCCCTTCCCATCCCCTAGCCCACTTGTCCTGCTTTAATTTTCCTCTTAGCACTTATGACCACCCAAGATATTCTGTATTTGTTTATTATCTATTCACCCCTACTAGCAAGTAAACTCTGTGAGACTCTGTGGCAGATGTTACTCTAGGCACTAGAGACAGCAGTGAATAAAACGTACTAAGGTCTCAGTGAATATGTGATAAAACGTGTGGATGGAATTTAGGTTTCCAGCTACAATTCTCCTCCGGCTCCAGAGCAATATATAATCAACTGTTGCCTTGACAACGCTTCTGGGTGTCCCAAAGGCATCTCAAACTCAATCTCTCTACACCAATGCTGTCCACTAGAACTTTCTATGATGATGGAAATATTCTATCTCTGCATGGTCCACTATGGTAGTCACCAGCCACACGTGACTATCCAACACTGGAGATGAGGCAATTGCGATGGAGGAGTTGAAATTTTAAGTTTCTTTAAATTAAACTTAATTTAATTTAAATAGCCACATGTAGCCTAGGAGCTACCATGTGAGGCAGTGCAGTTCTAGACTGAGCTGATGAGCTTTCTCCCAAAACCTGGTCCAGAGGCTTCTATCTTATCAAATAGCACCACCATCCACCCGGATAAGAACGCAGAAAAGCAAAAGTCATTCCTGACCAGCTCCATTTCCTATACCAACCAGAGCCAATCCTTCACCAAGTCCTATTTATTTTGCTTCCTAGATTTCTATTTTTTTTAACCTGTCCATTTTTTCCATCTCTACTGCTACCCCAGAGGAAGATATACAATCTCTTATTGTGACTATTTCATCTCTTTTTTTTTTTTTTAACAGATGGTGGTTAGTGATGTGAAGGACAAGGGGGATGAGAACCACTTTATTATTTTTTAATGTTTTTTTTTTTTAGTTTATTTTTGAGGGAGAGAAAGAGAGAGGGAGTGCTCGCAGGGAGAGAGGGTGACAGAGGATCCGAAGCAGGCTCTCCGTCAGTGCATAGCCTCATGCGGGCATCCAACCCACAAACCATGAGATCATGACCTGAGTCAAAGTCAGATGCCTAACAACTGAACTACGCAGGCACCCCTCATCCCTTATCTTGAGTAAAGCCTCTTAACTGATTTGACCATCCCATTTCCCTTTCTCCGATCCATTCACCATATCCTACAAAAGTGACTCCAAATGTATGTAGTGTACCTTGATCACATTACTGCCACTTCTCTTTCCTACTCTGCTGCTTTGGATGGCCTGCAAGTTCCTGCAATGGTCTGAGTCTTGCCAACCTTTCCTGAAGTGTTCTTTCTGAGCTCCAGCCACAACGGCCTTATTTCCATCCTGCATTTGGGCCATTTTCCTTTCCAACATAGTGTCTGTTTTCCCTAACCACTGGACAAGGTCAAATCCCTATTACATGCTCCCATAACACCAAGTATCACTCCTCAGTACTGTTATAGTCATTTAATAATTAATTAATATTTATCTTTCCCACTGGAAAGTAAGCTTCCTGGAGCAGGGACCTCTTCTATTTTGTTGACCATTTGGTAATATCTGTCTAATAGTAGAAGCTCCATGACTATTGGGCTCTACCCTGGAGAGGTGAAGAATGTTAGCCTTACTTGCCTCTGGATCCGGGCACCTTATGATGGGCAGATGGAATAATTATCCATTGCAATCCTGCCTTGCCTCTCTGATTCCCAAACTGAAAATGAGACCCCTGGGTGCTTGGCCACCCCTGCCTAGAAGGACAGGAGAAAACAGTGAGGGACAATATGGAGTTAATTGTTTACTCAAATAAGACTGAGAAAATCCACGACTGTCACGTTACCCTGACTGGGCAAGAATAAGATTTCTTCTACAGAGAGAAGTCTGGGCACAAAAGCCAGGTTCAATAACAGGGAAATCAAGTCATTTTTGTACACCTACCACAAAGGAAGATGTCTAGGTCATGGTCATCATCTATTCTGGGCCTTAGTTTCCACATCTGTGAAGTGGGGTGTTCTCTAGACCAGTGCTTCTCCAATGTTCTGTGTGTGGTCACCTGGGAATCCTGTTGAAATGTAGATTCTTTTCAGTGGGGATGAGTCAGAGTCTGAGATTCTGCATTTCTAAGGAGCTCCCAGTTGTTGCTAAGGCCGCTGGCCCTCTGACTACACTTTGAGTAGCAAAGGAATGGAGACAATTCTAAGGCCTGTTATTTTATGGTTATAAATTATCCAGGGAGAATAATCACTGAGGACCAGCCTTGAAAAACCAGAGATAGCTTTCTAGTTAAGCTTCACATCGAAGAGATGTGTTATTTTGAAGGAGAGATGTCTTATTTTTGAAGATTAATCCACCTCTCCCCTCCTCCTTGGCCTCCCACCCTCCCCACCCCAATCCTGCCATCTTTGCTTCCTTATCATTGAGTAAATCTCTGGCAAAAATGAAAAAAAAAATGACAATGCTTCCAGAACCAAAGCTGAATGCATAAAAAGACCTTAAGAAATATGTTTTGGGGAAGGGAAAAATATAGTTTTTTGATAAACTTTAAATGAGTGATTATGGAGGATGGGTGTGGGGACTTTGAGTATTTTAGGGAAAACTGGGTAAAGGATGAAACATCTTAATAACCCATGACATGAAACACTGAGACCGCATATCCTGTTGACCAGTTCAGAAAATATGTTTTGACCCCAAATATTTAAAATACAGATCCTTACAGAGAATCCATAGTAAAAGGTCCCTGCAAATGTTAGTTTGCTGGAAGTTGTCAGTTCACTTCCCCTGGGGGTAGAATACACGGGCTGTATGCGTGCACGTGTACTCATATATTCATGCACATCCATACACACACGCTCCACACACATCTACACACACATACACTCGTACACACACACACGTTTCCTTAAACTGGCAAGGAACGAAAAAACTAAATAAATAAACTGCTAAGGAACTAAAAAGAATGACTAAGGAATGTTTTTTAATAGAAGCTTTACTTCCTTCCTCACAAAATTATTGGCTCTCTTCAGTTCCCTTCCTTCTGACCACCCCAAGTGAACCTGGGTGTTGCAATGGCCCCAGGCTGACTTCAATAAACCTCCTTTGGCTGATGATCCCTGGCAGCCTCAGAGACCCAGACCCAGGTCTGCCAGTGACCATCTGCAGTAGATCAGCAGGGAAAGGCAAGCAGTGGGTCTGTGCCTCCCCCACAGAGCATTTTGTGGGCCACAGGGCTAGGGCTTGGTGTGCGGGCTCCCAGGCTAGGGCTGCCTTGTGGAGACAAACTGCTTTCAAGATCTGAGCTGGCTCTGGTCAATGCTAAGATGGATCAGTGTAAGTCATCTACTCTTTGAATCTTGCATGAGCCCTTAGGTGGAGATTACAGACATATCCACCTAGTTTAATAAAAGAGAGACATATCCACCTAGTTTAATAAAAGGACAGAGCACCCACACAAGGACTTTCCAGGTGGTTTGGCTCAGGCAGTGTAAAATAATGGCTCTTAATGGCTGATATTCATTAAGGACTTACCAGGTCATACACTCGGATGATCATGTTCACAGACTAACTTCTGGAATTTTCGCAACTCTATGAGGTAGGCAAAATGATTAATTTCCGGAGCTTTGTTCTCCATAGAGAATAAAGAAAGGCTAAGGGGATAAAGAATAAATCATTTGCCTGAAGTTTCTTCTGACACAAGTAAGACTTAAAACACCAACAAACAAATCCAGGACAGGGCGTTAGCACATAGTAAGGGTTAGAAAAATGTTAACAATTATTATTAAATATTCACCTATGCCATCAATCAACCTAGTAATAACAATTGTATGAGGGAAGTATTATCACCATTACTTCCATGTGAAGAGAACAAAGCTCTGAGAAGGCTTATCACCTGCCCCATCAGATCTTCCTGTAGCGGCCAGCTCTTCAAGCTACGTCACAGCTTTCATTCATTGTTCATGCTGCCCATCTGCAAGGCAAACCTCATGGCCACTCTTTCAGGCTGGGCATTTTCCCAGTCAGATACTGACAGGCCGACATCCCAATTACCTTCCATTTATTCTCCCTGGAGCTATTCTCAAACCTCAAAAGATTTTTCAGAGAAAAGAAGACTTGGGTGTATAGCTGCAGAAGGCTGTAGATATTTCTTTAATTTTGATTCTAATAGGGGCTTAAATCTGCGATATTTGCAAGAATTTTTTTTCTTATTGGTCTTCGCTTTTACTGTTTATTTTATTGGGATAGAATAAATATGCCCGCCTAGCTCCAATCATAGCAGAGTTGAAATAACCCTCTGCCTTGAAGGATTTTAAGCACGACCAACCCTCCACCGCCTCGCTTTTATTCTCTAGAGTGAAATAAGATAACACACAATGCTCACACAGGCTTGGCCCTTCCGGCCCTATGAACCCTTTTCATCTACTGGGATCCAGGATCTCTTGATTTAAAATGCATAGAATTCCTGTATGCAGAGCAAGTGAAACCCTGCTGGCATATTTTCAGGTTTAACCCTCAGCTGGCAGGGAGAAAACCAGCCCTCAGTCACACCAGGAATATTCTAGGAGTTTTGTATCGGTCCTGACAACAAGCCTGCTGGACTGTGTGGAAATGAGTGTGCTATACTCCGAGCCCTGTTGTCTTGGATGAGAGATTTACCTTCTCTGGGTCTCGATTTCATTCATGATACCTACTCAGGTGATAATGGTACTAAGCAAAGGTGGTCCCGAGTGTTGGCCTGAGTGTAGCTGTACCAGGATGTTGAAGTAGGTGATGACAGAGGTTGCTTCCAGATCTGTTGACAAGTGTCAGATTCTGTGACTGGGATAGGTTGGCAGAGTTCTTTCTCTTTGTCACGTAGGCTCCTCTGGGGTTTGGTCTTGCTCTGTCAGGGAGCTGAGAATCGTAGAGGAAAACGACAGTGACGAGTCTGGAGTGTTCTCATCTGCCCTCGGTAATCTCTTCTGGCTTTGAACCTCACCCCTACTCCCACTACCCTCTGTGCTCTCCTTGACTTGCTAGCTGAACATCTCCACTGCAAAAACCCCCTCCCCTGCAAAGCCAAGGTTAAAATGCAGCTGACCCACAGAAGTTCGAAGAAAGAGGCAAGATCTCAGCTCCTCATGCTTTGGCTGGCTCGCCCCCCTAGGTTGAGCTACTTTGGGTCAGATGAGTTTTTTATTAAAGTGTTAATGTATTTCTCAAGGGACGCAGTGTGCCG
This sequence comes from Neofelis nebulosa, assembly GCF_028018385.1. Lineage (NCBI taxonomy): Eukaryota > Metazoa > Chordata > Mammalia > Carnivora > Felidae > Neofelis > Neofelis nebulosa. The sequence continues at coordinate 41,324,472 of NC_080782.1, forward strand.
GCAGCACATCTGAAACCGGGTGCTGAATGAAAGGGTCCTGCATGCAACCGCATCTGCTTTGCATTACGTTATGCTCTGCAAAAGACAAAAATACAGCCCTATCAGTCTAAAAATACTTCCTAGTTGTTAGCCAAAAAATGCATTTATTCTTGGATTCATAAAAATGCAAGCCATGTGAAATATGTGGGGAGCATGCACTCTCATAAAAAAAAAAATTGACCAAAGAAAGAGAAGAAAAAGTTAAACTTTGAAAAGTCTTTATTGAAAGAAAAAGGAGGTAGAAATGGTAAGATTTGGGGTGAGACTGGGAAGCAGAACTGGGAAAGCTTTGTGACCAGGGGAAAAAGCGCACTTCTGAGGTCCAGGCTGCCTCTGCCCTCCACTCCCCTCCTGGGAAGGCCCTGCGCCCTGGGCCAGGTTCTCCACTCTCACTGCTTTGCTTTGGGGGGCCTAGGAAGGCCGGAGGCAAGAACCATTCACAACCCCAAATCTCAGCATCGTGATCTGTGCACTGCTTCTCAAAGCTCCTACGATTTGGAACCAGTTTTTTCCCCTCTAATCCACGGTGAATTGGTATTTTTACAGGTTACAATAAGAATGATTTGATTAAAAGATGAAATGAAAAAGACATATAAAATGAGCCCCCA